>NC_091452.1:29503735-29828770 GCF_964237555.1 Oryctolagus cuniculus | reverse complement strand
GACAGGCAGTGGACATTGAGAGATAGACAGTAGACAGTGAGAAAGCTTGGTTCACCCTCCAATGGCCATCGCGCTACGGCCAGCGCACCGCGCTGATCCGAAGGCAGGAGCCAGGAGCTTATCCTGGTCTCCCATGGGGTGCAGGGCCCAAGCACTTGGGCCATCCTCCACTGCACTCCCGGGCCACAGCAGAGAGCTGGCCTGGAAGAGGGGCAACTGGGACAGAATCTGGCACCCCGACCGGGACTAGAACCCGGTGTGCCGGCGCCGGATTAGCCGCGGCGCTGGCCAGAAACTAATTGTAAACCAGGGAGCAGCCAAGCTGAGATGGCTGAAGACCTCAGTACTCCTCCCCCTCCTCAGCCTCCGCCTCCACGGAGTCCACGCCCACCTCCTCGTAATCCTTCTCCAGGGCGGCCAGGTCCTCGCGGGCCTCGGAGAACTCCCCTTCCTCCATGCCTTCGCCCACGTACCAGTGCACGAAGGCCCGCTTGGCGTACATGAGGTCGAACTTGTGGTCCAGGCGGGCCCAGGCCTCGGCGATGGCCGTGGTGTTGCTCAGCATGCACACGGCCCGCTGCACCTTGGCCAGGTCGCCCCCCCCCCCCGGGCACCACGGTGGGGGGCTGGTAGTTGATGCCCACCTGCCGGAGGAGGAGGAGGAAGCATCAGTGCAGTGTCTACCAAAGCCGGAATGGCGGCTGCCTGCCCTCACAGGAGGACGGGAGGCACCCGCTGATGACCAGGGAGCCCAGCGTCCTGCGAGGCCGGGTGTGGGAGACGGTGCCCCTGCCCGTGTACTTGGAGGATCTTCCTCTCCACAGGTGGGGATGGGGTCTGCAGCTGAAGCATCCCCTCAGATGCAGCACAGCGAGGGCGCCTCCATGCTCGGGAGCTGTCGCAGTACAGCCGTCCCCAGTCACCAGTGCAGTCAGCGCTCTGACCACTGAACCGCACAGCCGAGCCCTGCCCGCCTTGCACGCGCTCAGAACCGACCCAGGCGACAGTCGGGCAAAACCAGCTCACACAAAACCCGTTTTATAACAAAGTGCTGGCGAGCTCGTGTGATTCCTGCAACCCCTGCCTCTGGAAGCCACTGGCAACGCCAGACGGCCCTGCCAGCCCCGGAGATCAGAATCCAAAGTGCAGCTTCTACTTCTGCATCACAGCGAGGCCGAGGACTGGCAGGCAGGGGCCGTCTGTCTGCAACCAGGCTCTCTCCAGGGAAGATCACACCCTGCCGATGCCCCAAACACGCCTTCACTGGCATGTGCCAAGGCGACAGGTCAACAGTCACAGGTCACATGAAGGGTGCTACTCTGGTGGCAGGAGGTGCTGTCAGTGCTGAAGTTGGGGTTGGGGAAAGACCAAGGTTCAAACCAAAGGGGAGGCATCCAGTGGGGACCGGCAGCTGCTCTGGCTGCAGGGTACAAGTCAGCAGGCCTCCTGCTCAAGGGCAAGAAGGTACAAATGCACGGCTTCCCAGGCCACACGGCCCCAGTCACCACTTCTCAGCCCTGCTGTTGTCCTGCAAGAGCTGCCGCAGACAACACCTACGTGTGCCCGCGCGGCTGTGCTCCCACAAAACCGCTGCCAGTCAGGAAGCCGGCTCACCAACCACGCGAGCCCCTGAGCTAAGGGAGCTGACCCCGGGAGGAAGAAACCCCAGAGGGGAACCCACTGCTGTGGTGGAACCAGAGCAAGGCCAAGGCCAGGCCGGCCCAGGACAGGCAGGATGCACAGGACTTGGTGACCCACAAGGGGAAAAGCTGGGAGGCGCGAGGCTTCTGCCACCCACCATCACAGGGGACAGGCCACACGTTGTACGCTTCAGGAAAACCCAGCCTAGAATTTCTAAGCTTACAAAGAGAAATAAATAAAAAATTGGCCATACCTTTATCTGACAGGTAGAGATATAGACAGTGAGACAGAAAGGTCTTCCTTCCGTTGGTTCACTCCCCAAATGGCTGCTATGGCCGGCGCTGCGCTGATCCAAAGCCAGAAGCCAGGTGTTTCTCTTGGTCTCCCATGCGAGCACAGGGCCCAAGCACTTGCGCCATCCTCCACTGCCCTCCCAGGCTACAGAAGAAAGCTGGACTGGAAGTGGAGCAACAGGCATTAGAACCCGGAGCCCAATGGGATGCCGGCCAGCAGGTGGAGGATTAACCAAGTGAGCCACTGGCACTGGCCCCAGTGTGGCCATTTGTATTGCTAATGGCTCTTAATGGTTTTTTTGTTAAACCAAACACTCCACAGGAGGGGACTTGGAAATTCTTTCTAGGACAATTAAGCGGCAGCAGGCTGTAGAAAACCTCAGAATTAAAACACACACACTCACTACACCCAACACCAAAATGCTCCTAAAAACCCTCTAAGTTTAACCTGCCTTTCCCACAGTAATGCTAACACCCAGAAAAGGACAAAATTCCTCAGAAAACAGCCTATTCTGTTACATACACACACACACTGACCACATACAGTTGTGATGATCAGAAAGTAAGACTGACAGATGTCACAGAATACATGACCATTCTGGTTCACTAACGCATGACCTGAGCCTGGCTGACACCCACGGGGTGGTCTCCCATGGGTGTGGGTGTGGGTGTGGGGACAGCATTCTCCCAGAGGTCTGCTGCCCACTGACGGGGTGACACCTCCCGGCACCAGGCCTACCTTAAAGCCGGTCGGGCACCAGTCCACAAACTGGATGGTGCGCTTGGTCTTGATGGTGGCGATGGCCGCGTTGACGTCCTTCGGGACCACGTCGCCCCTGTACAGCATGCAGCAGGCCATGTACTTGCCGTGGCGAGGGTCGCACTTCACCATCTGATTGGCCGGCTCGAAGCAGGCGTTGGTGATCTCGGCCACGGACAGCTGCTCGTGGTAGGCCTTCTCCGCCGAGATGACCAGGGCGTAGGTGGCCAGTGGGAAGTGGATGCGGGGGTACGGCACCAGGTTGGTCTGGAACTCCGTCAAGTCCACGTTCAGGGCCCCGTCGAATTACAGGGAGGCCATGATGGACGACACGATCTGCCCAATTAGGCGGTTGAGGTTGGTGTACGTGGGACGCTCGATGTCCAGGTTGCGCCGACAGATGTCATAGATGGCTTCGTTGTCCACCATGAAGGCACAGTCGGAATGTTCCAGGGTCGTGTGGGTGGTCAGGATGGAGTTGTACGGCTCCACCACTGCCGTGGAAACCTGCGGCGCTGGGTAGATGGCAAACTCCAGCTTGGACTTCTTGCCATAGTCCACCGACAGCCGCTCCATGAGCAGAGACGCGAACCCGGAGCCGGTGCCGCCCCCAAAGCTGTGGAAGATGAGGAAGCCCTGCAGCCCCGTGCACAGGTCCGCCTGGGAGAAATCACACAGCGTGAGCGGGCCGGGCAGGCCGCGCCGCCCACCTGCCCCCAGCGGGCTCACTTCTCTCGGCCTCTGCAACTTAACACAGACTCAGCCGGCCGCGGTGAACACGTGTTAGAGCAGAAGCAAAGAAGCGCACGATAAGACCCACGCTGAGTCCCACGCACACCCTCCGCGGAGGCCTCTGCAGACTCGGTCGGGCTCCTGATCCTGGCCTGAGTTTTGGGGAGCGACCTCCCCTGCCAACCCAAGGCTGTGCGGGACGAGGGCGCCCCCTACCAGTTTGCGGATGCGGTCCAGCACCAGGTCCACGATCTCCTTGCCGATGGTGTAGTGGCCCCTGGCGTAATTGTTGGCCGCGTCTTCCTTCCCGGTGATCAGCTGCTCCGGGTGGAACAGCTGCCTGTACGTGCCCGTGCGCACTTCGTCTGCAGAGACACCAGGGAGGCGGGGCCTGCTGTACTCACCGAGACGGCGCGGCCGGCCCTGCTAGTTCCACACAGCACACGCTGTGCCCTGTAGCCCCCACGGCCCAAGTGTCTCAGAAAACGTCTGTGATGCAAAACCACCCACACAATTCATGGATCTCAGCGGGTGAGTCAACTCACCGAAGGAATCCCAGAGTTCCCTGCTGCTGTGAAGGGACAGCAGCTCTCCCCCCTCACACGGGGACCGCTTTCTTTCAAGGAATAATTTAAAACTGGGCAGTGCCCAGGTCAGTGTGGCTTTGGCTGGGCAGTCCTGTCGGGGTTGCCCAGGTGCTCTGGGCCCCCCAGGCTGTGACACTGTCGTCCCCTGGCACACCCATCTCTCGGCAGCTCTCCTTCACATGACCTTGGGCTCTAAGCTGGGAGAACCACACGAATGCTCTACGCTGACCTTGTCATGTGGGAGATGCACCTCAAGACTCACGCACCAGCACACAGAGCACGGCGGCAGGGAGGGAACCAGCACACACGGGGTCTGCAGAAGCCACCGACCAAGGCCGAGGCAGCCCCCGGCACATCTCTCCGCGGCCCACCGTGTGCCGGCAGAGCAGCTGTGGGTCAGGGGCTGCCGAGTCGCACAGTCAGACTGTGCATCGTGAGCCTTTCGGTTCTCACTCAACAACAGCATGGGCTCCTGTAGCCGTTCTCTCTGCAGGGGAGCCCACGCCGGGCGTCCCACCTCCGGTGCCCGAGCACCTACCGACCACCGTGGGCTCCAGGTCCACAAACACGGCTCTGGGCACGTGCTTGCCCGCCCCCGTCTCACTGAAGAACGTGTTGAACGAGTCATCACCGCCACCGATGGTTTTGTCACTTGGCATCTGTCCGTCGGGCTGAATGCCATGTTCAAGGCAGTACAACTCCCAGCAGGCGTTGCCGATCTGGACGCCCGCCTGCCCCACGTGGATAGAGATACACTCGCGCTGGGAACCAGAACATAAACGTGAAACTCGCTCATTGTCAGGCAAGCTGCGCTATAGGGCATGTGAAACCCTTTCATAGTGCATAACGCTTCAGTTTCTAGGGCTTTTTCAACTTTTATTTTCTACAATGGTTAGGTCACCCTTGTATCCTTGCTCACCCTAGCTATTAAGTGCCAGAGTTAGCCCTAGAACCTAAATGTCTGCCATCACACAAAAATCACATTATTTTAAAAGTCAGTGGCCATGTGACATCACCAATGAATCCCCGGGGCCAGCACTGTGGCACAGCAGGTAACGCCGCTGCCTGCAACATCTCCCGTCCCAGCTGCTCCATTTCCGATTCTGCTCCTTGCTAACAGCCTGGGAAGAGCAGTGGAAGATGACCCAAGTTTGGGCTCCTGTCTCCCTCAGAGGAGACCTGGATGAAGCTACTGCTCCTGGCTTCAGCCTTGGCTGTTGCAGCCATATGGGGAATAAACCAGCAGATGGAAAATCTCCCTCCCTCTTTCTCTCAAATAATCTTTCAAAAATAGATGAGCTCATTGTTATGGCCAGCCACAGTAATTCTCTGAATACACTGTGCCTGATCAAAAGATAAGATCATATGAATTGGGAGAGAGAGAATGGGCAAGGTCCCACGTGGTCACTATGTGTCTGCCACTCGCCCGCCCTTCCACATCCAGTCTGTCGTTTCAATCCCATTGTGTGCTTTGGGAGGCTGACATATGTGGTCAGCATCAGAGGGCGTCCCTGGCCTCTGGCCTCATATAGGCAGCAGCAGCCGACCAGACAGTGTGGTCAGGGGCCTGGTCCCTGGCTCCCTCCCTACATACTGGCTGGGACTCACTGAGAACCTTCATCAAAGCCCAGTCCTCAGCATTTGGCACTCTTCACACAGCTGCCTTCAACTGCTAGTAACTACTTCCTCCTCCAACCTCTTCAAGCCCAGGAGCGCAACGGCTCCAGGCACGAGGCATGCTGGGACCCAGAACTGTCCTCTGATGCTTTCTTATGTTATGACTCTTACTTATTTTTATTTATTTGAAAGGCAGAGATGAGAAACATCTCCCCTCCACTGGTTCATCCCCCAAAAGCCTCCAACAGCCAGGGCTGGACCAGGGGGAATCCAGGATCCAGGACCTCCACTTGGATCTCTTCACGCTGGCTAGAAACCCCAGCATCTGGGCATCACCTACAGCTTCCCAGGTGTAGTAGCAGGAAGCTGAATCAGAAGCACAGACCAGGTTGGACTCCAGCCAGGCACTCCAGCGTGGGACATGAATGCCCTAACTGGTATCTTCAGCCCAAGAATAAACGCCTGCCCTCATGGTTTGACCCTATCCATATCTATGCTGCTTAGCTTCTCAAGGCACCCATTTTGAATGGACCACCTGTTTCCTGCCAGGAGCCTGACTGGACATACACTAGTGATTTATTCAATTTTATTTTTAAAATGCTTTTATTTATTTGAAAGAGAAAGTTATACAGAGAGAGGAGAGGCAGAGATGAAGAGAGGTCTTCCATCTGCTGGTTCACCCAAGATGGCTGCAACGGCCAGAGCTAGGCTGATCCGAAGCCAGGAGCTTCTTCTGGGTCTCCTACACAGGTACAGGGGCCCACGGATTTGGGCCATCTTCTGCTGCTTTCCTAGGCCACAGCAGAGAGCTGGATCAGAACCAGAGCAGCCAGGTCTCAAACTAACGCCCATACAGGATGTTGGCACTGAAGAGGGTGGCTGGTTACCCGCCACACCACAGTGCCTGCCCCATTTTAAAAAATATTTGAAAGGCAGAGGAGGGACAGAAACAGAGAACAGAGGTAGATCTTCCATCCACTTGTTCACTCTCCAAATGCCTGCAACAGCCAGGGCTGGGAGGCAGGCAAAGCCAGGAGCCCGGAACTCAATTCACATCTCCCTTGTGCAAGGCACTGACGGAAGTGCTTGGGACATCTGCTGCCTCCAGGGAGTGCATTAGCACGAAGCTGGAATTGGGAGCTCAGGCAGGACTCAAACCCAGACACTAACATGGAATGTGGGTGTCCCAAGTAACATCTTAATTGCTGGATCAAATATCCACCCCGACTTGTGGATATTGTAAACCACAAATACTCAGATCACATCAAATTTGAGGTGCTCACCCATTCAATTCTAATCTACAATCCTAAGAACTTGAAGTCCTATTTCCTACTGTATTTGCAGCAAATATCAGTCTGCAGAGGCATTCAAATATCAACATAATGATTATCAATACTCAGAAGAAAGCATTTTTTTAAAGTAGAAAAACATTGTTTTTTTAAAACAAATTCTATCTACTTGAAAGACACAGAGAACAAAGATCTTCCATTCACTTGTTCACTCCCCAAATGGCTGCAACAGCCAGGGCAGGGCCAGGCCAAAGCCAGGAGCCAGGAACTGCATGCTGGTCTCCCACAGGGGTGGCAGCGGCCCAAGTACTTGGACCATCTTCCACTGGTTTCCCAGGCCGTTTGGCAGAGAGCTGAGCAGCCAGAACTTGAACTGGTGGCTCCAGTATGGGGTGCTGGGGTTATTAGTGGAAACTGAACCCACTGTGCCATGCCAGCCCACAGAAAGCTCTCCAATACAAGGGAACTCACTCCTCCAAGGGAGGAATCCACCACCATTCAGGGAAAAACCCTTAGTCTACTTAACGACACCATTTTGACTCCATATTACTTTTTAAATAACTTACTCATTTATCTATAAGGCAGAGTTAGGAGAGAGGAAAAGACAGATCATTTTGCCTTACACTTAAATCCGGGTACCGTGTATTTCACAAGGTGCCTTATTTGGCATTCTACTCAGCTTGCCCCAGTAACATCAAAGTAAGATCTGTGACATCTATAAATCCAATTTCTTCATTTATAAAATGGGGATGGAGAACATCCATTTCCATCTCTAATCAGAGCATTCGGGAAAATTATTCTTTGCTTTCAAGACAGTCACTATAAATTACCATTGAGACCCTCACCTGGGTCAATTTTAGATTTTACTTTGCCTTTCAAATAAATAAATAAATAAATCTCTAACAGAGTCGAGAGAGGGAGAAAAAGAAAATGAGCTTCGATCTGCTGGCTTACTCCCCAAAATGCCTGCAATGCCCAGGGGTGGGTCAGACTAAAGCCAGGAGCTTCATCCAGGTCTCCCACGCGGGTGCAGGGGCCCAAGCACTTGGGCCATCTTCTACTGCTTTCCCAGGCCATTACCAGGGAGGTGGATCAGAAGTGGAGCAGCCGGGACTAGATGGTGCCAGTGTTGGCTTCTTTATTTTTAAAAAAGTATTTATTTGAAAAGGCAGACAGAAAGATGTATGTATTTATTTGAAAGGCAGTTAGAGAGAAGGATTTGGTTCACACCCCAAATGGCTGCCACATCTAAGACTGAGCTAAGCCAAAGCCAGGAGCCAGGAACTTTATTCCAGGTATCCCACATGGGTAGCTGGAATACTCGGGCCATCCTCTGCTGCCTTCCCAGGGTGGGCGCCAGTTTGAGTCCCGGCTGCTCCACTTCCAATCCAGCTCTCTGCTGTGTCCTGGGAGGGCGGTGAAAGATGGCCCAAGTGCTTTGGCCCCTGCACTTGTGTGGGACACCTCGAGGAGGCTCCTGGCTCTGGATTGGCACAGCTCCAGCCACTGTGGCCATCTGGGGAGTGAACCAGCAGATGGAAGACCTCTCTCTCTGCCTCTCTGTCTTTCAAATAAATAAATAAATCTTTAAAAGATTTACTGAAGGGGCCAGGGCTGTGGCATAATGCATAAGCTACCGCCTGAAATTCCAGCATCCCATCTGGGCACTGGTTCGATTCCCAGCTGCTCCACTGTTGATTAGCTCCCTGCTAACGCGCCTGGGAAAGCAGTGAAGATGGCCCAAGTCCTTAGGCCCCTGCTACCCATGTAGGAGACCTGGATGAAGCTCCTGGTTCATGGCTTCCGCCTGGCCCAGCCATGGCTGTTGCGGCCTTTTGGGGAGCAAACCAGCGGATGGAAGATCTCTATCTTTCCCCTTCTCTCCCTGTAAGTCTGTGTTTCAACTAAGTAACTCTAATTTCAAATAAGTTTTTAAAAGAGACTAAAGAGACAGTGAACTCCCATGTCCTGGTTCACTCCACAACTGCCTAGGAGCAGAAACTCAATCCAGATCTCCTCTGTGGGCAGCAGGAGTCCAGTTACCTCTCAGGGTTTGCACGAGTCAGGACTCAGCAGTCAGAAGCCAGAACTGGGTTTAGAACCTGCATACTCTGATGTGGGACACGGGCTTGTTAACCGGCATCTTTACTGCTAAACACTCACCCCCCAATTGTACATTTCTTTAGTAAGCTCTCATCTCAGTAAACACCATTTCCAGGGCAGGCCTCTGGCACAGTGCTACTAAAAGGGATGCTCGCACCCATTACCGAGTCTGCCCAGAACTCACACTGGCGGGGAACAGCCGAGGCTGCCATCAGTCCTGGAAGGAGGGAGTCCTCCGGACTCCCAAAGCACTGAATGGAACCCTGGGCGGTGGGGCCAAATGAGACCTGAGCTGCTGCTGCTCTGACCTCACAGGAGCAAGCCTCAAAAGGATCCTGGCACATGAATTGTATCCCAGAAAAAAAAGCACTTAAAATATTTAAAAGGACACCAGAACAATCTAGCACCAATCATGTAAAATTCATGATGTCGGTATCGAATCAAACCTAATACCAGGTAGGCATTTATTTAATAAAGCCAGAAAATGTGACTATAATGCCTAGGAAAAAACAATACAGTCTCAGAAAGACACAAATGATAGAATTAGAAAAGATATTTAAGTATTTCATATACCCATTTGTTCAGCATGGTAGAGAAAAACAATGAGCATGGTAAAAATAAGTATGTTTGATATTAAAAAGCAAATCAAAGTAATAACTAAATACACTTTAATGATTAAAAAGTACATTAGGGCCAGCGCTGTGGTGCAGTGGGTTAGAGACCCAGCCTGCATGTAGGCATCCCATATGGGCACTGGTTCAGGTCCTGGCTGCTCTACTCCGATCCAGCTCCCTGCTAATGCACCTGGGAAAAGCTTGGGCCCCTGCACCCGTGTGGGAGACCCAGAAGAAGTTCCTGGCTCCTGGCTTCAGATCAGCTCCAGCCTTTTTGGCCATCTGGGGAGTGAACCAACAGATGTAAGACCTCTCTATCTCCATGTATCCACCTCTCTGTGTAACTCAGTCTTTCAAATAAATAACATAAATCTTTAAAAAAAAATACATAGGCCAGCACTGTGGTGCCGCAGGTAAAGCCGCCACCTGCAGTGTTGGAATCCCATATGGGTGTTGTTTTGAGTCCAGGCTACTCCACTTCCAATCCATCTCTCTGCTATAGCCTGGGAAAGCAGTGGTAGATGACCTAAATCCTTGGGCCCCTGCACTTGAGGGAGACCCAGAAGAAGCTCCTGGCTCCTGGCTTTGGATCGACCCAGCTCCGGCCATTGCAGCCATCTGGAGAGCGAACCAATGGATGGAAGACCTTTCTTGGTCTCATTGCCTCTGCCTCTCTAACTCTGCCTTTCAAATAAACAAATCTTTAAAAATTACATTGTCTGAAGTTAAAAGTATAATGGGTGGGATTAACAGCAAATTATAAAGAAAGGATTTGAAGATGAGGAAAAAGTTTTGAAAATAGTGGTGATGGTTATGTAACACATGCATGTGGTTAAGGCTATGTGAATTTCTTGAAAGTAAATTTTATGGCAAGTAGATTTCACTGCAATTTTTGAAAAATGGCAGAAATAGCAATAAAAAGGAACCACGTTGATACATGCGAATACACAGGTGAATCTCAAAATATTACAGTGAATGAAAGAATCCAAACCAGGGGCTGGTGCTGTGGCGCAGTGGGTTAAAGCCCTGGCCTAAAGTGCCAGCATCCCATATGGGTGCTGATTTGAGTCCCGGCTGCTCCACTTCCGATCCAGCTCTCTGCTGTGGCCTGAGGAAGCAGTAGAGGATGGCCTAAGTGCTTGGGCCCCTGCACCCATGTGGGAAACCTGGAAGAAGCTCCTGGCTCCGGATCGGCGCAGCTCCGGCCATTGCGGCCATCTGGGGAGTGGGACAGCAGATAGAAGATCTTTCTTCTCTCTCTCTCTGCCTCTCCTCTCTGTAACTCTTTCAAGTAAATAAATCTTAAAAATCCAAACCAAAGAACTCTGATTTTATTTATATAAAATACAGAAAAGCAGATTAGGGACTGAGTGGTGAGGGTGGGAGGGCTGGCAAAGCGGCCCCAGGAAACTTTCTGGGGTGCTTATATGCTCGTTATTCTGACTGTGGCGATGGTTTTGTGGGTCACAAAGAGGATGTTTTTTGTTTGTGTTTTTAAAGATTTGAAAGACAGTTACAGAGTGGCAGAGGCAGAGAGAGAGAATCTTCCATCCACTGGTTCACTACCAGATGGCCTCAACGGCCAGAGCTGCACCAATCCGAAGCCAGGAACCTCTTGGGGTCTCCCATGTGGGTGCAGGGGCCCAAGGACTTGGGCCATTTTCCACTGCTTTCCCAGGCCATAGCAGAGAGTGGATTGGAAGTGGAGCAGCCATGATGAACCGGTGTCCATATGGGATGCCAGCACTGCTGGCAGCAGCTTTACTCACTACATCACAGTGCTGGCCCCATAAGTAATTTTTTTTGACAGGCAGAGTGGACAATGAGAAAGAGAGAAAGGTCTTCCTTTTGCCACTGGTTCACCCTCCAATGGCCGCCGCTGCCGGTGTGCTGCGGCCGACGCACCGCGCTGATCCGATGGCAGGAGCCAGGAGCCAGGTGCTTTTCCTGGTCTCCCATGGGGTGCAGGGCCCAAGCACTTGGGCCATCCTCCACTGCACTCCCTGGCCACAGCAGAGAGCTGGCCTGGAAGAGGGGCAACTGGGACAGAATCCGGCACCCTGACCGGGACTAGAACCCGGGGTGCCGGCGCCACAGGCGGAGGATTAGCCTAGTGAGCTGCGGCGTCGGCCGCATAAGTACATATTTTTAAATATAGTATAATGTAACTTGAAAGCAGACTGTGATAAATTGAAAATATGGCATAATCCCCAAAGCAACCACTAAAAAAAATGAAGGAAATAAAGAAAAATGGAATCATGAAAATAATTTATTCAGGGGCAGGCATTTGGCACAGCAGTCAAGCTGCCACCTGGGACCACAGCATCTCATACTGGAGTGCCCGGTTCCCGTCCTGGTTCCCCACTTCTGATCCAGCTTCCTGTTGATGCACACCCTGGGAGGCAGCAGGTGATGGCTCAGGAACCTGGATCCCTGCCACCCACGTGGGATACTCAGATTGCGCTCTGGGCTCCTGTCTTTGGCCTGACCTAGTCCTGGTTGTTGTGAGCATTTAAGTAGTAAGAGGGTGATCTTCCATCCTCTCACTATCTCTTTCAAATAAATTGAAAATCTATCAAAAGAAATACAGGAAAAGTAGATCAAAAGGGGTAAATAGAAAACAGCAATTTGGTAGATTATTTATTCATATATTTGAAAGGCAGAGTGACAGAGAGCAGAGATATGAGAGAGAAACAGCTATCTTTGATCTGCTTGTTCACTCCCCAAATGGCCACAACAACCAGGTCAGAGCCTGACCAAAGCCAAGAGACAAGAGCTCCATCCTGGTCTCACACATGGATGGCAAGGGCTCAAGTACTTACTCCATCTTCTGCTGCTTTCCCAGGTGCTTAGCAGGAAGCTGGCCTGGAAACGGGCAGCTGAGGACTCAATCCAGCACTCTGACAGCGATGCTGGCAGCAGCATAACCACAGGACGGCCACATCTGGTAGGCCTAAACCCAATCATACCAACCAGCACATTAAATACCTTTATAAATTAAAATTAAATGCCTAGTTAAGATACAGGTTCAGATAGATAAAAAAAAGCAAGACGACACAAAACACTTCAAGAAACCCAGAGATAGGACAGAGATGCCATGTTAACACTAAATCAAAGGAAACCTAGAGTGGTTTATAGTAGCAAAATATTTTTTTTTTAATCATGCGTATAGACATACTTATTTGAGATAGAACTCCCATTTCCTGGTTCACTCCCCAACACCCACAAAGGCTGGGTCTGAGCCAGGCTGAAGCCGGGAGCTGAGAATACAGCCCAGGTCTCCCATGTGGGTGGCCGGGAGTCCAGTGGCTTGAGCCTTCACTGCTGCCTCCCACGGTTGGCATCGTCAGGAAGCTGCAGTCAGGCGCCTCACCCCTCAAAGCCAGGAACTCCAGTATGGGACACGGATGTTTCAACTGGCCTCTTGAACCCCTTTGCTAAATGCCCAACCCAAGGAGAGTTAAAGAAGTTTGCCACGGAAAAGAGGGTCATTTTATAATGCTAAAGGGGTTCATCCAACAGCAAGCCTAATAGTTCTAAGTACTTATGCATTTTATCTGTAGCTTTAAGATGCAGGACTTGAAAACGTGCAAAGCAAACACTGGCAGAACTGCAGGGAGACAGAGAATCCACCATCAGTTAAAGATCTGAACATTCGCCTCTCAGTTACTGACAGGACAAGCAGGATCAGAAAGGATCTAGGTGATGTAGACACTGTCAACACGGACCTGACGTTTCTAGAACACTCTGCCCAACAGCAGCACAATACACTCTTCTCATGTGTACAGGGGCCATTTACTAAAATAGACCACACTGTCCACTGACCGGAAGTATCAGAAAATTTCAAAGATATGCTTTCTGAATACTAGAATTAACTCAAATCTGTAACAGCAGATATCTACAAAATTCAAATATTTAGAAACTGGTAACATGGCATACTAAAAGGTCTTTTCTAAATGTTTACTGATCGCTTTTCCTCTGTTTGAAAGGCAGAGTGACACAGAGAGGGCAATCTTCCCTCCCCTGGTTCACTCCCCAAATGCCCACCAACAGCTGGGCCTGGGTCAGGCTGAAGCCAGAGGCACAGAACTCTACCTGGGTCTCCCACAGGGATGGCAGGGGTCCAAGAACTTGGGTCACCACCTGCTGCCTCCCAGACGCAGGAGCCAGGACTCACCAGGCACTCCAATACGGGGTGCACGCATCCCAGGTGGCAGCCTAACCCACTGCACCACCACTCCTGTCCCTGAAGTCTCGAATGGAATGGAAACAAAAGCACATCCAAAACGTGTGGCGCTTAAGAAACCTAGAAGCCAAAAGTTAAACTTCAAAGAGAAGTTTAAAAGGTCTAAGGATTAATGATTGTCTATAAAATTCTTCCTGAAAACAGAAAGGGAAAAAACACCTTCCAACTCATTTCGTCAGGCCAGCATTGCCCTCATGCCAAAAGCAAAGACAAAAGAAACCACAGCTCAGTACTCCTCAGGAATGCAGACACAAACATCCTTTTAAAAATGTTGAAATCAACTACCTAAGCACCTTGGAAAATCAAATACCAAATCAAGCAATAAACTAAATAGAAAATAATGTATACAGAAAATCAGTGATAACTAGAAGTTGGATTTTTTGAGCAGAACAATTAAAGTGATAAACTGTTAGCCAGAAAAAGCTAAGCAACTGATGTCCACAACCAGGAAAGAGAACAAGGATATCACCGCTGATACGATATTAAAAGGATAAAGGAATATTAGGAACTTTATGCCAATAAATCTGACAACACACGAAGTGGAAACTCCTTGAACATGCTACCAAAGTTCAAAAAGACAGGAACAGAAAAGTGAAATAGGCAGGCAAAATGGCCACATCATGATCAAGATAATTTTTTAAATTTTTTACCAGGCAGAGTTAGACAGTGAGAGACACAGAGATATAGACAGTGAGAGAGAGACAGAAAGGTCTTCCTTCTGTTGGTTCATTCCCCTAATGGCCGCTACAGCCGGCGCTGCACTGATCCAAAGCCAGGAGCCAGGTGCTTCCTCCAGGTCTCCCATGCGGGTGCAAGGACCCCAAGCACTTGGGCCATCCTCCACTGCCTTCCTGGGCCACAGCACAGAGCTGGACTGGAAGAGGAGTAACCCGGACTTGTACCTGATGCCCCAGGCAGAGGATTAGCCAAATGAGCCACGGCGCCAGCTGATCAAGATAATTTTTAAAAGATTTCAAAAGAACAGCAAGAGTGGCCTGGGAAGGCAGTGGAGGATGGCCCAAGTGCTTGGGCCCTGTACCCGCATGGGAGACCTGGAGGAAGCACCTGGCTCCTGGCTTCGGATCGGTGCAGCGCCGGCCGTGGTGGCCATTTGGGGGGGGTGAACCAACTGAAGGAAGACCTTTCTCTCTCTCACTGTCTAACTCTGCCTGTCAAAATAAATTTTAAAAATAAAAAAATCAAAGGCACAGCAAGAGAGAAATAGAGGGAGGAGCAGGTGCTGTAGTGTGGCAGGTAAAGCCACCGCCTGTGGTGCCAGCATCCCATATGGGCGCCAGTTTGAGTCCCAGCTGTTCCACTTCCAATTCAGCTCTCTGCTTTGGCCTGGGAAAGCAGTAGAACATGGCCCAAGTCCTTGGGCTCCTGCATCTGCATGGGAAACCTGGAAGAAGCGCCTGGCTCCTGGCTTCGGTTCGGCACAGCTCTGGCTGTTGTGGTCATCTGGGGAGTGAACTACTGGATGGAAGACCTCTCTGTGTAACTCTTTCAAATAAATAAATCAGGGCTGGTGCCATGGCGCAGCAGGTTAAAGCTCTGGCCTGAAGTGTTGGCATCCCATATGGGCGAAGATTCTAGTCCCAGCTGCTCCTCTTCCAATCCAGCTCTCTGCTGTTGTCTGGGAAAGCAGTAGAAGATGGCCCAAGTCCTTGGGCCCCTGCACCCATGTGGGAGACCCAGAAGAAGCTCCTGGCTTTGGATCTGCACAGCTCCGGCGGTTGCGGCCATTAGGGAGTGAACCAGCAGATGGAAGACCTCTCTGTCTCTACCTCTCCCTGTAACTCTTTCAAATAAATAAAATAAATCTTTAAAAATAAATAAAGCTTTAAAAAGGAGAGGAGGTAGAGACAGATTTGCCATCTGCTGGGTCATACCCCAAATACCTATAACAGCTCAGGCTGAGCTAAGCTAAAGATGAGCCAAGAACTCCATCTGGGTCTCCCACCTGGGTGGCAGGGACCCAAGGACTTGGGCCATCATCTGCTACCTTCCCAGACACATCAGCTGGGGCTGGATTGGAAGCAGAATAGTCAGAACTTAACTGGCACCCCAATATGGGCTCTTCAGCTGCAGTTAACCCACTGTGACACAGCACTTTCCCAGATATAGAAAAATTTTACAAGTTTTTTAATTTGACTTGACTTTAATTTGACTTTATCTCTGACTTGAAAGTCAGAGAGATAGAGTGAGAGATTGGCTGGCACTGCGGCACACTAGGCTAATCCTCCTCCTGCGGTGCTGGCACCCCGGGTTCTAGTCTTAGTTGGGGCACCGGATCCTGTCCCGGCTGCTCCTCTTCCAGTCCAGCTCTCTGCCGTGGCCCGGGAAGGCAGTGGAGGATGGCCCAAATGCTTGGGCCCTGCACCCACATGGGAGACAGGGAGGAAGCACCTGGCTCCTGGCTTCAGATCAGCACAGTGCGCCAGCTGTAGTGGCCATTTGAGGGTGAACCAATGGAAGGAAGACCTTTCTCTCTGTCTCTCTGTCTAACTCTGCCTGTCAAAAAAAAAGTGAGAGGGAGATCTTCCATCTGCTGGTTCACTCAAATGGCTGCAATGGCCAGGACTGGACCAGACCAAAGCCAGGAGCCAGGAGACTTTTCCAGGTCTCCCACATGGGTATTAGGAGCCCAAGAACTTGGGTCATCCTCTGCTGCTTTCCAGGTGCATTAGCAGGGAGCTAATCAGCAATGGAGCAGCTGGGACTGGAACCGGCACCTGTACACAAGGCCAGCAACATGATCTAGGTAATTTTAGATGAGCGCACATGTGGGGACTTCAAAAGTTCATGGGAAATGAATTTAAATATAAAGCAAATTTTCCATGAATTTGAGGCCCACTCATATTCTTTTCCCATCACACAATGATCACATTTGAGTTCAGAAATCTGAGCTACTTTGAATTGTTTCTAATTTCCTAACCCATGAGGCAGGCATTCGATGCAGTGGCTAAGATACCAGTCAGGGGACGGGCATTGTGGTACAGCAGTTTGAGCTGATGCTTCAGACCCCTGCATCCCATATCCGAGTGTGCGGATGGAGTCCCACCTCTGCTTCTGATCCAGCCTCCTATGTGCAGTCCGGGAGACAGCAGGTGCTGGTTCTAATACTTGGGTCCCTGCCAAGCACTTGGGTTCAAGTGTGGTGGAATGAGAGGGCCATGCCAAGGTGGCCACTGGCAAGCGAGCATTAGTTACTCAGGAATGGCTTTGGAAACTGCCTGGCAACAGGCTGTGATTGGATGGCTTTGGAAACTGCCTGGCAACAGGCTATGACTGGATGGGGCATAGGCCGCCCCTTGACCAGATTGGCTGGTCTTGGCTATATAAGATGTAGTTTCAACAGAAATAAACGAGTCTGCCAGGCGAGCCTGCTTTCACCCGACTCCCCGGGTCTGTGTGGTGACTCCCCGCCTCTTGCCCCCACCACGCTGTTCCTCTCAGAAAGGAATCCACTGCAACATTGTTGAGAAATCAACAGCAACATTCAAGGACTTAGTTCTTCCTTGTGGGAGACCCACATAGAGTTCCTGGCTCCTGGATTTGGCCTGGCCCAGCCCTGGATTCTGCAGGCTTTTGGGGAGTCAATCAGAAGATGAAAAATCTGTCACTGGGGCCGGCGCTGAGCATAGCAGGTAAAGCCCCTCCTGCAGTGCCGGCATCCCATATAGGTGCTAGTGCTAGTCCCGGTTGCTCCACTTCCGATCCAGCTCTCTGCTGAGGCCTGGGAAAGCAGAAGATGGCCCAAGTCCTTGGGCCCCTGCACCCACTGGAGACCCAGAAGCAGCTCCTGGCTTTGGATCAGTGCAGCTCTGGTGGTTGCGGCCAATTGGGGAGTGAACCAGTGGATGGAAGACCTCTCTCTCTCTGCCTCTCCTCTGTGTAACTCTGACTTTCAAATAAATATTAAAAAAATCTGTCACTGTGCCTTTCAAAAAGAAAAAGAAGTTGGTGCCAGTGTTGTGGTGTAGTGGTAAAGATGCTGCCCGAGATGCTGGCATCTGGTAAAGGCGTTGGTTCATATCTCAGATGCTCCACTTCCAATCCAGCTCCCTGCTAACGTGCCTGGTGAAGCAGCAGCAGATGGCCCAAGTGCTTGGGCCCCTGCACCCACATGGGAAATCCAGGTGAAGCTCCTGGCTTCAGCCTGGCCATCGCTGCCATCTGGAGAGTGAACCAACAGATGGAAGATACCTACCTGTCTCTCCCCCTCTATAACCCTGCCTTTTAAATAAAAATATATTTTAACAAAAGAAAAAGATGCCAGTTAGAATGTCCTAGCATACTGGAGTACCTGGCTTCAGTAATCCAGCTCAATTCTAGCTTCCTTCTAATGCAGACCCTGGGAAGAAGCAGTGATGGCTCTCGTAGTTGGATTTCTTTTAATTTTTTTTTTATTTGACAGGTAGAGTTATAGACAGTGAGAGACAGAGAAAGGTCTTCCTTCCACTGGTTCACCCCACTATTGGCTGCTATGGCCGGCACACTGCGCCGATCTGAAGCCAGGAGCCAGGTGCTTCTTCCTGGTCTCCCATGTGGGTGCAGGGCCCAAGCATTTGGGCCATCCTCCACTGCCTTTCCAGGCCACAGCAGACAACTGGACTGGAAGAGGAACAACCGGGACTAGAACCCGGTGCCCATATGGGATGCCAGCGCTGCAGGTGGAGGATTAACAAAGTGAGCCATGGCACCGGCCTTTTTTTTTTTGCTTAAATATTTATTTAAAAGGCAGAGTGACAGAGACACAGAAAGAAGGAGAGGCAGAGTGCAAGAGAGACTTTCCATCTGCTGGTTCCCTCAGCAAATTGCTGCACTAGTCAGGGCTAGCCTAGCCTGAAGCCAGGAGCCAGGAATTCCATCAGGGTCTCCCACAAGGAGGAACCAAGTCCTGGAACCCGGGATTCCCACATGGGTGGCAGGGGCTCAGGTACTTGGGCCGTCATCTGCTGCTCTCCCAGGCGCATCATCAGGGAGATATAATGGAAGCACAGCTGCCTTGACTCAAACTGGCTGAGTATGCGCCATTACAGGCATTTGGGGAGTGAATCAGCAAGATGGGAGCACGCTGAGTGTGTGTGCGCATGTGCACATCTCTCTCAAAGAAACAAAAATTACATAACTGCTAGGGGCCTCCGCTGTGGTGTAGAGGGTAAAGTCGCCACCTATGTCGCCAGCATCTCACGTGGGCACTGGTTAGAGTCCCAGATGCTCCACTTCCAATCCAGCTCCCTGATAATGTGACTTGGAAAGCAGCAGCAGGTGGCCCAAGTACTTGGATCCCTGAGCCCACCTGGAAGACTGAGAAGAAGCTCCTGGTTCTGGCCTGGCCCAGCCCTGGTCAATGTGACCATCTGGGGAGTGAACCAGCAAATGGAAGACCTCTCTCCCTCTGTAACTCTGCCTTTGAAATACATAAAATAAATCTTTGAAAATAACATAAAATAATTGCTTAAGCTAGCACTACAATCTCCTAGCTCTTAAGCACAACAGTGTGGAAACCTAGCATATTCTCCTTTTGTCCTTATCCTTAGCAATGGACGATCAGCACCTAAGTCTCTTCTGGCAGTCTAATTCTGACTCTAACCAACTTAGGGTACTGAGCCAAAAAAAATTTATATATATATATGTATGTATGTATCTTTAGCTTTCAGCAGAGGTTGCTCTCAGGACAAAACTCTCCAGAGCTAATGAATTCTATAATGAGGTTCTGGGGTTCATGAAGTAGGATGTTTACCAATTTCCATGGCTAAGGTTTCCGGAACACAAATCACTTGAACACCAAGGACTGTCCAACACTGCCCAGAGATCAGCAGGAGTCCTTCCGGGTTATATTCACAGCAACTCACATTAGCAGGGATCTGGATGGGAAGTGGAGCAGCCAGGACTCAAACCAGCGCCCACATGGGATGGCAGCACCACAGGTGGAGACCTAATCTACGATGCCACAGCGCCAGCCGCTTCCTTCTCATTTTGAAACTCCCTTTCATCTGTGGGATAAGATTAGATATTTTACCTTCACATCTGGAATAATTTTCTTCTTAGAAACCACCACCTCCACCCCTCCTCTGACCAGAAAAATGCTTCGAGGACAGTGATTTGACCAAGTACTTGCACTTGTGAAATCCTGATTGATGCATTTTAACTTGAGGAAACCATTACTGAACTGTCTCTCTCCTAAAGTTATTTAATCATAGGATTTTCTTCGTAAAGACAAAGCTTTTGCTCAAAATAACAAAAAATGGGAAAATGTTCTAATTTTTTTAAAAAAGACTTACAGAGATGGAGAGACAAAGATCTTCCATCCGCTGGCTCACTCCCCTTGGATGGCCAAAATGGCCAGAGCTGGGCTGATCCGAAGCCAGAAGCTTCTTCTGAGTCTCCCAAATGGGTGCAGGGCCCCAAGCACTTGGGCCATCTTCTACTGCTTTCCCAGGCACATTAGCAGGGAGCTTGATCGGAAGTGGAGCAGCTGGGACTCAAACCAGCGCCCATGAGATACCGGCACCACAGGTGGAGACTTAACCTACTACGCCACAGCGCCAGCCCCTTCTAATTTTTAAACTTCCTTTCATCTGTGGAAGGATTTTCTCTTCACACCTGGAATAACTTTCCTCTTAAAAAACCACCACCTGAGTGTCGAACCCTGCGTGTGTCCCTGTGTCACGTGAGTGCTTGCGGGACAGGTGGCCACGGGACGCAGGTGGGGGGCTGCTCGGACCAGTGACCATGTCCCTTGTGCTCCCCAGACCTAAACATACACCTTTGCTCTTTTACTAAGAGAATTTCTACTTACAGAAAAGTATTTTGAAAACACATACTTTACACGGCAATTTTGTATCCATTTAAACTAACCTTTGTATCAATAAAGCACTGTTGTTCAGATAAAACACCACCACCACAAGCCAGCAGGGGCCTGTGCTGTGTGGATGAGAATAAGAGAAGTCTCAAAACCGACTTTTTTCAGAAGAATACAGGGGTTAATCTGAGTTACAACAGAATTACATGTTTTTAATAAACCTGGAAGCTACCAAACTTTATACATTGCAGTTTGGGCAGAAATTGAGGCTGAAGGGGAAAGCGCTGTGGTGTAGCCAGTTAAGCAGCTGCCTGCGAGACCAGCGTCCCGTATGGGCGCTGGTTCGAGTCCCAGCTGCTCCACTTCCAATCCAGCTTCCTGCTAATGACCTTGGGAAAGCAGCAGAAGATGGCTCAAGTACTTGGTCCCCTGCACAAACATGGGAAACCCGGATGAAGCTCCTGGCTCCAGCCTGGCCCAGCCTTGGCTGTTGCAGCCGTTCTGGGAAGTGAAGCAGCGGATGGAAGATCTCTCTCTCTCTCACTCTGCCTTTCAAATCAATCTTAAAAATACGGAAATTAATTAGTTAAGGTTGAAATGACTGGTCTTTGGCTTTAGTTAACTGGGGCTACTGGGACCATGCAAAGTCCTTCCCAGGTGAACGGGAAGCAGAGCAGCCGGGCCTGGAATCAGGCCTGAGATATGGGATTTCCGCCCTGCGAGCTGGGGCTTGACCAGCTGGCTTCCCAGCCGGGATCTTAACCACGGCACCAAATGCCGGTCCCATTGAGGCAGCCTTCTGTGTAGACACTGGAAAAGAGCCAAATCCTCCAGCCATCGTGGGCAGGGTGAAAGACCTGTGAAACAGCCGTGCCTGGAACACAGCACTGCCGGAAAGGAAGAGACGCCCACGGGGCTATTTTAGCGCATTGTAAAAAGCCACACTGCATACTGCGAGCTACCTTTGGTGCAGGAAGGGTGCAAAACCTAACTATTCCCGTGCGCTGGGGTTTGCTTTTAAAAATCAATTGCAAGTCTAAACACATACAAACCCTATCTAGTGGAGGATGCGATCCCCAACACCTGGTTTTTATATCAAGTTTTAAACAGCGCCCATGTGGCAAGGAGCTCACAAGTACCATAAAGACTACACATAGAGATTTGTTTTTTAAGGGCAACATGTGTTGCGGCTGGAAAAGGCGTCTCACTCGTGCCGGGGGCGCTGCCCAAGGGCAGAGAGTGGGCCCCCGCCTGCTGCGTGGTCGCAGGGCGGACTGGACCCCCACGCTCAAAACACACAAGGCCTGCAGGGAAGAACCCACGCAGCAGCACCACGGCCCCGTGCCCCCCACCGCCTCGCCGCTGTCCACGGCCTCCTGCGGAGCTCCCAAGTCCCAGCAGCCCCGCTGGCGTCCACGCACCATGATGGTCGCTGCTCGCCGCACACCGCCTCCTCACCTCTGCTCGCTCCAACGCGTGTGGCGTGCGGGCGTGTGGCCCAACTGCAGAGCTCAAGTACTGCGTGCCGCGTCCGGACTGGCTCGCCGCTCGCTCAGCGGCCATTGGCTCTTTGACTGCTGGGGGCGGGGGTCGCAGGCCCGGCTCTCCATCGTGATTGGCCATCTTCCCTGCCCGGCAAAGCCATCCTTCTGATTGGCTGCCACTTTAGGCGGGAAGTTGGAGACGCTGCTTCGGCGTGAAGCGGCGGGGGCCGATGTGACCGAGGCCGGACCGAAGAGTCTGGTTTTTCTCTGCTGGGCGGAAGTTGAACGGCGACCGAGGCAGATTGGAGTGGTTGTTTCGGGGGAATGTGTACGGCACAGAGTGACTCAGGGCGAGGTGGAAGGCGGGAGACGCTGTCAGCCGCACCACCCACGCGCCTCGGTGAATGGACACAGAATCTGCAAGAAACATCCACCCTGTTTCGTGCCACTGATCTGAGGGGAAATCGACATAAAACACCTTAGGGGGCAGGCGTTTGGTGCAGTGGATAGGCACTCCCCCACCCCACCCCACCGTGGAGTGCCTGGGATTGAGTCCGCCTCCGCTTCCGGTCCTTCCTTGCTAATCCCACCCTGGGAGGCACCCAGGATGGCTCAGGTGCCTGTGGGAGAACCAGATTGAGCGTCTGGCTCCCACCTGGTCCTGCCCTGGCTGTTACAGGTATTTGAAGACTGAACCAAGAGCTCTTGATTCTCAAATAAATAAAAATTACTTACTAAAAAAGATGTATTTATTTATGTGAAAGGCAGAGTTAGAGGAAGAGATTTTCTGTCCTGGTTTACTCCCCCGAAGGACTGCAACTGCCAAGGCTGGGCCAGGCTGAAGCCAGGAGCGTTTGGGGTCTCCCACGTGGGTGGCGGGGACCCCAGTGCTTGGGCCATCTTCTGCTGCTTTCCCAGGTGCATTAGTAGGGGCCTGGATTGGCGGTGGAGCAGCTGGGTCTTGAATGGGTCCCTGTCTTTTTTTTTTTTTAAGATTTATGTTATTTATTTGAAAGAGTTAGAGAGGTAGAGTCAGAGAGAGAGAGAGAGGTCTTCCATCCGCTGATTCACTCCCCAAATGGCCGCAACAGCCAGAGCTGAGCTGATCTGAAGCCAGCAGCCAGGAGCTTCTTCCAGGTCTCTTGTGTGGGTGCAGGGGCCCAAGCACTTGGGCCGTCTTCTGTTGCTTTCCCAGGCCACAGCAGGGAGCTGGATCGGAAGTGGAGCAGCTAGGACTCGATCTGGCACCCATGTGAGATGCCAGCACTGCAGGCAGCGGCTTTACCCACCACACCACAGTGGCGCCCTCTCCCCTGTCTGCTCTTTTCTAAGTTGCTGCTTTTTTTTTTTTTCTAAGTTGGTTTTTAATAATGTCAAATCATCCAAATTCTTTCCTTTTCTCAGAGGCTTTTTACTACGACTGCTGTCTGGGCTGTAACTGTCTTTTATAGCTGTCAGTGCCAGTATGAGCTACCATCCAGGACTCATATATTCGTTTACAGGTTTGGGTGGCAAAGCTGTTGGAAACACAGTGTTCTTTTGTGTTTATTTTATTTTGTTTTTGTTTGAAAGGCCCAGAGAGAAACATTGACTGGTTCACTGCCCGAATGCTTGCAAGTACGAGGGCTGAGCCAGGTGGAAGCCAGGAGCCAGGAACTCAATCCAGGTCTCCCACCTGGGTAGTTGGAACCCAAGTACTTGAGCCTTCACTGGCTGCTTCCCATCCCAGGGTGCACATTAGCAGGAAGCTAAATTGAAAATAAAGTAACCAGGACTTGAACCCAGGGAGTCTGCTATGAGATGGAGGTATGCCAAGTGGCGTCTTAACTGCTGAGACAAATGCCCAACCCACAATCCACAGTGTTTAATTCATGTGCCATTCTGTTTCAATTGACAAGCTCATCACCTGGAGTAATTCCTGGCACTCAGCAAACCCCTCACAGTTAGTACCACCACTAGGCACCAACATTTTGGATTCAGCCTGAAAAAACTCAATAGAAAATCCCAGAAACAGTAAGTTTTAAATTGTGCACCATTTTTAGTATTCTGACTAAATCCTAGACAAGCCCCCCAAAAATATGAATCATCCTTGTGTCCAGTGCACAGTACTTACAGTAAGATATTTTGAGAGGGGGCCATCATGGTTCAGCAGGTTAAACCACTGCCTGTGATGCCAGCATCCCACATGAGCACCAGTTCAAGGGAGCCCTGGCTGCTTCACTTCCAATCCAGCGCTCTGCTAATGCAGAGAAAGCAGCCAAGGATGACCCAAGTCCTTGGGCCCCTGCACCCACATGGGAGACTCCGATGGATTTCCAGGCTCCTGGCTTTGGCCTGGCCCAGCCCCAGCCATTGTGGCCATCTGGGGAGTGAACCAGAGGATGGAAGATAATCTCTCTCTCTCTCTCTCACTCTGACTTTCAAACAAATCTTTTTTAAAAAAGAGGTTTGGAGAGAGATTACATTCACATAAGTTTTATTTCAGTATATTATAATTGCTGTATTTTATTGCTACTTATTCATTTCTTATTGTGCCTAATTTATTTATTTATTTATTTATTTATTTTTTATTTGACAGGCAGAGTGGACAGTGAGAGAGAGAGACAGAGAGAAAGGTCTTCCTTTTGCCGTTGGTTCACCCTCCAATGGCCGCCGCGGCCGGTGCGCTGCGGCCGGCGCACCGCGCTGATCCGATGGCAGGAGCCAGGAGCCAGGTGCTTTTCCTGGTCTCCCATGGGGTGCAGGGCCCAAGCACCTGGGCCATCCTCCACTGCACTCCCTGGCCACAGCAGAGGGCTGGCCTGGAAGAGGGGCAACCGGGACAGAATCCGGCGCCCCGACCGGGACTAGAACCCGGTGTGCCGGTGCCGCTAGGCGGAGGATTAGCCTAGTGAGCTGTGGCGCCGGCCTGTGCCTAATTTATAAACTAAACTTTATAATAGGTTTTTATTAGGATTAGATACTATCCACTGTGTCAGGCATCCACTGGGGTCTTTGAATGTATCCCCCACAGCTAGGGAGAGATTACCATTGACTCAATTGAACAAGACTGCTAAGCTGTGAAGAGGCAACTAACACTGGGGAAGCTGCAAACATAAGTCATTTTTAATAAGATCTGCACAGAGTTTTCTAAGTCTCCGCATCCTTGAGAATAAGGATGTGACATCTTTCATCTGAGAATTTCATCTTCTGCTTTATAAGAAATAGCACAGGAGCTAGTGCTGTGGCATAGTGGCTAAAGCCAGTGCCTGAAGCACCCGCATCCATATGGGCGCCGGTTCAGGGCCTGGCTGCTCCACTTCTGATCCAGCTCTCTGCTGTGGCCTGGGAAAGCAGTAGAAGATGGCCCAAGTCCTTGGGCCCCTGTGCCCGTGTGGGAGACCTGGAAGAAGCTCCTGACTCCTGGCTTTGGATCTGCGCAGCTCTGGCTGTTGCAGCCAATGGGGGGTGAACCAGTGGATGGAAGACCTCTTTCTCTCTGCCTCTCCTTATCTCTCTGTGTAACTCTGACTTTGAAATAAATAAATAAATCTTTAAAAAATAAATCATTAATAACTCAAATTACCATTCTCCTGAAGTCCTAACAAGCTAAGATCTGGACAGCTTGATACAAACACCAGAGCAATTACAACAGACGAGGATGGACAACCTTCACGTAGGCCATCTGACAGCCAGTGACATCGCCAAGCGACATCAGACTCCAAGGAAATTCATCGGAGTTGTCACTGCCTACCCTCACTCCAACTAAAAATAGCTCAAATCCAACGTGCAGAAATCTCTTCAACTGATTGCTCTCTGAACTCAAAAACTGGGTGTGTATCTGTTCCAGTCACTAACCTTTGCTTTATTTTTGTTTCAATAAAAATACTTCTCATCAAATACCTGTTTGCTCATACCAGAGCAAGGCTTCACTCAGTCCGGAGTTCAGCTATAACATCACCTCCTGAGGGGAGACACCATGGCTTAATGGGATTGAATTATCTGTGTCCCTAAGAGATTAGTTCAATAAGGTACTGGACGGTACACTTAGGTTTCTTCTCTCCTGCTTATGTCAATCACGTTTTTCTCTTGGTTTGCTTTTGCCACTCAGCTGCTAATGCATTTCTTCTCTCCGTAGGCATCAAATCAAGTGGGGAAATGAAATAGTTAAAATGCGAGGGGACTTCAGCCAGTTTGGGGAAGATGTAATGAAAAGATAAATTTATTTTGGTGCTGAACATTGGTGAAACCATGCTGTTTTTTTCATCATAAGCATTTTCTACAAACTTTGAAAGAATTCTTTCAAATTTATTTTATTTGATGGGTACAGAGAGAGAGAGAGAATGGGCAGGTTCACTCACCAAATGCCCACAATGGCTGAGGCTGGGCTGGGCCAAAGCCAGGAGCCAGGAACCCAATCCAAGTCTCCCACATGGGTAACAGGAACCCAATTGCTTGAGACATCCGTGCTGCCTACTAGAGTCTACACTGGCAGGAAACTGGAATTGGCAGTCGGAGCCAGAAATTGAGCCCAGTCACTCCAGAATGGGATACAGGCATCTTAACTGCTAGGTTAAATGCTTACCCCTTGATGAACTTTTTTTTTTTTAAGATTTACTTTATTTATTTGAAAGGCAGAGTTACAGAGAGCAAAGGAGAGTTACAGATAGAGAGGGAGCTCTTCTATCTGTTGATTCACTCCCCAAATGGTTACAATGGCCAGGGCTGGGCCAGGCCAAAGGCAGGAGCCTGGAACTCTGTCTGGGACCCCCACATAGTTGGTAGGGCCCAAGTACTTGGCCATCTTCTGTGGCTTTCCCAGGCTCATTAGTAGGGAGCTGGATCTGAAGTGGAGCAGCTGGGACTTGAGGCGGTGCTCTTACGGGATGCCAGGGTTGCAGGCAGGGGCTTAACTGGCAGTGCCATGATGCTGACCCCTCCATGAACTTTTTGAGTACCCTTATGTACCCCTGTAGCATACTGAGTAAGCTAAAAACACTTGAAAAATGGCAGGTACAAAAAGATCACCCTGATCTTTGTGCTTTTTTTTTTTAAGATTTATTAATTTATTTGAAAGGCAGAGTTACAGAGAGGCAGAGGCAGAGAGAAGGAGAGAGAGATTTTTCCATCCGCTGATTCACTCCCCAGATGGCTGCAATGGCCAGGGCTGAGTCAATCTGAAGCCAGAAGCCTGGAGCTTCTTCTAGGTCTTCCATGTGCGTGCAGGGGCCCAAGGACTTGGGCCTTCTTCTACTGCTATCCCAGGCCATTAGCAGGGAGTTGGATTGGAAGTGGAGCAGCTGGGACTCGAACTGGTGCCCATATAGGATGCCGGTGCTGCAGGCACTGGCTTTAGCCACTATGCCACAGCACTTCTACTGCTTTCCCAGGCCACAGCAGAGAGCTGGATCAGAAGTGGAGCAGCCAGGCCTTGAACCGGCGCCCATATGGATGCAGGTACTTCAGGCCAGGGCTTTAACCTGCTGCGCCACAGCGCTGGCTCCATTATTAATGACTTTGTTTTGGGAAAATTCAGAAGGTGGAAGGTACAGAGAGATCTAAGGAAAGAGGTGAGCAAGCCCAGCATCACGCGGAGTGTCATTTTCTGGGGAGCTGAAGGGTGGTCTCAGGCAGCCGTGAGACATGCAGATCTCTGCACCTGAAGGCAGCAGGTAACGGATTTCACAGACAAAGTGGCCTGTGGCTACTTGGAAATGCGAGACAGTGCAGCAGTCTACTGAGGACATCAGATTACCGTAATGAAGATGACCTCCAGGATTACCTGAAGGGCAGGATAGTGACCTGTGACCACAACGGCTGTGGAGATACTGAGTCCCTACAGAGACTGTTGATGAGCTGTACTACACAGCAAGAGCCGTTCACAAAGAGGAAGCAGCTTAATACCAGTGACAGAGGGCACTGCTTGACGATCCATAAGGGTGTGTTCCATACAGTTTTCCTTTTGAATCATAGAATTTTCCTCTCCAGTCATCTCTGTGTTCATTAAAGAGACCAAGAGGGGAAATGTTCACTTCCCTGATTTGATCACTACACACTGTATACCTATATCGAATGTCACACTGCACTCATACATACAATCAATGTTCATTAAAAATAATGGGGAGGGGCTGGCGCTGTGGTGCAGCGGGTTAATGCCCTGGCCTGCAGCACCGGCATCCCATATGGGTGCTGGTTCAAGTCCTAGCTGCTCCACTTTCGATCCAGCTCTCTGCTATGGCCTGGGAAAGCAGTGCAAGATGGCCCAAGTGCTTGGGCCACTGCACTTGTCTGGGAGACCCAGAAGAAGCTCCTGGCTCCTGGCTTCGAATCGGCGCAGCTCCGGCCGTTGCAGCCATCTGGGGAGTGAGCCAGTGGATGGAAGACCTTTCTCTCCCTCTGCCTCTCCTTCTCTCTCTGTGTAAATCTGACTTTCAAATAAATAAATAAATCTTAAAGACAGAGAGAAAGGTCGTCCTTTGCCATTGGTTCACCCCCCAATGGCTGCCGCGGGCCGGCGCACTGCGGCCGGCGCACTGCGCTGATCCGAAGGCAGGAGCCAGGTGCTTCTACTGGTCTCCCATGGGGTGCAGGGCCCAAGCACTTGGGCCATCCTCCACTGCACTCCCAGGCCACAGCAGAGAGCTGGCCTGGAAGAGGGGCAACCGGGACAGAATCCGGCGCCCCGACCGGGACTAGAACCTGGTGTGCCAGCGCCGCTAGGCGGAGGATTAGCCTGTTGAGCCGCAGCGCCGGCCTAATTAATTATTTAAAGGTACATTATAAGGAAAAGAATTCAGAAGAAGAAAATGATTTAACAATCAAACCAGGGGCTGGCAGTGTGGTATAGCGGGTAAAGCCACTGCCTGCAGTGCCGGCATCCCATATGGGTGCCAGTTCTAGTCCCGACTGCTCCTCTTCCGATCCAGCTCTCTGCTATGGCCTGGGAAAGCAGTGGAAGATGGCCCAAGTCCTTGGGCCCCAGCACCTGCGTGGGAGACCCAGAAGCAGCTCCAGGCTCCTGCCTTTGGATCAGCTCAGCTGCAGCCGTTGCAGACATCTGGGCCATCTAGGGAGTGAACCAGCAGCGGATAGAAAACCTCTCTGTCTCTTTGCCTCTGCTTCTCTGTAACTCTGCCTTTCTAATGAATAAATACATCTTTAAAAAAAATAGGAAGCTGGAACCAGGGATGGAGCCAGAACCCATACCCAGGCACTCTGAAATGGGACGCCATTATCCAAACACAGCAGCTTAACCACTGGCCCAAGTGCCCGCCCCCCTGTCTTTAGAGCAGCTTTATAATTCACACATGGTGATACAGATCAGAAGTTCTAATATATTCAGAGAATTACGCAACCATCACCACGACCTAACTGCAGATAAGAAACCCAGTACCCATTAGCATTCCTTTTTCCCCTACCCACTGGAAATCACTAACCTCTTTTCTGTCTCTACTGATTTGCCTGTTCTGGATCTTTGGTTGAAATGAAATAATTTACCATATGGTCATTTGTGGCTAACTTCTTCCACTGAGCAAGAGTCATCTATGTTGGATCAGCGCTTGATTTGTATAGGCAAATACTATTCCAGTGTATGGCTAAATCAGTTTATTTATCCATCACCAGCTGACGGGTGTTCAAGTGGTTTCCGAATGATACTTTTATGGAAATTCACAGGCTGTTTTCCACATGGACGCACACTTTCACTTCTCTTGTGTACGTATGTTATGGGGGTTGGGGTGGGATAGAGGTGCTTTTCTTCATACAAGAAAGAATTCAAACGTAAGACAGAGTAGCAGTAAGGGTGCCTGCCAAGTTTCATGAAAAGGATACACCTGGGGCCGTTGCTGAGGCTGAGCGGGTGACCCCCTCTGCAGCGCTGCCATCCCCTAGGGGCGACGCTTCCGGCTCTGGCTGCTCCACTTCTGATCCAGCTGCCTGCTAATGTGCCTGGGAAAGCAGCAGAGGCTGCAGAAGAAGCTCCTGGCTCCTGGCTTCAGCCTGGCCCAGCGCAGGCTGTTGTGGCCATTTAGGGAGTGAACAAGCAGGTGGAAGATTCTCTCTCTCTCTCTCTCTCTCTCTCTCTCTCTCTCTCTCTCACACACACACACACACACAGAGAGGCTGATTTCTTATCTTCCTACCTAACATATATACACCTGGAACACAAGGGCTGCATCCCATCTACTTCATAGTTAGCACCTGAAGAGACTGCACAGCTGTTTTCCAAGGCAGCCACATAATCTTTCTCACTGGGCCGGCGCCATGGCATACAATGTGAAGCCTCTACCTGTGGTGCTGGCATCCCATGTGGGTGCCAGTTCGAGTCCCACCTCCTCCACTTCTGATCCAGCTCCCTTGTTAATGTGTTTGGGAAAGGAGCAGAAGATAGCCCAAGTGCTTGGGCCCCTGCACCTATGTAGGAGACCCAGAAGCTCCAGGCTCCTGGGTTTGGCCTGGTGCAAGTCTGGCTGTTGCAGCCATTTGGGAAGCGAAGATGGAAGATTCTCTCTCTCTCTCTCTCCCTCTGCCTTTCAAGCACATAAATAAATCTTTAAAAAGAAAATTGTGGAAATGCCTATTATGAAAAAACTATGCACAGGTTTCAAAAATATTTTGCACACAAATAAACGTAGCTTTTACCTCCAATTCCCCACGAGCTTTTTAAGTATCCTCATCTAAGTAGGAAGGGAAGGCGGGGGAGATCTCAAACCAGTTTCCACCCCATCTGGGAGGACAACCGGCATCTGCAGGTGTAACAGAGCTGCACTCGACCCGGTTCCCGCACTTCTGCCTCCTACTTGCCACAAGGATCATCCTGGACTCTGTGTAACGCAGTCTTTGCGCGACCAAGACAATCAACTCACTCCTCATCTTACCGCCCTCCCGCCAGCAGCTCAGAGGCAGACACACGCAACGTAACAGAGCAGAGGCTCCTGGTGCCTCTCAGTGTGGCCACTGGTGGCCTGGGCTGGAGATGCCAGTCCTGCCTGCTGTTCACCTCCCAGCCAGATTGTGTCATTTTAGATGAATCAAGAGACCTAAGGTAGGGGCAGGTGCTGTGGCATAGCGGGTAAAGCTGCCGCCTGCAATGCCAACATCCCATATGGACGCCAGTTTGAGTTCTGGCTGCTCCACTTCCGATCCAGCTCTCTGTTATGGCCTGGGAAAGCAGTGGAAGATGGCCCAAGTCCTTGGGCCCCTGCACACAAGTGGGAGACCTGGAAGAAGTTCCTGGCTCCTGGCTTTGGATCGACACAGCTCTAGCTGTTGCGGCCATCTGGGGAATGAACCAGCAGATGGAAGACTTCTCTCTCTGTCTCTACTTCTCTCTGTAACTCTGTAATTTCTGATCCAGCTCCCTGTTTATGTCCCTGTTTATGCAATTTGGAGAGTGAAACAGAGGATTGAAAACCTTTCTCTGTCTGTCTCTCTAACTTGGCTTTTCAAATAAAACAAATATTTTTTAAAGAGATTTATTTGCTGGCGCCGCGGCTCAATAGGCTAATAATCTGCCTGCGGTGCTGGCACTCTGGGTTCTAGTCTCGGTCGGGCGCCGGATTCTGTCCCGGTTGCTCCTCTTCCAGGCCAGCTCTCTGCTGTGGCCTGGGAGTGCAGTGGAGGATGCCCCAAGTCCTTCGGCCCTGCACCCCATGGGAAACCAGGAGAGGCACCTGGCTCCTGGCTTCAGATCAGCGCGGTGCGCCGGCTGCAGCGCACCCACCGCGGTGGCCATTGGAGGGTGAGCCAACGGCAAAGGAAGACCTTTCTCTCTGTCTCTCTCTCTCACTGTCCACTCTGCCTGTCAAAAAAAAAAATTTATTTATTTATTTGAAAGTCAGAGTTACATAGAGAGAGAAGGAGAGGCAGAGAAAGAGAGAGAGAGAGCGAGTGAGTGAGCTTCCATCCACTGGTTCACCCCCCAAATGGCTGCAATGGCTGGAGCTGCGCTGATCCAAAGCCAGGAGCCAGGGGCTTCTCCTGAGTCACCCATGTGGGTGCAGGGACCCAAGCACTTGGGCCATCCTCTGCTGCTTTTCCCAGGCCATTAACAGGGAGGTGGATCTGAAGTGGAGCAGCTAGGTCTTGAACCAGTGCCCAGATGGGATGCTGGCATCAAAGGCTGTGGCTTAACCCACTACACAACAACACTGGCCTCCAATCCGGCAGTTTCCTACAAAACGAAACATATTTTTACCACATAACCCAGCAATCACACTCCTTGGTGTTTTCTCAAATAAGTCGAAGATGTGGCCACAGAAAAAACCTGGGCATGGATGTTTATTACAGCTTTACTCATTATTGTCAGAACTGGAGAGATACCAAGATGTGGTTCAGTAGGTGCGTGGAGAAACTTCGGCCATCCAGACAACAGGGAGTTACTCAGTGGAGTAACAAGCCATGAAAAAATAGAGGAACCCTGAATGCATATTGCTAAGCAAGGCCAATCTTTTTTCCAGAACATTCTGGAAAAGGTAACTCAATGGAGACAATAAAAAGATGGGAGGCCGGCGTTGGGACGTAGCAAGTTAAGCCACTGCCTGCTGACACTGGCACCCCACCTGAGAGCCTGTTTAAGACCCCTCTGCTCTGCTTCCAATCCAGCTCCCTGCGAACGCTCCTGGGAAAGCAGTGGAGGATGGCCCAAGTGCTTGGGCCCTTGCTAGCCATGTAGGAAACCCAGATGAAGTTCCTGGCTCCTGGCTTCGACTTAGCTGAGCTGAGGCCACTACGGCCATTTGGGGAGTAAACCAGCAAACCAGCAGGTGGGAGATTTGTTTTGTGTGTGTGTGTGCGTGCATGTCTTCCTTTCTCTCTCTAACTCTGCCTTTCAAATAAAGAAAATAAATCTTAAAAAAAAAAAAGAAAAGTAGGGCCGGCGCCATGGCTCACTAGACTAATCCTCTGCCTGCTGTGCTGACACCCTGGGTTCTAGTCCTGGTTGGGGCGCCGGATTCTATCCCAATTGCTCCTCTTCCAGTCCAGCTCTCTGCTGTGGCCCGGGAAGGCAGAGGAGGATGGCCCAGGTGCTTGGGCCCCTGCACCTGCATGGGAGACCAGGAGGAAGCTCCCGGCTCCGAATCGGCGCAGTGCCAGCCGTGGCGGCCATTTGAGGGGTGAACCAATGGAAGGAAGACCTTTCTGTCTCTCTCTCTCTCACTAACTCTGCCTGTCAAAAAAAAAAAAAAAGTAGAAATATGGTTGTTTTCCTGGATTGGGGAGGGAGGCATTAAAAGGTAGAGCAAGAGGATTTTGAGGAAGGTGCAGCTACTCACAGTGTATACATTACACATGTGTCAGAACCCACGGGCTGCACAACGCAGGCGAGAGCCCTTCTTTCAGCCATGGACTCTGGGTGATAAGGACGTGTCAGCGTAGGCCCCTAGGTTGTAACAAATGCACGGCTCTGGAGTGGAGGTTGGCGGGGAGGTTGTGTCTGTGTGGGGACTGGCAGTAAATGGAACTCTCTGTACTTTCTGCTCAATGTATTGTGAACCTCACACTGCTCTGAAGAAGAAAGACTATTAAAAAACAATAGGCCATAAATAAGGGTTTATTTTTGGATGCAGTTCTATCCCATCGATCTCTACCACTGTATGTAAATACTACAGTCTTCATTACTGTGACTTTGTAGTCAGTTTAGAAATCACGAATTGTGAACTGTCCAATTTTGTCCTTTTTTTAAAAAGATTTATTTATTTATTTGAAAGGCAGTTACACAGAGAGAGGAAGAGAGAGAGAGAGAGGTCTTCCATCTGATGGTTCATGCCCCAGATGGCTGCAACAGCCAGAAGTCAGCAGATGAGAAGCCAGGAGCCAGGTGCTTCTTCCAGGTCTCCCATATGGGTGCAGGGGCCCAAGGACCTGGGCCATCTTCTTCTGCTTTCCCAGGCTATTAGCAGAGAGCTGGATTGGAATGGGAGCAGCTGGGACTCGAACCAGTGTGCATATGGGATGCCGGTGCTGCAGGCGGCTCCATGTCCTCCTCCTCCTCCTCCTTTTAAGATTATTTGAAAGGCAGAGCAATAGGGAGAGAGGAAGACACACACACACACACACACACACAGATTTTCCAACTGCTAGTTCACTCCCCCCGCCACACACACACATAGGGGGCGGGGAGAGAGAGAGAGAGAGATCTTCCATCCACTGGTTCACTCCCCAGATGGCTACAACAGCTGGAGCTGGGCCAAGCCGAAACCAGGAGCCAGGAACCAGGGGCTTCCTTCAGGTCTCCTGGGTGGATAAAAGGGCCCAAGGACTTCAGGGCCATCTTAGGCTGCTTTCCCAAGCACACAGCAGGAAGCTGGATTGGAAAAGGAGCAGCCAGGACTCGAACCAGTGCCCACATGGGATGCCAGCACTGCAGGCTGGAGCTTTAACTCACTGTGTCACAGCGCCAGCCCTTAAAAAGATTTATCTTATTTATTTGAAAGGCAGAGATGATAGAGATAGAGAGAGAGAGAGAGAAAGACAGAAAGAAAGACAGAAAGACAGAAAGAAAGAAAGACCTCCCTTCACTGTCCACTCTTCAAATGGCCTTAACAGCCAGCGCTGGGCCAGGCCAAAGCCAGGAGCCTGGCACTCCATCCAGGTATCCCATGCAAGTAGAAGGAGCCCAAGCACTTGGGCCATCCTCCACTGTGTTTCCAGGCACATTAGCAGGGAGCTGGATGGGAAGTGGAGCAGCCAGGACTTGAACTGGTGCTCATAAGAGATGCCTACATTGGGCCGGCGCCGCGGCTCACTAGGCTAATCCTCCGTCTTGCGGCGCCGGCACACCGGGTTCTAGTCCCGGTTGGGCCTCCGGATTCTGTCCCGGTTGCCCCTCTTCCAGGCCAGCTCTCTGCTGTGGCCAGGGAGTGCAGTGGAGGATGGCCCAGGTGCTTGGGCCCTGCACCCCGTGGGAGACCAGGAAAAGCACCTGGCTCCTGGCTCCTGCCATCGGATCAGCGCGGTGCGCCGGCCGCGGCGGCCATTGGAGGGTGAACCAACGGCAAAGGAAGACCTTTCTCTCTGTCTCTCTCTCTCACTGTCCACTCTGCCTGTAAAAAAAAATAAAAAATTAAAAAAATTAAAAAAAGCGATGCCTACATCATAGGCGGTGGCTTAACTCACTCAGCCACAACACTAGCCCCTCAAAGACTTTTTATAAATGAATTTATTCTAAGTACTTTATTATTTTTGACACTATGTGTAGAATAGAATTGTTCTGTTAATTTCATTTTAGGATAGTGCATTGCTGGGATATAGAAACACGTATCTCGTATCCCACATCTTTGTTGAGCTTTTGTTAGTTCTAATAGTTTTTTTTTTTTTTTAAGAAGTTAATTTTTATTTATCTGAAAGGCAAAGCAAGGATCTTCCATCTGCTAGTTCACTCCCCAGATGACTGCCAACATCCAGGGCTGGACCAGGCCAGCGCCACAAACTAGGAACTGCATGCAGGTCTCCCACACGGGCGGGCGGCAGAAAACCAAGCACTGAGCCATCACCTGCTGCTTGGCAGAGTGTGCGTTAGCAGGAAGCTGGATCGGAGGCAAAGGCAGCCGTCCAGCCCAGACGCTCCTAACCCGCATAAGGGTGTGTCAGTCTGCTCCTTAACCCAGTACACCACAATGCCAATCCCAGGTTTTGGTGTTTTCTTTTTTCTTTTCGTAGATTCCTTAGGATTTTCTATAGTGATCATGTAGTCTGTGAGTAGGGATGGTTGACTTCTTCCTTTTCAATTTAGATTCCTCTTATTTCCTTTTCTTGTTTCGTTTTCCCCCGGCTAGAACCTCCAGTACAATGCTAATACAGGTGGTGAGGGTGAACAGCCTGTGGCCGGCATTGTGGTGCGGTGGGTTTAAGCCACTGCTTACGACACAGGCAATATTAGAGGGCTGGCTCCAGTCCTGGCTACTTTGCTTCCTATCCAGCTTCCTGCTAGTGCACCTGATAAGGCAATGGGTGATAGTCCAAGTTCTCTCTCTCTCTCTCCCTCTCTCTCTCTCTCCCTCTCCCTCTCCCTCTCCCTCTTTCAAATAAATAAATAATTTTTTCAAAGATATTTAAATTTTACTTGAAAGTAAACCATCTGCTGGTTCACTCCCCAGATGGCTGCAACGGCCGGAGCTGCGCTGATCCGAAGCCAGGAGCCAGGAGCTTCTTCTGGGTCTCCCACATAGGTGCAGGGGTCCAAGAACTTGGGCCATCTTCTACTGCTTTCCTAGGCCACAGCAGAGAGCTGGATCAGAAGTGGAGCAGCCGGGATTCAAACCGGCGCCCCTATGGGATGCTGGCAATGCAGGTGGCAGCTTTATCCACTATGCCACAGCGCTGGCCCTGGATATTAGCCTTGTAGCTTCCTTTTCTTGTAAGGTTTCTTGGTCGGATTTGTGTCAGAGTAACCCTGGCTTCCTAGAGTGAGTTGGAAATCATCCCCCCGCTACTTCTCCCTCTTGCACTTGCCTGAGGTTGTTGCGTGGTGTAAGTGGGGTCCCTGCTCAGGGGGTCCCAGGACTTGATCCGCCATGTCCCTAGAAATATACGATTCACTGCATCAACCAAGCTTGGTCTCAAATGCTTGCTGTGGGCTGGTGCCTGCAGTCCTCTGGTCCGTGGGCCCAGTGTTGTGGCTCAGAGGGTTAAGCTGCCACCTGTGACACCAGCATCCCACGTGGCACTGATTCCAGGTCCCGGCTGTTCCACTTCTGACTAAGCCCCCTGATAAAGCAACAGAAGATGGCCCAAGTGGTCCCTGCCACCCACGAGGGAGACCAGGCTGAAGCTCCTTGCTCCAGGCTGTGGCCTGGCCCAGCCCCAGCTGTTGCAGTCACTTGGGGAGTGATTCAGCTAAGTGGAAGATCTCTCTGTCCCTTTCTCTCTCTCTGTAACTCTGCCTTTCAAATAAATAAATAAATCTTAAAAAAAAAAGTGGGGGCTGGCGCTGTGGCACAGCGGGTTAAAGCCCTGGCCTGAAGTGCCAGCATTCCATATGGGCACTGGTTCTAGTCCTGGCTGCTCCTCTTCTGATCCAGCTCTCTGCTATGGCCTGGGATAGCAGTGGAAGATGGCCCAAGTTCTTGGGCCCCTGCACCCACGTGGGAGACCCAGAAGAAGCTTCTGGCTTTTGGCTTCGGGTCGGCTCAGCTCCGGCAGTTGCAGCCATCTGGGGAGTGAACCAGCGGATGGAAGACCTCTCTCTCTCTGTCTCTACTTTTCTCTGTAACTCTGTTTTTCAAATAAATAAAATATTTTTTTTAAAAAGTGCTCCAGGCTGGCACCATGGCTCACTTGGCTAATCCTCCGTCTGCGGTGCTGGCACCCTGGGTTCTAGTGCTGGTTGGGGCGCCGGATTCTGTCCCGGTTGCTCCTCTTCCAGTCCAGCTCTCTGCTGTGGCCTGGGAAGGCAGTGGAGGATGGCCCAAGTGCTTGGGCCCTGCGCCCGCATGGGAGACCAGGAGGAAGCTCCTGGCTCCTTGCTTCGGATCAGCACAGCACGCCGGCTGTAGCGGTCCCTTGGGGGGAGAACCAATGGAAAAAGGAAGGCCTTTCTCTCTGTCTCTCTCTCTCTCACTGTCTAACTCTGCCTGTCAAAAAAAAAAAAAAAAAAAAAAAAAAAAAAGTGCTCCAAACACATGATAAGCCAATCAGAGGTAAGACCTTGGGGGAAGTCTCCGTGCAGAATTGCCCAAGCCTCTTGGTCTGAAATGCATTTTTCTAGACTTCTGTGAAGGCATTTCAGGACAAGGGACATCTGCTAAGTTAAGTTCAGGCAACACAGGGGGAGGGTAGGGGATATGCCAGGTCCACAGGAAGCGAGAGCCTTTCTGAGAAGCTCCTCAAAGCAGTACCAGCAAAATGTTGGATGTCATCCAGGGTGTTGACCAAGTGGCCCTGGGGTCATCTGAGAGTCCACCACCCTGTCACCAGGCCATCAAGCCAGGCAGGCTTGCAGGTGCCCCTACGATATAGCTGATTCCACGACCACGCACAAACCTCAAAATGTATATGGCGTGCTGGTTTGTAGCATGTGTACCTGCATGGGTCTTTGCTCGCCTTGAGTTATTATCGTTTATTAACATCCTGTCACACTAACTCTTTCATTTTCCAAGAAATGGCTCCAGGGAGGAAGGAGTGGTGGGGAGTCTGTGATGGGCACCTGGTGGGGCCCCGGGACTCAAGCCCCAGGCACGGGGCCTGACATGGAGAAATCAGTACCCCTGAGTTGCGGGTGCTCCCAGGCCTGGCAGGTGCTCCCAGGGTCGAAGAAGCTGTTGATGGCTTGTGAGGCCCCAGGGGTGGCCCCACCAGCGGGCTGAAGATTCTATTAGGAGGCTGCTTTGAGGAACACACGTTGTACCTGGAGACGCAGAACAGTGGGTGTGAGTCACTCATTCACAGAACACTCTCCAAAGGGTGTACTCTTTCGCCAAGATGTGTGACCCTGGCTTCCTGCCATGCCATTAGAGGAGAGAGGCCAGGGATTGCCCAGGGCCACTCAGCCAAAACCACCCCCCCCCCATTTCATTGCACCTGAAGTTCACAGAGCCCACAGCGCCATGGCTGGGGAGGGAGAGGGCGAGGAGGGCTGCTTGGTACCAGGGTGAGTGACAAACACGTGTCGGCTTGACAGGTAAAGCACGTATCTCCTGCAGGCCCAGGTAGGGGCGCTGGCTACCCCCAGCCGTGGACCCTGCCCAGTGACATGATCTGGGGCTTCCTCCTGTGTTATAGGCTGGGGTTTCCATAGAACTGAGTGATCTATGGGTAGGGTGGATTGTCTGGGTGTGTGGCGGTGGGTGGGTCTCTGTGCCGCACCGGGCGGGGTCTAGGGGCTGCGGAGCCAAGCGCGCTGGATCCAGTCCCTGGAGGTGGGGGCGGGCCCTGCGCGCAGGCGGTGCCAGCGGGCGGGGCAGGCGCAGCACGCAGAGCGGCGGCGGCGGCCACGACAGCAGGTGGGTTGCAGCGGCTCCTGCCCGGACGGGCTCAGGCCCAGTAGCGGGAATAGGCTTGGGTAACTGCGGACAGGGGCGCGCGGAGCTGGCGCCGATGGTGTTTGGGCGCAGGGAGCTGCTCGGAGCCGCTGCTCCGGGAATCAGGGCCCGGGGAACCGCTGCCCGCCCCTCCACCTCTCGCATCTGTGTGTGCTGGGTGCGCTGATGCCTCAGCCTGGCAGTGGAGGGGGGTGACCGTGCTGTCTGAGGCCAGGTGGCCGCCTGGGCCACGCCCCGGTCTGCAGAGCGGCTCCTGTTCCGGGTCCTGACGGCCTGGCCGGGAGCCCGGGGAAGCCTCCGATTTCACCTGGCTCATGGATCTCAGACCACTGAGCTGTCCGCAGCCTCTTGCTCCTTTGGGGCTGCCTCCTCCCCACCCTCAGGGCTGCCGAGCTGGCGCCAGTCTGCACATGCCCCCTTGGCTACCCTGGAGGCAGACGGGACCTCTCCCTCCCCGCAGGCCCTGGCAGGGCCCCATCTCAGCCTTCCGGCAGGTGCAGGTACCCTGGGGGGAGGCGGGGAGCAGCGGGAATCCCCATAGCGGGGATACAGAGAGGACTGGGGGCTGGCCAGAACCTGGGCGGGCAGCCTGTCACTCCCCTTTGTCCCTGATAGGTCGCCCAGCAGTGAGTGTGGTGTGGTGAGTGTGGTGCTCCTCTCTGCCAGCTGCCATGGCCCGGGGGCTGCCCAGCGCCGCCAGCCTGGCACGCCTCTGCCAGAAGCTGAACCGGCTGAAGCCGCTGGAGGAGTCCACCATGGAGACTTCGCTGAGCCGCTGCCTGTCCACACTGGACCTGACCCTGCTGGGCGTGGGTGGCATGGTAGGCTCGGGCCTCTATGTGCTCACAGGTACGGTGGCCAAGGACATGGCTGGCCCTGCCGTGCTCTTGTCCTTCGCCGTGGCCGCCGTGGCCTCGCTGCTGGCTGCCCTATGCTATGCAGAATTTGGAGCTCGCGTACCCCGAACAGGCTCTGCCTACCTGTTCACCTACGTGTCCATGGGTGAGCTGTGGGCTTTCCTCATCGGCTGGAATGTGCTCCTGGAATACCTCATTGGTGGCGCCGCGGTGGCCCGTGCCTGGAGTGGCTACCTGGATGCCATGTTCAGCCACAGCATCCGCAACTTCACCGAGACCCACGTGGGCGTCTGGCAGGTGCCCTTCCTGGCCCACTACCCAGACTTCCTGGCAGCCGGCATCCTCCTTTTGGCTTCTGCCTTTGTCTCCTGCGGTGCCCGGGTGTCCTCCTGGCTCAACCACACCTTCTCGGCCATCAGCCTGATGGTCATCCTCTTCATCGTCATCCTGGGCTTCATCCTGGCCCGCCCCCGCAACTGGAGCGCCGAGGAGGGCGGCTTCGCACCCTTCGGCTTCTCCGGCATCATGGCCGGCACCGCCACCTGCTTCTACGCCTTTGTGGGCTTTGACGTCATTGCTGCCTCCAGCGAGGAGGCCCAGAACCCGCGGCGGGCCGTGCCGATCGCCATCGCCATCTCCCTCAGCCTGGCAGCCAGTGCCTACATCCTCGTCTCCACCGTGCTCACCCTCATGGTGCCCTGGCACAGCTTGGATCCCGACTCAGCCCTCGCTGACGCCTTCTACCGGCGGGGCTACAGCTGGGCTGGCTTCATCGTGGCGGCTGGCTCCATCTGCGGTAAGGGACCCAGAGCCTTCCAGGGAACACACTTCCATCTGGGCCTCAGTTTTGCCAGTTGTATAATGGGCCCAGGGAAGTGCCACTCTCTACCAAGGCATGTTGGGAGTCGGGGGCGGGGCTCCTCTGACAAGATTATACACAGAATGTCAGTTCTGGGCAGAGGGACTCAGCTGCCATCAGACTCTCCCATGACGGCCTAAACTGGGTGCCCATTTCCGGGTTGAGGGCTGACAATCCAGCACACCCCCCCACACATACACACGCATGCTGTGAGCACCTAGACAGCGACCACTCAACCCATGTTCCCAAGGGGCTCCCCATGCACCTGCTCCCAGCAGAGACCCCCCACACTGACCCTCCCCACTCTCTGCCACAGCCATGAACACCGTCTTGCTCAGCAACCTCTTCTCCCTGCCACGCATCGTCTACGCCATGGCGGCCGACGGGCTGTTCTTCCAGGTGTTCGCCCGCGTGCACTCCCGGACACAGGTGCCCGTGGTTGGCATCCTGGTGTTCGGGGTCCTCATGGCTCTCCTGGCACTGCTGCTGGACCTGGAGGCACTGGTCCAGTTCCTGTCCATCGGCACCCTGCTGGCCTACACCTTCGTGGCTGCTAGCATCATCGTGCTGCGTTTCCAAAAGACTTCCCCGCCCAGCTCCCCCGGCCCGGCCAGTCCCGGCCCCCTGGGCAAGCAGCACGACTCCTTCTCGGACCACATCCAGCTGGTGGAGGCCGCTCAGGCTTCGGTGGCTGAGCCTGGGCACCTGCGACCGGCCCTGAAGCCCTACCTGGGCTTCCTGGGCGGATGCGGCCCTGGAGCCGCCGTAACCTGGGCGCTCGGCTTCCTGGTGGCCTCAGCCATCATCCTGGACTGCGTGGTGGTCTTCGGGGACTCGGCCCTGAGCCTGCCACGCTGGGGCTACTTCCTGCTGCTGCTCCTCAGCGGCACCGTGTTTCTGCTCAGCCTCCTGGTCCTGGGGGTCCACCAGCAGCAGCACCGGCAGGACACTTTCCAGGTACCGCTCCCTCCACCCCGTCCTCCTCCTCCTCTGCCATCCCAGAATGCACCAGGACTCGTGGAGGGGCAGGGCATCTATGCCCCCTCTCTCCCACCCGCGCCCCACTCTCCCTCTGCCTGGCGCGGGGCCAAGTGAAACAGAAGGGAGCCCGGGCCTGCAGCCCTGCTCAGCCCCACGCGTGTGCCCCTCCAGATTCCCCTGGTGCCCCTCACGCCAGCCCTGAGCATCCTCCTGAACATTTGCCTCATGCTGAAGCTGAGCTACCTCACCTGGCTACGCTTCTCCATCTGGCTGTTGATCGGTGAGTGGGAGCCAGCCTGGTGGGCTTCCAGGGCACGGCAGGGGGAGGGCCAGGAGGGCTGGGATCTGCCCCCTCAGGCTCATGCCACTGCCCGCTTCCCCCGGCCCATGCAGGACTCGTCGTGTATTTCGGCTATGGCATCAGGCACAGCAAGGAGAACCAGCGGGAGTTACCGGGGCCGATCACCACTCGCTACGTGGTGTTCCCCAGCAGCAGCCTGGAGGAGTCCGTGCAGCCCGTGCAGCCCCCCGGCCAGGCGCCAGCCCACGAGCCTGGCTGCACGGAGTAGCTGGCCAGTGCGGGAGGCCAGCGAGGACTGCCCATGCCTTCCCTGCCTTCCCCACTGCATCGGGAGGCTTGAAGGGCTTGGTGGGGGGAGCTTCTTCTGTCCAGGGCAGCTTGAGTGTGCAGGCCTGCCGGGGATTGCGGATGGGGCGGGGGTGGGGGGTGGGGCAGAAGCCTCAGGACTTCAGCCCAGGGGTTGAGCCCCTGGTGTAGCTGTCTCATCACCTGACACCTTCCTTTTTTTCTGATCAACTCCCGCTACCTGGGCAGGCAGGGAGTGGGTGGTGGGAGAGGAGGCCAGCCGCCTCAGGGATGCAGAATAAGAACTGCTTGGCCAGATACGCGGCCCACCGCCAAGTCCGCCCTGACATTCTTTGTGGCACTGAGTCCTCCTCACCTGTGCGTGTCGGAACCGTGAGATTGTGCTCAGTCCACAGCGAAGATGCTGCGGCTCGGCAAAGCGGAGGCCACCCACCCTGGGACCACCCTGAGTCAGGAGCCAGGGCCCTCTGCCTGGCTCAAAGAGGGGCCACGCACAGCAGGCACGAGGTGTCCATGATAGCTCTCCCGACATGCCCCTTTAGAGGGTTGACTCAGGGTACAAGGCCTAGGCCCCTCAAAGAGGCTACCCAGAAAGGGCAGCTGGGTTCTGGGGTTCCCTTGGTCTCCCAGGGCTCCCAGAGAGCAGGGCGTGTGCCCTAGGGCTGTCCAGGGACATCAAGGCACACCCAGGTGCCTGTGCCCACCTGATCCACTTAGCTGCACATCTGCGTGGGGACTGAACCAGCAGCTTTCAAAGCCTGGGTGCCCAGAGCCTATGCTCTTGCTGTCTCTGTCTCTCTTTCTCTACACCCCTCTGCCAGGGCTTTGGCATAAAGGCTCAGGAGGGGACACACGTGTCCAGTAGACATGTATGTGCACAAGGTACGTGAGAAGCTGGGCCTGCTCCAGCTGCCTTCCAGCCCAGCTGCTGGCTGGGGGACTCCAAGTGCAAAGGGAAAAGGGAGAGCCCCAGAAGACCTCACACCCGCCCTGCACTCCCTCCCCGGGGGCTGTCCTGTAGCCACAGTTGGCGTGTCCCCTTCCTATCCCGGCCCGCAAGGATGACACAGGAAGCTGCTGGCTTTGGCACACTTTACTCCAGCAGTGACGTCCGCTTTCCCAGAGGATGATGGGGCCATGTGACCTGCCTCCAGGAACCAGGAGGCTTCGCCCCATGCCCAGCCCCTCAGAGCCTGCTTCCCTAGAGATGAGTCTCAGGGGACTGAAGGTGGCAGGGAGCCTAAGGGCTTTGCAGAGGCTGCAAGTGCCAGAAAAGTCCAGATGCAAGCCCCAGGTGACTCCACCCCTCGCAGGTGCCCTCCCCAGCAGGAGAAGGCAGCCCCTCACCTCTCTGGGGTGGGTACCCCCCAAATCCCTGCCCCACGCTGGGATCAAGTGAGAGTTTGGACCATGGGTTGGGGGGCACAGGGAGATTGGTAGGACTTGCCCCCCCCCCACACCAGGGGGATTCCAGTGCCAGAACCTGGCCAGCCTGAGGAGGAGCTCTATGTCCTGTATTGGGGACGTTCCATCCAGCCACTCTGCTCTGCCCAAGGTCAGGGTCAGGACCTCCCACAGGCAGAGTGGGCAGCTGCCCTGACAGGTTCCTAGATGTGACCCAGAGTGCAATGAACCCCAGACGAACAGTCTCCCACCCCTAGGGTGCCGGAACTCCGGTGGTGTGCAGGTTCTAAGGAGTTGGGGGTCTCCAAAGAGGCATATAGGAGGTCCCCAAGGAGCCAAGGATTGCCAACTCTGGCCCCACTGCCTGGCACTCATCAGCTGGGGGAGGGGTGGCCCTCTACCTGTCACCGTCTCCATGGCCGACCCCATCTCCACTGCTCTCCTCCAAACAAAAACGTGGCTTCTGTGTTTCCCCAGGCCCCAGAGGGACGGTCAGTCCAGGAGTTGGAGGAGAATTCTTCCCTTTCCCCCCACCACACTCCTATAGGGGCTTTGTCCCTGAGGTCCCCCAGGCAGGGCCCCAACCCCCAAGCACCCAAGCAGGGGACAGTACAGGCTCAGGAATGGGCTGGCCTGGGGGCAGGCGCTGAGGCCTGCCTTGGGCACCTGGGCGGCCGGGCTCCGAGTGAGAAAGCAGGTTTGATCCATGCGGGCTTGGCAGTCATCTTTGGGGCTTTTGCCTATGGTCAAAGACAATGGGTCAAGGACCCAGCATCCCCTCCCTGCTCCCCGTCCCGCTGGCGCAGAACCCGGAGGTGGGGTTGGGGGAGACCCAGCCATGCAGCCCGAGCTGCAGGCCCACGCTCACCTCCTCATACTTTTTCTTCCAGTAAAAATGGGCTTTTCTGTCCACATACAGCAGCAGCATGTCACAGAGGAAGGTGACCTGGGCAAGAGGCAGGGACAACCCCCATCCTGGTCCCTCAGCCAGCCCTCCTGCCATCTCCCCAGCTCTCACCCGGAGTCAGTGTGCTCAGCAGACTGGAGCAATGCTGGCTGCAGCCAGAGGGAGCTCTGACAGCGGTCACACTCACCACGCCGAGCCCTGCAGCTCCCGTGCCCACTGTGATGGCCGTGGGGATGATCCCGAACTTCCCTGCCTGACAGAGGGCTGGGCTAAGGCTCGAGGCCTATGACAATGGCCCACGCCTCCTCCAGCCATGTCTGTCTGTCCCCCGCCACCACACACACCGCGTCCCAGCCCAGTCCCTACCTGCCCAGTGACGAGGATGTCAAAGCGGATTCCGTAGAGCTTGAGCAGGCTCCGGGCCTCCACACCTGAAGCCTCCCACCAGTGAGTGGCTGTCCTGGGGGCAGGAGAGAGGGGGCCCTGGTCACCTACTCTGTGCACGTCCAGGCCAGGCTGGTCCTCCCAGGTGTTACTTATCCATTGGTTCCAGGAACCCCAAGCTCATGCCTGAGTCCTGGCCCTCTGCCATGATTGAGGGCATGGAAGAAAGCAAACCAGGGCCTGCCTCTCCCTGCCTGCTGAGGGCTCAAGGGAACAGAAGGGGCCCTTAGCACACACCGGGGATGGGAAACGAAAGGCAGGTTGGAGTGGGGGCAGGCCCAGGGCTCCCCCGGGGTGGGGAACTCACTCTTCCCCAGGAACTGGAGGGAAATGAACCCCCTCCCAGGATGTGGCCGAGGAAGTGCAGCACTGGGGGAGCCACCCCCATGTGGTTACAAAGGGCTGGGTTAGCCGACAACAGGCAGGGCACGATGATCTACGTCAAAGGGTATCTTCCCCAAACCTGGTGGCCTTGTGTACACTGGTGTGTATGGGCACATGCGTGTGCACATGTACGATGCGGTATGCATGTATGCAGTGTGTGGTATCCAAGACATGATAATAAAGGCACTTTGAGATCTGTCGAGTGCATCCTTGGAAAACAGATGTAGGACTGTTATTGGCACAATCCATGGTAAAACAAAACCAACAGAAATCCCAGTTAGTCCAGAGGAGGTTCATGGTATCAATCTTTAAAGTTTGCTGTAGGCTTTGGGAAATTTTTGGATAAAACAGAAGGAATGTTTTAGACAGAAATGAAAGGCCCCTGTGCCCTGGAGGGAAAATGCCAGAGTCAGGTGGAGGAGGGGCTGTGCCAGGGTCCACACTGGGCGCAGGGTGGGGATGGAGGGGGTGGAGGGCTCAGGGGGATACCAGAGAGGACCTGTGCTGGGGGCCCTGGGGCTGAGAGCATGCCCACACAGTGGAGCATCCAGAGAGTTGGGCCCTGGCTGCAGGCTGTCCTAGCCCCTACAGGAACACAGGGGGAGGGAGACACACATGTGCACTGAGGGCAGTGGGGGAGGGGCCACACCTGAAGTTGTAGCTCCTCTGTTGCAGCTGGAAGGAGTAGTGGGGCCAGCAATCTGAACCCCCGGCGTCCAGGTCGCAATCCCAGTGAATGCTGATGCCCACGGAGCCGCCCTGCACACAGCGACCCCTGCTCCAGCAGCCGGAGCGCCTGGAGCCCTCCCAGCACCCTGCCCCCATCACAGACCCACCAGCAACGCCAAGTCCTCAAAGTCTCCCCCGGCCTCAGCCACAAGGTCCCCGATGCGGAACACGGGGCAGTAGGGGCTGGAGTGTGGATGGTAGCGGCAGTGTTTGAAATAGTTGGTGTCCCAGGTCTCCAAGGCATTGGATCTGGGAGGGACCAGGAGGGGATCAGACAAGGCAGCGGTGGGGTGGGGTGGGGGGCCAGCCTTAGAGGGTCTGGGGCCAGCTGGGACCTGCTCACACTCACTTGGAGAAGTCGAACTTGCTGAAGGTCACGGTGTTTTTGATGAACAGGGTGAAGTTCTCCGCCTGGACCAGCAGGGGCCTCCTGCAGGTGGAGGAGAGGGGTGAAAGACACTACCCATCCCATCCCCCCCCCGGGGGGGGGGCCCTGTCCTAGGGGTCCAGGGCTGCCTGGAGGGATGGTGGGAGACTTACTTAGGCACGGTGTCACCCTCCACTGGGCACCAGCCCCAGATCTCACAGGTCTTGTGGGTCCCATTGAACACCACACACTGGCCCGTTTTGATGCCTTGAAAACACAAGATGAATTCTAGGCTCTGAAATTTCTACAGGAGCCAGGGTGGGTGTTGGGTAGTGGGGAGGAGGGTGGTATAGATGGAACAGGGAGACACATGGAGTCTTCATTACCATGGCTGTATGTCCCTGTCTCCCCTTCAGGGCAGTCCTCGTCGGTCCAGCAATTAGCCAGCGGGACAGAGGGATGCTGAGGTGGGTGAGAGAGCAGAGTCACCAAGGGCCCAGGGCGATGTCTCAGCTGTCTCCCTCCTTTAGCCTCCAAGGGTACCCTGAGCTTGGGGGCACATGGAAAAGCTGGAGGATGCAAATAAAAGGGGGTGGGCATCACACCACTTGAGACACCCGCATCCCATGTCAGAGTGCCTGCCTGGATACTCTGTGTTTCTGGTCCACCTTCCCGTGGAAGGAGAAGTAGAGACCCACTGGAAAGCTCTTGGGCAAGCTTACCTCTGGGCATCTGCCTTGAACTTGGTCCGGTATCACCTGGAAATTGGTCACCAAGAAGAACACATTTTCTCCCTAGGAGGTGAGTCTCAGGGTTAGCCCCCGCGTGGCTGCATCCACTGGAGAAGACAGAAGCTGGTAGCCTGGTTGGGCCCCATGCCCTGAGAGAGTGCCTCTGATGAGGCAGGTGGTGGCAGATGCCTAGGTCCCTCTCTGGGAGACAAGATGCCTTCTCGGGGCCATGCTCCATCCCATGTGGGCGCCAGTTCGAGTCCCGGCTGCTCCACTTCTGATCCAGCTCTCTGCTATGGCCTGGGAAAGCAGTAGAAGATGACCCAAGTGCTAGGGCTCCTGGTCCTGCAGGGGGGACCTGGAAGAAGCTCCTGGCTCCTGACTTTGGATTGGCCCAGCTCTGGCCATTGCAGCCATCTAGGGAGTGAACCAGTGGATGGAAGACCTCTCTCTCTCTGCCTCTGCCTCTCTGTAACTCTGTCTTTCAAATAAATAAATATTTTTTTAAAAAGAGAAAGATTATTTCTCATGATCACCGTCATCTACCCAACCAGAATTTGCCGAGAGCCCTTCCTGCTCCTACGCACTGGAGACACAGAGGTGTATTGGGCCAGGCACCCTCCCAGGCGAGAGGGGACTGGGCCTTCATCACACGCAAGGCAGCACTGGGACAGCAAGGACTAAGAGAACACATGGAGACCGCTGCCTGGGGGGCCAAAGATGCGCAGGGAGGGGGCCAGCGCCCCAGTGTCATGTACTTGGGGACTGTACCCCTAGGAAGGGGCAGTGACGAGGGCACAGGGAGGCAGGACGTGGCAGCAGTGAGGTCACGGAGGGCCTGGGTGGCAGCCGGCATGGGAGGGACTTGGATATTTATAACAACATTATTCACGGACTGCACAAAATGATCAACTTAAAAATCAGCCCACTGCCCACGTACTGAATTCCAAGTCCCACCTGAGGCCCATGGACTGGACGTTCCCCAACCCTGCCATGAGCAGCTAGAAAGCAGATGCGATTATCAGGCTGTGTGATGCTATCCAGGGTAAAACTTGAATCCAGCTGCTGTGCGACGTGCACTTAGGGGCAGAGGGGAGAAGTGAAGGGCCGCCAGGAGACCACAGTCTCATCCAGGCACTGGAGAGGTGGCAGTGAAAAGTGCTGGGAGAGGAGCTGGTGCTGTGGCGTGGCAGGTAAAGCCGTCGCCTGCAGTGCCAGCATCCCATATGGGCACCGGTTCAAGTCCTGGCTGCTCCACTTCCGATCCAGCTCTCTGCTATGGCCTGGGAAAGCAGTGGAAGATGGTCCAAGTCCTTGGAACCTTGCACCTGCGTAGGAGACCTGGAAGAAGCTCCTGGCTCCTGGCTTCAGTTTGGCGCAGCTCTGGCTGTTGCAGCCAGTTGGGGAGTGAACCAGCAGATGGAAGACCTCTCTCTCTCTCTCTCTCTCTCTCTCTTTCTATCTCTATCTCTATCTCTATCTCTATCTCTATCTCTATCTCTATCTCTATCTCTATCCCTATCTCTATCTCTCTGCCTCTCTATCTATCTCTTCTTTCTATGTGTAACTCTGACTTTCAAAGGTATAAATAAATCTTTAAAAAATTGCTGGGAGGAATAGGAAGGTGTTGTGGTTAGGTTGTGGGTCTGGGTTTGGCACAGGTGGGTGTCACAGCCCTCACTGGATAAAGACAGGCCAGGCCAGGAGAGGGGAAGTGATTTGTCATGGGTCATGGTTGGACCGCAGAAGGCAGCTGCCCTTGGCCGGGGCAGGTGTGTTGGTCGTGGCAGTGGGGTGACAATTTGGGCACCCTGGACGAGCTGGTGGGAGATGGAAGGCTGGGAGGGGCACACCTGACGGCGGTACCCCAGGTCACGGATGGGCGCTACAAGGAGCTCCAGGCCCTGGCCTCCCACTGTACCAGGAGCTCAAGTCTCAGCGTTCTGGACTCTCTGCTCCTTTCTAGACACAGCCTTTGTCAAAGCAGCTTCAGGGCCTGCCTCCCGATCCCGGTCCCCTTGGCCCCTGCCTATGCATTCCCAGATTCTTAGGGCAGCAGCACCGCGGCAACCCACCTGCGGTGGCTTCACGAAGTCAGCCACATCCCACAGCCGGTTACCCAGCTCCTTGATCTGGGTCACAGAAACCCCTTTGAGTTTGGTGATGACGGAAATCTGCGGGTCCAGGTCCCGCTCCTGGTAGCCTTTTTTGGTGAGGAGGGCCCACCTGGGGAGGAGGTGACAGGCAGGGTTGTGTGTCCCCGGCACACTGGAACAGCGTGGCAGGACTGGGCCCTACACACTCAGCCCCCTTCCCCACACACACACATATTCTACAGGCTGCCAACCCAGTACTGCGAGTCCCTGCCTGCTCTCTAGCCTTCTCCATCACCCCACATGCCCAGTTCCCTCCTTAAAGAGGATCCCCAGCCAGAGCTGCTGGTGTCCCTGGACTACCCCTGCCCTGCAGTGCAGCCAATTCTACTCTGCACCCACAGCAATGGCACAGGGCTGGGGACAAGGCCCTGGTGAGGCAGCAGGACCCACACGGGCAGCTCGCTCTTGTATCCCACTGGCCTCTGGATGGATGGATCGCTTTTCTTGCCCGCCTGCCACCCCTACACCAACCAGTCCAGGCCCCTAGAGAGCCAGTCTCAACCCCGCAGGACCAGCCCTGATCCCTCGTGCCAACCTGGCCAGCAGCCAGTCTCTCTTACCCTATCACATAGGCCACAACTCCCAGCTGCAGCAGCCTCTGCAGGGCGCCTACCCGCCAGTTCCTGGTCATCACATACTTCTCCGTCTTGTAATCCAGAAGCCCCCAGTAAGCCACAGCCCCCCGGGAGCCCATGCTCTCAGCCTCTGCCGGCTGCCGGGACACATGAGTCAGCACGGCAGCTGCAGGCAGCTGAACAGGCTGGCCAGGCCAGACGCTGTTAAAGGGACACCAGCCTCGACCAAGAGTTCTGGGCTCAGTCCCAAGCCCCAGCTGCCCTGGGTCTCCCATCGTCTGCAGAGTCCCTCTGTGGGGCCCTGGGAGCAGAGAGGAGCAGTTCCGTGCCTGAGATAGGGAATGACAGGTGTTCTAAGTGCCGTGAGAGGAGGGCATGGGGGCTGCAGGAGCCCAGAAGGGGGCTGTCCTCTCGTGTCCCCGGAGGGCACCAGGAAGAAGTGACCGCTGAGCGTGCAGATTCTGAAGGTCAACAAGCAATGTTGGGGAGTCAGGCGTGTTTCCCAGTCCATAAAGGGGGGCGCTGCTGAACCTCACAGGGAGGCGGGAAGAACAAACGCCCGCAAGGCACCCAGCCTTCTGCCTGGTCAGCCGCGCGGGTCTTAGCCGCCCTGGGGAGGCAGCGCAACCGGGTGTCGTAGGTCCGCAACCTACAACACCCGGTTGCCGGGGCGACCGGCGCCCGGGAGGCGGGAGGAGCATCGCTATTGGCTGCTGAGGGAACCCGTTCGCCGTACGCCATATTCTATTGGTCAGTGCTGCCACAGGGCCCGCCCACATCCCCGGGCAGAGTTCTAGGCGCGACGCGACGCAACGCGCTCTCCCAGCCTCTGGCAGCTTGCGGAATGGACGCAGCGATTAGGGGTCCTTGTGAGAGACCTGGAGAAGATGAAGAGCGGGACAAAGAGCGGGTGTCGGGCGCTGGGCGTGTGGCAGGGCTCAGGGAGGCCGAGGAGGGCCCGGATTCGGACTCCGATCTGGAGACAGCAGGTGCCCCCTAGACTTGGGGGGTGGGAGCAGACTTGTTTCATTTGAGAGCTTCTTCCGTGGTGGGGCGGGGGGCGCGCTGGAGACCCCTGTTCCGTCAGGAGCGGATCTTGGCATGGGGCCCCTTCCGGACAGCCGGTGGCCCCCGCGGCCCCGCGCTCTCCCCGGCTGGACCATTTCTAGAACAACGCCTAAACGCAGAGTGCACGAACAGTGCTCCGAAGGGGGATCCCGCCCTGAGATGGATTTAGAGCTGGGTTGTCTGAACCCGCAGGAAGAACTAAGCTGATAGATAGAATTTACAGTGTCCAGCCCACCACCCCACCCCAACAGCTGTCCGTAAAACACTGGTGGTCTGCACTGGGGGGGCAGGAGGAGGTGAGGAAGACACAACAGGCAGGCGGGATCTAATCCTAATCCTATCCTGACTCTTGACTGCCTGGGCGACTCTGGGGAAGGGATTTGCTGTCTCTGAGCCCCCATGTGCTCATCTGTAATATGGAACAATCAGTCCCACTAGCACGGGAAACAAAGGCTGTTCAATCACAGAGGGCAGGGGAGGAGGCAGGTGGCTGACCTGTGAGGGAGTCCACCGTGGTCCTCTTGTCTTCTTTCAGGCACCCCTGGGAGTGGAGAACTCGCCAGAGACACCCTCTACCTGAGGTCTTGCCGGGCCCATGGCGTTGTGCCTGCTTCTTGCTTTCTGCGCCAAGGGAACACCCCAGAGCTGAACCTGCGGCACCGTGGCCTGGGGCCCCAGGTACCCCTGGAAGAAACCCGGGGCCAGGCTTGGAGAGGAAGGACCCAGGAGACAAGAGCAGCGGGAGTGCCCCTCCATGAGCCCATCCCACACCTGAGTCCAACCCACATTCCCCACTTCCTCTGTGCCAGGGACCTGGGACCGAGGCTGTGACGGATCAGTGAGAGGGCTGGGGAGCCTGGTTCCAGGATGTGAGATTGGGGTGCCTTATGGAAGGAGAAGCAGGGGTCCCTTGGGAGACGGCACATGGGAAGGGGACAGTTCTCAGTTGCAAGGCGTCAAATGGACCGAGCCCTGGGTATATGAGGCTGGGTAGTGGGCAGCTGTGTCTGGCCCCTCAGACCCCTGTGTTCCGTCCCAGGGGGCCCGCGCCCTGGCTCCCACATTGGCCTCCATCCCTTACGTCAAGCGTCTGGATCTTCGGGACAATGGACTCCGTGGGGCCGGTGCAAAGGCCTTGGCAGGTGCCTTGAGCAAAACCAGTAGCATCTGTGGTAGGTGCTGTGCTGAGGGCCGATGGCGGGCTTTAGTCTTCCCATTGCTCAGAGATGCAGTCCCACACACAGCCCCTAAGCCAGGCCTTCTTATCTGGGCCCTGCTGGTGCTGCTGGGGACAGGGGGAGGGGCTTCATCACAGGGTGGGGCACATGGGGTGGAGTTAGGCTCTCGGCAGTGCACCCAGTCTGGACCCCAACCCAACCCCTCCTCTGCTGGCCAGCACCTCAGCATCTGGAGGTCCCCCAGTGCCTGTGTGTGGGGTGCGAGAGTCTTTGGAGACAGAGAGAATGGGGTGGGCATGGTGAGAGAGGGGACACAAGGTAGGGGTTCAGTGGGGCCAAATCCAAATGCTGGCTCTGCCACTGCTGTGTGGGGTGACATGCACAAGCCACTTGAACTCTCAGAGCCTTGGTTTCCACCCTGCAAAATGGCTCCAAGTACACCACGTAGCCCTCGGGGTTGTGGTGAACATGGAGCCAAACTGTGTTTGTGAAGTGGTCAGCCGAGCAGCTGATCCACATGCGCGCCCTGTGCTCGGCCACCCGGCCGATGCCTGCTGGCCTCTGGCTGTGGGGGCCTCTGTGCGTGGCTGCTGTCGCTGTGGGAGCCAGCTGTCAGCGGGGTGGCTCGCCTCTGCCACAGCACCACCTGACAGGTGCTTTTAACCCTTGACACAACAGCTCATAGACTCATAGGGAGGGAGGCATCAGGGGTCCACTGGGACCCAGCTGATGGGGGACACGACCACCGTGCAACCCCAGACCAGTCCGACCGCACAGGGTCTCCCTTTGCCTCCAGCCTGGAGGGTTGGGGGAATGGAGGGAGGTGGAGGAGGGTGGCTCCTGTGCCTCTGCGTCCCACTGACCAGAGAATGCTGTCGGCCCTCAGATGTGGACCTGTCTGAGAACCAGCTGGGAGCAGCAGGGGCCCAGGCTCTCTGTGCCGGCCTCTCAGGGAACCAGAGTGTGCAGAAGCTGTGGCTGGCAGGAAACGGGCTGGAGGAGCAGGCGGCCCGGTATCTTGCTGAGCTCCTGCTGGCCCACACAGGCCTGAAGTTCTTAGACCTCAGCTATAACCAACTGAATGAGCAAGCAGGTAACAAACACCCGGCAGCCCAAGGTCACCGTGGAGCATCAGAGCTCATCGTCCTTGGTCCTGGAGGAGAATCCAGGGAGTCCCTGGTTTTAAAGGGATGTCTGGGGAGGCCTCTCTAAGGAGGGACGCTTAAGACGAAATGATACAGGCTGGGAAGGAATCAGCCGTAGCAAGATCAGTCAAGCAGAAGAATGGGGACATCCAGACCTGTTTCCCAGACAGACAGACGCCAGTGAGACCAGGCTGGTGAGCCAGGGGGTCATGGCCAGGCTGTGGGGGAGGATGCAAGGGGAGAGGTGCTACAGGGCAAAAGACGTGAAATTCTACCCCAAGTGCTGTGAGAGACCTGGATGGAGCTCCTTTATCTCATTGCTCTCATGCCCCAGGGCCTTTGCACAGGCTGTCTGCTTTGCCAGGAATATGTACTGCTACGTGCCCATCCCCAGATGTTCCAATCAATCATAAGAATCACCTGCAGGAGAGAGGAAAGGGTAGTGTTGTGCATAATGGATTAAGCTGCTGCCTGCAACACCAGTATCCCTTATGGGCTCTGGTTTGAGTCTCAGATGCTCCACTTCTGATCCAGCTCCCTGCTAATGCACCTGGGGAAAGCAGTGGAAGATGGCCCAAGTCCTTGGGCCCCTGCACCCACATGGGAGACCCAGATGAAGCTCCTGGCTTCAGGCTTTGGCCTGGCACAGCCACGGCTGTCTGGGGAGTCAACCAACAGATGGAAGGTGGCTTGCTCTCTCTGTCTCTGTCTCTGTCTCTCTCTCTCTCTCTCTCTCTGTAACTCTGCCTTTCAAATAAAATGATTCTCTTTAAAAGGGAGGGCAGTGCTATGGAGTAGCAGATTAAGTGCCACCTGCAATGCTAGCATCTCACATGGGCGCCAGTTTGATTCTCAGCTGCTCTACTTCCAATCCAGCTCCCTCATGCACCTGAGAAAAGCAGCGGAAGATGGCCCAAGTGCTTGAGACCCTGCACCTATGTGGGAGACCGGGAAGACGCTCCTGGCTCCTGGCTCCTGGCTCCCGGCTTCAGCCTGGCCCAGCCCTGGGTGTTGGAGCCATTTAGGGAGTGAGCTAGAAGATAGAAGATATTTCTGTGTGTGTGTGTTTGTGTATGTGTGTATGTCTAACTCTGCCTTTCAAATAAAATAATCCAAAAAAAAAAATCCACCTGGGACCCTGCATTAAGAATACAGGATCCTGGGCCCTGGACCAGCTGAACCATACTGTTGAGGAAGTGCCTGTAGATCTGCATTTTAATGGATGTCCCAGGAGAATTGTCTCATGTGGAAGATCCAAGAATAGCGGCTTTGTCTCAGGCTGCTCTGAACGAGGTAGGCGGCACAAGCCTTGGCCTGTGAGAAACTTCCAGAGCCAGTCTGAGAACATTAGAGCGGGGAGTCTTGAAATGAAAGAGAGGCGGACTTGAGAGACTTGGCTACAATAAATAGAGGTGTCTCTCGAGGTCTCTAGGCCTGTGTGTGGGCAGAGATCCTGCCACTGCTGCAAAAACTCACACGCATGCACTGGGTGGGGGGAGGCAGGGTGGGGCTGGGGGAAGGATGGGCTCATGCGGCCCCCTTGTTTTCCTGAGAGGGGTTCTGTGGCTGGGCCCAATTCCCCTGGGGGTGAGAGGCTTGATCCATGGTGACAGTGCTGCTGCTGCCAAAGGGTGGCTTCAGGGCTCATGAGACCAAGCACTGGCAGGGTTTCGGCCTGTGGAAGAAAGAACCTTCTCACCCTTCAGCTATTCAGCCAAGGAGAGGCTTCCCCGCAAAAGGGGGCACCGCTGGCCGCCCCTCCCAATTCTGTGGAAGCAGGAAGCTTCCCTGGTATGAGAGCCTACAGGTATCAGATGCGGGGCCCATCCTGGGCGCCCTGGGCCAGGGCGGAGTCCTCCCCTCCCTCTGCAGTGCAGGGAGCTCTCCAAGGTGCTAAAAGCGTCAGCTGCCACGCAGCTGGCCCAGCTCTGGTTGAGCCATCGGTTTTTTTCTTCCTTGCATTCTTTTCTTTTTTCTTTTTTCCTTTTCAAGCAAATCTCATGAGACCTGTGCTGGGTCAGATCCAGGAGGAGGGACTCCCAGCCTGGGGGCAGAGACCGGCCAGGCAGCGATGAGTCGGATCCTGGAAGAGTGGGAGCACGGTGGACGTGGGGCTGGGCGGGCAAGGCGTGAGCTTGGCTCTTGCACAGATGAAGGGCTCTTGGCGCAGTGCTGGTGTACAGGGACGGGGAGCAGGTCAGACTGGCCGAGTGATGACAGAGGGGAGAGCAGACCCGGGGCTGGGATGCTTCCTGGTTTACAGGCTAACTCTCCCCCAGGGTTTCTTTGCCCAGCACCATCCCCTTGCTTTCTCTATCATCTCTACCTTATCCACACCACACATGTGCCAGCTTTGTCACCTTTCACCCAGACTACGGCTCCAGCACTCCAAGGTCTCCCAGCCCAAGCGCTCTCTCTCTCTCTCTCTCTCTCTCTCTCTCTCTCTTTATTTGACATTGGTTCACCCCCCAAATGGCCACAATGGCTGGAACCTCGCCAATCCGAAGCCAGGAGCCAGGGGCCTCCCCCCCGGTCTCCCATACGGGTGCAGGGTCCAAGCACCTGGGCCATCCTCCACTGCCTTCCCGGGCCACAGCAGAGAGCTGGACTGGAAGAGGAGCAGCTGGAACTAGAACTGGTGCCCATATAGGATGCTGGCGCCGCAGGCGGAGGATTTACCAAGTGAGCCACAGCGCCCCCCCTCCCACTTAAAGATTTATTTGAAAGACAGAGTTACAGAGAGGCAGAGGTGGGGGCCACGGTGTTCTACCCACTGGTTCGTTCTCCAGATGGCTGCAACGATCAGAGCGGGGCTGATCCGAAGCCAGGATCCAGGAGCTTCTTCCAGGTCTCCCACTGGATGCGGGGGCCCAAGGACTTGGGGCATCTTCCACTGTTTTCCCAGGCCATAGCAAGGAGCTGGATTGGAAGTGGAGCAGCTGGGACTCAAACGGGCGTCCATATGGGATGCTGGCACTGCAGGCAGCGGCTCTACCCACTACGGCACAGTGCCAGCCCCAAGGTCTCTTTAAAAAAAATGTATTTGAGGCCAGCGCCATGGCTCACTAGGCTAATCCTCTGCCTGTGGCGCCGGCACCCCGGGTTCTAGACCCAGTTGGGGCACCGGTTCTGTCCCGGTTGCTCCTCTTCCAGGCCAGCTCTCTGCTGTGGCCTGGGAGTGCAGTGGAGGATGACCCAAGTGCTTGGGCCCTGCACCCCATGGGAGACCAGGAGAAGCACCTGGCTCCTGCCTTTGGATCAGCGCGGTGCAGCAGCTGCAGCAGCCATTGCGGGGTGAACCAATGGAAAAGGAAGACCTTTCTCTCTGTCTCTCTCTCACTGTCCACTCTGCCTGTCAAAAAAAGAAAAAAGAAAAAAGAAAAAGAAAAAGAAAGAAAGAAAGAAAGAAAGAAAGAAAGAAAGAAAGAAAGAAAAAAAAAAGAAAAAATGTATTTGAGAGGTAGAGACAGAGAACTCCCAGCTACTGACCCATTCTGCAGTGGCCTGCAACAGCTGGGGTCTGGCCAGGCTGAAGCCAGGATCTCAATCCTGGTCTCCCACAGGGGTGGCAGGGACCCAAGCACTTGAACCATCAGCCGCTGCCTCTCAGGGTCTGCCTTAGTAGAAAGCCGGACTCTGGAACTGGAGCCAGAGCCAGGAATTGAACCCAGGCTGTGGGTGTCTCCAACGCTAGGCTAAAGACCCCCCGGCAGTATGGTTTTCTGAAGGAATGGACAGAGTGACTAAGAAGGTCTCCCTTGTTGTTTCTAAAGGGGAGACCCTTGCACCAGCTCTGGCAGAAAACACAGGACTCACTGAGCTTAACCTAAGCTGGAATCACCTCCGAGGCCCGGGAGCCGTAGCATTTGCCAGGGCACTAGAGGTACGAGGCCCACGTGTAGGTGGTCCCTCAGGCATGCCCTCTGGGGCAAGTGTCCCAGGGACCAGCTGCTTGTCTTTGCCACTCTTCAGAAAGGAACCTTGGTTCTTCCAACAGAGCTCAAAGGGTTTTTCTTTAGGGAACTTTAATTTGCTCTGCTCCCATCTAAGGACTGTAATAGGTCATTCACCCAAGGGTCCCCAACTGTGTGTCATGCCCCTCTCCCAGACTTTGCGACACATCTGTGCACTCTGGTGACGCAGGCTCACTGTTGGGGCCGATGCAGATGCGACCCCAACAAGACGTCCCCCGTGTTCCCTTGAACGCCTCGCAAGACATCCCACCTACTCCCTGGATGTTGCTGCTCACGGGCTGTGGCCATGGGTGGCTCCAGCCTGCCAGGGTGGCACAAGGTGCCTCCAGTGTCCCCAGTGCCACCAACTTTGTGGGGTCATCTTTGGAGAATGACAGCTGCTGCCCTGTCCCACAAGGCGGCAGGTGAGGCTGTTTTCCCAGAGTGCACATCCCTGCCCTGGGGCCTCTGCTGGGCCCTTGGGACTGCTCTGTGTCCCAGGGCCCTGCCCTCCGTACCCCAAGTGGGTGTGGAGTCTGATCACTGTGTCTCCGGGACCTGGAGCTGCTTGGTCTCTGGGTGGTCCGTCGCATCTACACATCGCCATCCCCTGTTGGGGCCATTCAGATCTGCTCACCACTGTCCGAGCCACGCTAATGGGGGCAGGGGGGGCAGTGTCCTTCCACACTGTGTACCTCGGGCCTCCTGAGCTCAAGGGTCGTGGCCAGCCTGGCATTTTCCGTGGTGGGATCTGGCCCTGTGGCCTGCTCTTTGTTGTTCCAGGCAAACATCTTCCTTAAAGTTCTGGATGTCTCACACAATGGCTTTGGGGACCCTGGAGCCTCTGCAGTGGGTGAGGCCCTCAAGACCAACAACGTGCTGGAGGAACTCAACATGAGGTGAGGAGCACCAGGTGCTGCCCCAGGGACCCCAGGGCCATTTAAAATTTTTTTATTATTTATTTGAAAGGCAGAGTAACAGGCCGGTGTCGCAACTCACTAGGCTAATCCTCCACCTGCGGCGCTGGTACCCTGGGTTCTAGTCCCGGTTGGGGCACCAGATTCTGTCCTGGTTGCTCCGCTTCCAGTCCAGTTCTCTGCTGTGGCCCGGGAAGGCAGTGGAGGATGGCCCAGGTGCTTGGGCCCTGTACCCACATGGGAGACCAGGAGGAAGTACCTGGCTCCTGGCTTCGGATTGGCGCAGCGTGCCAGCCATAGTGGCCATTTGGGGGGTGGACCAACTAAACGAAGACCTTTCACTCTGTCTTTCTCTCTCTCACTAACTCTGCCTGTCAAAAAAAAAGGCAGAGTAACAAAGAGAAACGAGGAGACAGATCTTCCGTTTGCTGGCTCACTCCCCAAATGCCCACAATAGCCAGGACTGGGCCGAGCTCAAGGCAGGAACCAGGAACTCCATGCAGGTCTCCCACATGGGTGGCTGAGGCTCAGGCACTTGGACCTTCCTCCACTGCTTTCCTAGGCACATTAGCAGGTAAGCTGGGTCAGAAGTGGAGCAGCTGGGGCTGGAGCCAGCACTCATAAGGGATGCTGGTCTCATGGGCAGTGGTTTAACCTGTTGTGCCGCAACACCAAGATTTATTTTTATTTATTTGAAAGGCAGAGTGAGAGAGACAGCAGAAGAGACAGAGAGATCTTGCATCTGCTAGTTCATTCCCCAAATGGTCACAATGGCCAGGGCTGGACCAGGCCAAAGGAAGAAACCTGGTCTCCCACATGGGTCTCCCATATGGGTGGCAAGGGCCCAGGTACTTGGGCCATCTTCTGTTGCTTTCTCAGGTGCATTGGCAGAGAACTGGATTGGAAGTGGAGCAGCTGGGACTCCAACTGGTGCTCTGGTATCCAATATGGGATGCCAGCATCACAGGTGGCAGCTTAACTCGCTGTGCCACAGAGCCAGCCCCCCACACCAAATCTCTTTAATTTCCAGATCAACCACAGTCTACCCAGGATGGGGCTTGAGCCACAATTCCTAAGTACCCAGCTCTGTCTTTTTTACTCAACCTCATGATTTACACATTGAGACTTGTGACTGAAGTAGAGGTGGGGGTCACGAAGCTGTGAGCGAGACGCATCGTCACAGGTCTCAGTGCAGGCCTGGCAGGGCCCGCCATGTGGCTGGTGCATGTGCTTGCCTCAACATGCGAGGGGGCGGCCTCATGACATAACAGGTAAAGTGGCCGCCTCCAGCGCTGGCACCCCATATGGGCGCTAGTTTGAGTCCCGGCTGCTCCACTTCCCATCCAGCTCCCTTCTCATGGCCTGGGAAAAGCAGCAGAGGATGGCCCAACTTGCTTTGGCCCCTGCCAATCATGTGGGAGACCCAAAAAAAACCTCCTGGCTCCTGGCTTCAGCCTGGCCCAGCCCCGGCTGTCGCGGTCTTTTGGGGAGTGAACCAGTGGATGAAACATCTCTGTCTCTGTCTCTTTCACTCTCTCTCTCTGTAACTCTGCCTTTCAAATAAAATACATAAATAAAAAACAAAACAGAAAACATGTGATGGCTAGGTGCCTACGCTGTGTGAGGCACCCTTCCCAGTCAAATGGGGTCTCAGCATTGGCAGGTAACCACGGACAGGGATGAGGAATGGGGCGTGAGAGAAGGAAAGAGACAGAGTCCAGGCAGGCCATGCCCCTCCCCTGTGGGCAAGGAGGTCCCCTTGATCTTGCCCCCTCTTCTTGCCCATGGGATGAGCCAAGGCTGTTGGCCTCCACAAGAGATGCTGAGATTCAAGGTACAGAAGTGGGAGTTGGACGGATGGAGTCCCTGTTTGGGCCGCCCTCATCCCACGTTAGAGTGCCAGCTCCTTTGCTTCTGATCCAGCTTCCTGCCAGTGTGCCTGGGAGGCAGCAGGTGATGGCCAAGGACTTCTGGGTCCCTGCCAGCCACACAGAAGACCCAGATGGAGAATCTGGGTTCCTGGCTTTGGCCTGGCCCAGCCCTGGTGATTGCAGGTAATTGAGGAGGGAACTAGTAGATGAAAGCTGTGTGTGTGTGTGTGTGTGTCTGCCTTTCAAGTAAAATGGAAATACATACAATCTTTAAAAAGAAGTGGGAGTGGCTCCGAAGACAAAGTGACTCACAGCAGCGCTGAGATCTGCAGTTTGGGTCCAGCAGGAGGAAAGGACATGGACAGGAAGCCGTGTGTTTTTCCAGAACAGATGCTGTCATGGTGACAGGGACGGGCCCAGCTGGGCCAGAGCATGTGGGCGGGCCTAATGAGCTCAGTGGGCCAGAAGCAGCAGCTGGTGGAGACCTGGGGCAGGAGGGTGGCGGGCAGGCCTCTGCGTGCGTTTGCTGCCTGAGAGCCCCTGCACCCTGGGAGGCAACATCTTGGCCATCTTTTCCACATTGGCCGCCGAAGCCCTGGGGGTGGACAGAGGCCTAGAATGTAGACGTGAACCTGCTGGATTCGGCTGCAGCTCCAGCGGGGACCCTGGGCCAGGGGGCTCAGCGCCACTGTCTTCTGTTACAGCAACAACCGCATCTCTGCAGCTGGAGCCCAGAGCCTGGGCCTGGGCCTCCGGGTCAACCAGACCCTAAGGATTCTTGTCGTGAGTGGGAATCTGAGTGGGGAGGCCCCAACACCCCGATCCCTCCCCTGCCACGTCCCCCCATCCCAAGGGTAGCAAAAGGGCGGGGTACACAGGCTCCAGGGTCCAAGTTGTAGTGGGGGTGGTCTCTGGCTTCCTCCTGGGGCCGCTTCCTCCCCCTGCCCTCCACACCCCCACCTGCCATCGGGCCAGTGACTGTTCTTCATTGTCTTCCTCTCTCCGCCCTGAACAGTGGCTCCCCATCCTCCTCTCTGCGCTTGCTCCCCAGCCCGCTGAGATGCGGAGGGTGGCTGGGGCTCCCCGTGCTGCCCCGTCTTCTTCGCTGCTTTTCCTGCACACCCCCATGGAAGCCAGGGCCAGTCTTGACTGCTGGGCACTGCTCAGAGCCTCCCTGAGGTCCTGTGTGCCCAGCAGGGGTTCTGAGACAGAGAAGGGAAGGAGCCAGGTGAGGGTGGCATGGGTGTGGGAGGACCACTGTGCCAGCAGCACGTGCTGGGGGACAGTCACGCCCGCTGCAGGGGCATCCGGCTCTGCCTTGCCCTCCGCTGCCCACCCTCGGGCTTCGCCATAGCTCTCCCACCTCCCCCACAGCAGGAATCCAGACTTCACCCTCAAGCCCGGATCTGCGTTCCCAGCCACCTACTGGACAGTCCCCCTCTAAAGTGCCACCGTCAAGTCAGCTCTGAGAGGCCAGCCTGAACCCATCACTGCTCTCAGGGCTGCCGTTCCTCAGGATGGAAGCTGAGGCCCAGGGCTGGACCCATCCCCCCACCCCACCCCATCTTCCCTCCTAGCCTGTCCCCTCCTACAGAGTGAGTGCTCAGGCTGCGGGCTCCAGCCTCTTTTCACTTTCCCACCTCCCAGTCACTCCCCGCACTAAATCCTTCAGCAGGTCCCCACTGGATGAATCACAGCAGGGCTTGTGGGAATCTGGGTCCTGCTAACAACCTCTCCCAAGTTCACGGTTCTCATGCCAAGTTGCTCAGAAATCTACACACACACACACACACACACACACGGTGCTGTTTTTCACTTGCACTTTTGCTCTGGCTGCTGTTGCTGAAACACCCACCTCACCTGTAACCCTGTAACCTCAGGTGTGTTCTCCCGGGTAGAAGGGCACGCATCACACTGCATTGTTGTGGTGCGCCCTGTTCTCCTCTCCCCGGCCGTGAGTGAGCTCTGTAAGGGCCACAGCGTCTTCTTGTGTCTGTATTTTCGGTGCCCAACATAGAGCTAGACACTGGGTGGGTGCTCGGTCGGTGTCCGCTTCCCGCCTCTCCTCCCCAGCCCGGCAGCCTCATCCAGGGCACTGGGCCCCACGGAGACACCTGGGGCCAGCCTTCCCCGCCCCACTCCAGCCTGCCCCAACCCCGCTTGCCTTTGTTTTGTGTGGGTTTCCTAGGTGACCAGGAACCCTGTGCGCACGGAAGGCTGCTTCGGTCTTCTCAAGGCTGTCCGGGACAACCCTGCATCTGCCCTTGAACTGCTGGACGTCTCTGTAAGAGCTTTGTCGTAAACCTGGTCTCTGATGCTCCCTACAGCCCGGGGAGGTCTGTTTCAGAGGAAGAAAGTGGGGGTGAGAGAAATGAAGCGCTCTGCCCACGACACAGCGTGGCACAGGCAGGCGGTGAGGGCGTGCCAACCCCAGCCCTGCTCCCGCTCTGGGCTGACCCTGCTGTGGTTTTTGTCTTGGGCCCCTGCCTGAGTTCTTCATTGGCTGAGTGAGAAAAGGTGGGATTCTGGGGACACGATGCCACCCTTCGTTGGTCTGCAGGGCCAGCACCGTGCAAGCTGTTCTTGTCTTTGCTCCTGGCCTGGACTGCTTGCAAGTAGACTGTGATGGTGAAAACGCTCCTTTGTGACTGTGAGGGAGATTGGGTCCCCTTTACAATTCAATTTTGCATTTAAATTTTTTAAAAAAGATTTATGTATTTGAAAGGCTTTGCCGGTGCCATGGCTCACTAGGCTAATCCTCCGCCTTGCAGCACCGGCAAACCAGGTTCTAGTCCCAGTCAGGGTGCCGAATTCTGTCCCGGTTGCCCCTCTGGGAGACCAGGAGAAGCACCTGGCTTCTGCCTTCGGATCAGCGTGGTGGGCTGGCCGCGGCGGCCATTGGAGGGTGAACCAACGGCAAAAGGAAGACCTTTCTCTCTGTCTCTCTCTCACTGTCCACTCTGCCTGTCAAAAAAAAAAAAAAAAAAAGAAAAGAAAAGAAAAGAAAGAAAAAAGAAAGGCAGAGATACAGAGAGCAAGTGAGTGAGAGAGAGATCTTCCATCCACTGGTTCACTCCCCTAGCTGGGCTAAATCTGAAGCCAGGTGACAGGAGCTTCTTCCAGGTCTCCCATGTGGGTGCAGGGGCCCCGGTACTTGGGCCATCTTCTGCTTCCCCAGGTGCATTAGCAGGGAGCTGGGTCGGAGATAGAGCAGCCGGGACTCGAACCAGCACTCTTATGGAATGCCAGGACTGCAGATGGAATCTTTACCTGCTCAGCCACAGTGCCAGCACCAAAAAAAAATTAATTTAGAGGCAGAGACAGAGCTCCCATTTGGTGACTCACTCCGAAAATGCCACAACTGAGAGGCAGAACTCATCCAGGCCTTTCCTGTGGGTGGAAGGGACCGAGCTGTAGCGCAATCTCCACTGCCTCCCAGGGACTGCATTAGCAGGAAACTAGAGGCAGGAGACAGAGCTGGGAATGGACCCAGGAGCTCCAGCGTGGGACATGGGTGCCTTCCCTGCTAAGCAAAATGGCCCCTCCCCACCCTTGTTTTGTTGTTCTTGTTGTTGATGTTGTTCTTGTTGTTTTGACAGGCAGAGTTAGACAGTGAGAGAGAGAGAGAGACAAAGGTTTTCCTTTTCCATTGGTTGACCCCCCAAGTGGCTGCCACGGCCGGCGCACTGCGCCGATCTGAAGCCAGGAGCCAGGTGCTTCCTCCTGGTCTCCCACGTGGGTGCAGGGCCCAAGCACTTGGGCCATCCTCCACTGCCTTCCCAGGCCACAGCAGAGAGCTGGCCTGGAAGAGGGGCAACCGGAACAGAATCCGGCGCCCCGAGCAGGACTAGAACCCGGGGTGCCGGTGCCGCAGGTGGAGGATTAGCCTAGTGAGCCGCAGAGCCGGCCCCCACCCTTGTTTTTATGTGATGTGGAACTGACACCACCCCCAAGAGTCACTGTGAGTCACTAGCTGAGGGCACAGACCCTGGAAGGCACTCACAGAGAAGACAGTGCTTACTGCCTTCTCCTCGACCGCTTTACTTAAAATTTTTTTATTTTATTTATTTGAAATGCAGAATTACACACAGAGAGATAAAGATCTTCCATTTGCTGGTTCACTCCCCAAATGGCCACAGTAGCCAGGGCTGGACCAGGCTGAAGCCAAAAGCCAGGAACTCCATCCGGGTCTCGGACATGAGTGACAGGTGCCCAAGTACTTGGGCCATCCTCTGCTACTTTCCCCAGGCTCATTAGCAAGGGAGCAGGATAAGACGTGGAGCAGCCGGCACTGGACCTGGAGATCTTCTGAGATGCTGGTGTTGTAGGCAGCAGCTTAACCTGCTGTGCCACAGTCAGCCCTTTTTTTTTTTTAATTGAGAAGCACAAGTATGCTGAAAAGCGCACACACCTGCAGTGTGGTTTCACAGACAGCACACGCTCACCATAACCACCCCCGGGGGAAGGAACAGAGCTCAGGAGAGCCCCCCTTTCCCGTCCCCGTGGCTTGGGGAATATGTGACTGTCACCCAAAGGAGAGAAATGACCCAGAGAGAGCCTCTTGGAGACGTGTGTGTGTGTGTGTGTGTGTGTGCGCGTGTGTGTAAGAACAAGTCAAGTTCTCTGAAAGCAATACACCCACTGCCTTGTCACGGTTTCTCCTCAGGATGTCCAGGTGAACAGAGAGTTTGACGACCTCGCTGGCTCGCTGCGGGTCACCCTTCCAGGCCTTTGCATCAAGACTGGTGCTCGCCGAGCGGAGCCTAAGAAGGAATCGCCGCCCGGCTTCAGACCCTCCCTATCAGCGTCCGTCCCCTAAGTGACTGTGCAGCGTGGCCTCATTTCCTCCAATCAGCCGCCTCCTGCTCCACGTGCAGGGTTCCTCCACCGCCCACACCCTACCCACACTTGTGTCAACAAAGAGACCCCCACCCACCCAACCCCGTCCACCGGGAGCTAAGCTCCCAGGCGTTCGCAGTCCCTGGGACACCGTACCCTCCTCTCTGCCCCGTGCCTCCTGGTGATCGTCTGGGATTTTGTTCGCTCTCATTCACACAGCACAAACCCCTCCCACGTGCTGCACGTTGTGCTGGACACAGAACAGCGGACGCCCAAGGAAGCCTCTGTCCTCCTGGGGTCTGTGTCCTGACCAGCTGGGGAGACTGGAAATCTCCAAGGAAGTGTGCAGCTAGCATTTCCAAATGCTACTTAAACAAATGTGGACTGGTGTCGCTCCCCCTCTTCGCGGAGGAACGACACTAAACCCTGCCTAGGTTTCCTATCTGAGTCACGGCACCATTATGCCTCCTAGGCTTCCTATCCGAGTCACGGCACCATTATGTCGCTCCCCCTCTTCGTGGAGGAACGACACAGGACCCTGCGCTGTTCTTTTGTCTGCTCGGCCCTTCCCGGGTTTGCTGCTGGTTCTTCCTGGGTTGGCTGCCATCCCTTCCACCTCCGTGGAAGGGCGGTTCCCCCTGCCACCTTCCCCACTTCCGCGGGGGAGCGGCACACCGCCAGCCGGCTCTCTCGGGGGCTGCTCAGATGTTACCCGGATGTTCCTGGTGCATGTTGTCTCTCTCCTCCTTTATAGTCCTCTTCCACCAATCCCAACTCTGCTACCCACACGCCAAGTACGCTGCTCTCCTCCAATCAGGAGTAGGTCCTGCTGCTTATTGGTTGAACTGGAGGCAGCTGCGTAGAAGCTGTTTACTCCTCTCCCAGCGCCATATTGTGGGAGAGCAGATGCATAGAATAAGTCTTAATTCGAGTAACTTAGTCTAGTCCGAGTTGCTCCCCACAGACTGGCACAACCCTTTAGGGAGGCAATCAGTCATGATTCACTGAAAGCCCAGGGGCTGGTGTTGCGGCACAGTGGGTTAAGCCACCACTTACGTATGGCATCCCATGTCGGAGTGCTGCTCCCCATCCAGCCCCTTGCTAATGCACCTGGGAAGGCAGCAGGAGATGGCCCTAGTACTTGGGCCCCTGCCAGCCATGTGGGAGACGCAGGAGGAGTTCCAGGCTCATGATGGCTGTGGACATTTGGGGAGTGAACCAGCAGATGGAAGACTTCTTTGTCTCTCTCACTATGCCTTTCAAATGAATCAAGTAAATACATTTTTTAAACTTCTATTTGGTTAATCCTCTGCCTGCGGCACCAGCATCCCATATGGGCGCCAGGTTCTAGTCCTGGTTGCTCCTCTTACAGTCCAGCCTTCTGCTGTGGCCCGGGAAGGCAGTGGAGGATGGCCCAAGTGCTTAGGCCCTGCACCCATGTGGGAGACCAGGAAGAAGCACCTGGCTCCTGGCTTCGGATTGGCGCAGCGGGCCAGCCGCAATGCCCAGCTGTAGCAGCCATTTGGGAGGTAAACCAAAAGAAAGGAAGACCTTTCTCTCTCTCTCTCTCTCTCTCTCTTTCTCTCTCTGTCAAAAAAAAAAAAAAAAAAAAAAAAAAAAAAAAAAAAAAAAAAAAAAAAAAGAAAGTTCTATTGTGGATTCAAAAGGCTTCCATAGCCTAGGCAGCTCATGTCAGGAGCCAGACGTCATACGTAAGAGTGTTAATTGTTAAACACCAGGAGTCACTGTGCACTGTTCACTGTAAAACTTGTTCTCAAACAGTTTTTTGTGTGTGTGCATGTGTGTGCAAATTATTCAAATCTTTACTTAATATAGAGTTGGTCTTCTGTGTACAAAGTTAATCGAAAATGAATCTTAAGGAGAATGGGACTGGGAAGGAGAGAAGGGGGAGGAGAAGGGGTGGAGTGTAGGTGGGAGGGGGGGTATGGTGGGAAGAATAACTATAGTCCTAATGTTGTCCTTATGAAATTTGTGTTCCTTAAAAAATAAATTAAAAAAAGTTCCAAAATTGACTATGGTGATGGCTCTACAGTTCTGTGGTGCATATAGTAAAAGCAATGGAACTGTATACTTTAAATGAACAAATAGTACAGTATGTAAATTGTATTCCAATAAAGCCGCATTTCAAAGGGAAAGACTGGAGTTGGGTGTTTGACAAAGCAGTTATAATATCCATGTCCCGTATAGGAGTGCCTGTTTTTGTTTTTGTTTTTGTTTTTGTTTTAAAGACTTATTCATTTGAAAGTCAGAGTTACACACAGAGAGAAGGAGAGACTTCTTCCGGGTCTCCCATGTGGGTGCAGAGGCCCCAGGACTTGGGCCATCCTCTACTGCACTCCCGGGCCACAGCAGCGAGCTGGATCAGAAGTGGAACAGCCAGGACTCGAATCGGTGCCCATATTGGATGCTGGTACTGCAGGCTGCAGCTTTGCCTGCTACGCTGGGTCAGCGCCGGCCTAGGAGTGCCTGTTGTGAGCCCCAGCTGCTCTTGCTTCCCATCCAGCTGTTCCTGATGTGCACCTGTGGAGGCAGCAAGCGATGACTCAGGAACTGGGGCCCTGAGAGACCCGGATGCAGTTCCAGGCTGACTTAGGCCTGGTCCAGCCCCATCTGTTGTGGGCATGTGGGGAATGAATCAGTGGATTTAAGATGTCTCTCTGCCTTCAAACAAAATGAAAATCTTTTAAATAAATAAATTTTATAAAAGGAAAAGTAGAACAGGCATGGTGGCTCAGTGGGTTAACCCACTGCTTGGGATACCTGCATCCCATAACAGAGTGCTGGTTCGAGTCCCGGCTACTCTGCTTCCAATCCAGCTGCCTGCTAATGTGATCCTGGGATGCAGTAGGTTATGGCTCAAGTAGTTACGTCTCTGCCTGGGGCCGGCGCCGTGGCTCACTAGGTTAATCCTCCGCCTGCGGTGCCGGCATCCCGTATAGGCACCAGGTTCTAGTCCTGGTTACTCCTCTTCCAGTTCAGCTCTCTGCTGTGGCCCGGGAGGGCAGTGGAGGATGGCCTAGGTCCTTGGGTCCCTGCACCCGCGTGGGAGACCAGGAGGAAGCACCTGGCTTCGGATCGGCGCAGCGCTGGCCGTGGCGGCCATTTGGGGAGTGAACCAACGGAAAGAAGACCTCTCTCTCTCTCGCTCTCACTAACTCTGTCAAATTAAAAAGAAAAATAAATAAATTTAAGATGATCCGTAAGAATCGAAAAAAATCTGACAATTTTTCCGAAGTCCACCAAAGCGGGCACTCGATCCCACCCCACCCCATCTTCTGGGAGTAGGGGGTACCCTCCCGCTCCTGTGGCCCGGACACTCATTCCTTCTCACTAAAAGCAGCGATCAAACCCTGCCGGTCTCCTGAGTGCTGAACGGGAATGGCTTTCCTGCTGGGAGAAAAGAGAGCAGGGTGCCAGGACTGGGTCCACAGGGATGTAGACCTCTGGGAGGCGGCCATGTCTGCAAAGACCGAACGAGGAGCCTGGAGGCGAACAGCCTAGGCTGCCTGGGGAGCGGGTGGACAGCCCACTTCCTCCTGCTCCAGTCAATCGCACACCTGGGGCTTGGGTGCCCGGCAACGCCCCAAGCTCCACCACAGCGCTTCCGCCCTCACCGTCCGAGGATGCCCCCGGAAGGCCCCGGGTCTGTGCAGCCGTCGGCCACTCCGCGCCCTTCCCGCCAAACCCACACCCAGTCAGAAGGCGCCACAGATCCGCTGGCCGCGCATCAGCCAATAGGAAGCAGGATCCGGAGCCTTGGCCCGCCTTGAGGGGCTCCGGACCAATGACTGCCCCCCAGCGAATCCGGGGCAGCACGAGGCAGCTCGGGGCGGTTGGGCGCGCGTGCGCCGTGGTGGCTCCGGCGGCAGTTGAAGCCCAGGAGCGGCGTCCGGCGGCAGCGGCGAAGTTCAGCATGGTAGGGTCCCGGGACGGGCCCAGGCCGGCGGGCGCAACAGAGGCGGCCAGAGAGGAGGGTGGGAGAGAAGACCGGGGCAGGGCGCGGGCGGCCCCGGGCGGCCCCGGTGCTCTCGGGTCTGAGGGCAGCGGTGACCGGATGAAGGCGGATTGTCCTGGGAGTCGGCGGCTGAGCGCCCGCCGCAGCCGGGTGCGAGAGGGAGGGATCTTAGTTTTCACAAGTGATGCCGGGCGCTGATGGAGGCAGGCAGGGTCAGGTGGTCAGTCTCTGGGAGCAGCGGTGGGCTCTGCTTATCCCTGCGCCTAGAGGGCCCGCAGTGCCTTCGTGCCTGCGGCCGGGGCTGTTCCTCCTGTTGGAAGTTTCCACTGAGCGGCCGCTGTGGTGGGCCGCGGTTAGGCCGCCCCGCCTCGGGACTGGCAGCCTCGTGAGCGCCGCTTCCGGGCGTGGCCGCTCCACTGCCGATCCAGCTCCCTGCCCGTGCGCTGGGGAGACAGTGGAAGGTGGCCCAAGGCCTGCCCAGTAGTTCCAGGCCCCTGGCTTCGGCCTGGCCCAGCCCTGGCCATTGCAGCCATTTTGGGAGTGAAGCAGCAGGTGCAAGATCTCGCTCTGATTCTGCCCTTTTCCAGGTCTTTTAAAACAAAAATTCAACTGAGGAGTTCTGAAAAGTTGTATTCTCCATTTTGTGTGAAAGACAAAGATCTTCCATTTGCTGGTTCACTCCCCAGCTGGCCGCGACAAGGCTGCTGGGCCATGCCCGAAGCCTGAAGTTGGAGCCCTGGTGGCAGCCGGTCTCCCACGTGTGCGTCAGGAGACCGAGTACCTGAGCCGTCCCCTGCCGCCTCCCAGGAAGCTGGAGTTGGGAGCAGAGCCAAAACTCAAACCCAGACATTTGGATGTGGGAAGCCAAGTGGCATCTTAACCAGTGTCAAATGCCCACCCTTGAGAAGCTTTTAAAAAGCTTATTCACTGGGGCGGCGCTGAGCATAGCAGGTGAAGCCTCCTCCTGCGGTGCCGGCATCCCATATGGGTGCTGGTTCTGGTCCTGGCTGTTCCAGTTCCGATCCAGCTCTCTGCTGTGGCCTGGGAAAGCAGAAGATGGCCCAAGTCCTTGGGCCCCTGCACCCACTGGGAGACCCAGAAGAAGCTCCTGGCTTTGGATTGGCCCAGTTCCAGCTGTTCTGGCCATTTAGGGAGTGAACCAGCAGATGGAAGACCTCTCTCTTCGCCTCTACCTCTCTGTATAAATAAATAACTCTTTAAAGTAAAAAGTTACTTGTTTAAAAGCAACACACAGGGCTGGCGCCGCGGCTCACTAGGCTAATCCTCCGCCTTGCGGCACCGGCACACCGGGTTCTAGTCCTGGTCGGGGCACCGGATTCTGTCCCGGTTGCCCCTCTTCCAGGCCAGCTCTCTGCTGTGATCAGAGAGTGCAGTGGAGGATGGCCCAAGTGCTTGGGCCCTGCACCCCATGGGAGACCTGGAGAAGCACCTGGCTCCTGCCATCGGATCAGCGCGGTGCACAGCGCACCTGCTGCAGCGGCCATTGGAGGGTGAACCAACGGCAAAGGAAGACCTTTCTCTCTGTCTCTCTCTCTCACTGTCCACTCTGTCAAAAAAAAAAAAAAAAAGTTAAAAACAACACACAGGATCCTAAATAACTACCCAAGTCTGAATAATCCTAGTGTGTCAGCTTGCAACTCAGACAGTCCCAGCAGTGTTCTCTCCATAGCAGAGAAGAGAGACGGAAACGTTCCCTCTGTTAGTTCACTCCCCAGATCGCACAGACAGCCAGGGATGGGGCAGGCCAAGCCCCAGAGCCTGGAACTCAGTCGGGAACTGCCACACGGGTGGCAGGGACCCAGGTACTCGCGCTGTCACTTGGCAGCCTTCCAGGGTGCAGAGGGTGGGAAGCTGGATCGGAGCAGTGTCGCGGGGACTCAAACCAGGAACTCGGTAATGGGTGCGAGCATCCCTTTTAGTAGCACTGTGCCAGAGGCCTGCCCTGGAAATGGTGTTTACTGAGATGAGAGCTTACTAAAGAAATGTACAATTGGGGGCTGAGTGTTTAGCAGTTAAGATGCCGGTTAACAAGCTCGTGTCCCACAACAGAGTAGCAGGTTCTAAACCCAGTTCTGGCTTCTGACTGCTGAGTCCTGACTCGTGCAAACCCTGAGAGGTAACTGGACTCCTGCTGCCCACAGGGGAGATCTGGAGTGAGTTTCTGCTCCTAGGCAGTTGTGGAGTGAACCAGGACATGGGAGTTCACTGTCTCTTTAGTCTCTTTTAAAAACTTATTTGAAATTAGAGTTACTTAGTTGAAACACAGACTTACAGGGAGAGTAGGGGGAAGATAGAGATCTCCCATCCACTGGTTTGCTCCCCAAAAGGCCGCAACAGCCATGGCTGGGCCAGGCGGAAGCCAGGAGCAGTAGCTTCATCCAGGTCTCCTGAGGGAGACAGGAGCCCAAACTTGGGTCATCTTCCACTGCTCTTCCCAGGCTGTTAGCAAGGAGCAGAATCGGAAGTGGAGCAGCTGGGACGGGAGATGTTGCAGGCAGCGGCGTTACCTGCTGTGCCACAGTGCTGGCCCCGGGGATTCATTGGTGATGTCACATGGCCACCGACTTTTAAAATAATGTGATTTTTGTGTGATGGCAGACATTTAGGTTCTAGGGCTAACTCTGGCACTTAATAGCTAGGGTGAGCAAGGATACAAGGGTGACCTAACCATTGTAGAAAATAAAAGTTGAAAAAGCCCTAGAAACTGAAGCGTTATGCACTATGAAAGGGTTTCACATGCCCTATAGCGCAGCTTGCCTGACAATGAGCGAGTTTCACGTTTATGTTCTGGTTCCCAGCGCGAGTGTATCTCTATCCACGTGGGGCAGGCGGGCGTCCAGATCGGCAACGCCTGCTGGGAGTTGTACTGCCTTGAACATGGCATTCAGCCCGACGGTCAGATGCCAAGTGACAAAACCATCGGTGGCGGTGATGACTCGTTCAACACGTTCTTCAGTGAGACGGGGGCGGGCAAGCACGTGCCCAGAGCCGTGTTTGTGGACCTGGAGCCCACGGTGGTCGGTAGGTGCTCGGGCACCGGAGGTGGGACGCCCGGCGTGGGCTCCCTTGCAGAGAGAACGGCTGCAGGAGCCCATGCTGTTGTTGAGTGAGAACCGAAAGGCTCACGATGCACAGTCTGACTGTGCGACTCGGCAGCCCCTGACCCACAGCTGCTCTGCCGGCACATGGTGGGCCGCGGAGAGATGTGCCGGGGGCTGCCTCGGCCTTGGTCAGTGGCTTCTGCAGACCCCGTGTGTGCTGGTTCCCTCCCTGCCGCCGTGCTCTGTGTGCTGGTGCGTGAGTCTTGAGGTGCATCTCCCACATGACAAGGTCAGCGTAGAGCATTCGTGTGGTTCTCCCAGCTTAGAGCCCAAGGTCATGTGAAGGAGAGCTGCCGAGAGATGGGTGTGCCAGGGGACAACAGTGTCACAGCCTGGGGGGCCCAGAGCACCTGGGCAACCCCGACAGGACTGCCCAGCCAAAGCCACACTGACCTGGGCACTGCCCAGTTTTAAATTATTCCTTGAAAGAAAGCGGTCCCCGTGTGAGGGGGGAGAGCTGCTGTCCCTTCACAGCAGCAGGGAACTCTGGGATTCCCTCGGTGAGTTGACTCACCCGCTGAGATCCATGAATTGCATGGGTGGTTTTGCATCACAGACGTTTTCTGAGACACTTGGGCCGTGGGGGCTACAGGGCACAGCATGTGCTGTGTGGAACTAGCAGGGCCGGCCGCGCCGTCTCGGTGAGTACAGCAGGCCCCGCCTCCCTGGTGTCTCTGCAGACGAGGTGCGCACGGGCACGTACAGGCAGCTGTTCCACCCGGAGCAGCTGATCACCGGGAAGGAAGACGCGGCCAACAATTATGCCAGGGGCCACTACACCATCGGCAAGGAGATCGTGGACCTGGTGCTGGACCGCATCCGCAAACTGGTAGGGGGCGCCCTCCTCCCGCACAGCCTTGGGTTGGCAGGGGAGGTCGCTCCCCAAAACTCAGGCCAGGATCAGGAGCCTGACCGAGTCTGCAGAGGCCTCCGCGGAGGGTGCGTGTGGGACTCAGCGTGGGTCTTATCGTGCGCTTCTTTGCTTCTGTTCTAACACGTGTTCACCGCGGATGGCTGTGTCTGTGTTAACTTGCAGAGGCCGAGAGAAGTGAGCCCGCTGGGGGCAGGTGGGCGGCGCGGCCTGCCCGGCCCGCTCACGCTGTGTGGTTTCTTGCAGGCGGACCTGTGCACGGGGCTGCAGGGCTTCCTCATCTTCCACAGCTTTGGGGGCGGCACCGGCTCCGGGTTCGCGTCTCTGCTCATGGAGCGGCTGTCGGTGGACTATGGCAAGAAGTCCAAGCTGGAGTTTGCCATCTACCCAGCGCCGCAGGTTTCCACGGCAGTGGTGGAGCCGTACAACTCCATCCTGACCACCCACACGACCCTGGAACATTCCGACTGTGCCTTCATGGTGGACAATGAAGCCATCTATGACATCTGTCGGCGCAACCTGGACATCGAGCGTCCCACGTACACCAACCTCAACCGCCTAATTGGGCAGATCGTGTCGTCCATCACGGCCTCCCTGTAATTCGACGGGGCCCTGAACGTGGACTTGACGGAGTTCCAGACCAACCTGGTGCCGTACCCCCGCATCCACTTCCCGCTGGCCACCTACGCCCCGGTCATCTCGGCGGAGAAGGCCTACCACGAGCAGCTGTCCGTGGCCGAGATCACCAACGCCTGCTTCGAGCCGGCCAATCAGATGGTGAAGTGCGACCCTCGCCACGGCAAGTACATGGCCTGCTGCATGCTGTACAGGGGCGACGTGGTCCCGAAGGACGTCAACGCGGCCATCGCCACCATCAAGACCAAGCGCACCATCCAGTTTGTGGACTGGTGCCCCACCGGCTTTAAGGTAGGCCTGGTGCCGGGAGGTGTCACCCCGTCAGTGGGCAGCAGACCTCTGGGAGAATGCTGTCCCCACGCCCACACCCCATGGGGAGACTGCAATGACAACCAGTTTAGAAATTAATTCAGTAAATGTCTAATAGAAAGCTAGTCTCTGAGGTGTACTGTGATTAGCAGGCTGCGTGCCCTGACACACCTGGTTTGCATCTTCATGCCCTTTGGTTTTTAACCTTGTCCCCAGTGATTTTCCCCATAGACAAAGCTGTGGATTCCACATTTGTAAGCTCTGATGAGTTCCAGTGTATTGGGGGAGCTTCGAGTTCCAGAATCATTCCGATGGAAAATGACATGAGAAACCCAGAGCAGTGTGTCTGCCTTTTCCCACGTGGAGGGCTGTGCTTCCTCTGATCACACACCACTTGTTAGACGCTCTCAGCCCCCTTCATGACAGCTTGACACAGATGACCTATTTTTTTCTTTCAAGATATGTTTTATGTATTTGAAAGGCAGAGTTGCAGAGAGGCAGAGGCAGAGAGAGAGAGGTCTTCCATCTGCTGGTTCACTCCCCAAATGGCCACAACTGCCAGAGGTGGGCTCTTCCAGAGCCAGGAGCTTCCTCCAGGTCTCCCACATGGGTGCAGGGGCCCCAGGACTTGGGCCATCTGCTGCTTTCCCAGGCACATTAGCAGGAATCTGGATTAGAAGTGGAGCATGGGCTGGCGCTGTGGCGTAGCAGCTAAAGCAGCTGCCTGTAGTGCCAGCGTCTCATATGGGGACCAGTTCAAGTCCCAGCTGCTCCACTTCTGATCCAGCTCTCCGCTGTGGTCTGGGAAAGCAGTGGACGATGCCCCAAGCCCTTGGGCCCCTGCACCCACGTGGGAGAACCGGAAGAAGCTCCTGGCTTCGGGTCAGCACAGCTCCAGCCATTGCAGCCATCTGGGGAGTGAACAAGCGGATGGACGATCTCTCCCTCTCCCTTTCTGTAACTCTGACTTTCAAATAAATAAATAAATCTTTAAAAACAAAAACAAGTGGAGCATCCGGGACTCGAACTAGCGCCCATGATGGGATGCTGGCATCGGGGGGCAGTGGCTTACGCTAAGCCACAATGCCCCCCCCCCCAGCAGAGTCTTAATTGCTATGCCAAGGGCCTGTTCCCAGGGCGCCGTTTTCAACTGGCACACAGTGCCTGTCTTTAGAAGTAAGCCGCCCTTTCTGACTGCTGTGTCCTCCTCCGGCAGGTGGGCATCAACTACCAGCCCCCCACCGTGGTGCCCGGGGGCGACCTGGCCAAGGTGCAGCGGGCCGTGTGCATGCTGAGCAACACCACGGCCATCGCCGAGGCCTGGGCCCGCCTGGACCACAAGTTCGACCTCATGTACGCCAAGCGGGCCTTCGTGCACTGGTACGTGGGCGAAGGCATGGAGGAAGGGGAGTTCTCCGAGGCCCGCGAGGACCTGGCCGCCCTGGAGAAGGATTACGAGGAGGTGGGCGTGGACTCCGTGGAGGCGGAGGCCGAGGAGGGGGAGGAGTACTGAGAACCTGCGGTCCCCTCCCAGTGGGTCACTGCAGGACCTATTTTACCTATTAAAGTTTGGGCACTGAGCCATCGCCTGTCGTGTGCTGTACTCTGACACGCGTGCGTCCAAGCGGGTCTCGGGCAGAGCCGTGCGACTCTACGTGAGCTTCTCCAGCGTGTGTGCCAGTTCGGCCCCTGCGCCCCTCCCGGGACTAGCAACTAGGGGACGGCTTCCTCCGGACTCGGAGCCCGCGCCTCCAGGCCCCGCCCCGTGGGTGGAGCCACGGAGCCCCGCCCCGCGCGTCTCGAGAGGCCCCCGCCCGCCTCCCCTCAAGTCCCCGTCTCCGGCGCCGCCAGGAGCTCAGCACGGTTCTGCGGGCCGGGGGCGGGACCCTCGACTCAGTCAGGGGCCTTCCGGGAGGAGGCCGGGGCCCGTGCCGCAGCCGCTCCATCCGTAACGGGAATTTCAACGGGAGCCCACAGCACTAGCACGGCGCAGGCGCGACGGCCGCCCACGCCCCGCGGCGCGCCCGCTACGCCCTCTTCCGGCGCCGCCCGCTCCCGAGTGTCTACGGTCTCGACTTCCGCCGCGCGCCACCCCTCGCGAGACTTCGGCGGCGCAGCCATGGCGAGACCGTGAGTGCCGCCGACCGGAGTCAAGAACACGGGCTGTGACTGGGTTTGGGCGCGATCGGGCCGGGAGCGGGAGCCCCGACGGGCCAGGGCACCCTGTGCGGGCGGCGGCTGAGAGCGCGAGGCCAGCCGGGGCCCCGACGGCCGCCCGCGACCTAGCTTCCACCTCTCCCCCAGATGCCGCGTCACTGCTCCGCCGCCGGCTGCTGCACACGGGACACGCGCGAGACGCGCAACCGCGGCATCTCCTTCCACAGGTCAGCGCGCGTGCGTGGTGGCGCGCGCGGGGGCTCCCTTGCGCAGGCGCCTGTTGGGGCCGCGCCTTGCGCATGCGCGCCGCACCTTTTTCGGGCCCTGGCGGGATTTGAACTTGCGGGTGGCGCGTGCCAGTCGAAGGCGGTGGGGTGGGGGGTTCCGGAGGGATTGAGGCCAGTGCAGGAGAGATGGACGCGGTGGGGTCCAGCAGGCTTGGGCTCGTTGCTTTCTGGCCCTTCCCTGAGCTCGGCGTCTCGAGGCCTCAGTCGTCGCCATGCCCGGGCGGGCTGGCGCGTACCCCGCCGGTCTCGGCCGCTGCGGGTGCGGCTGTGGGGCCTGCTCTAGCTGCCGGGCACTCATGCACGCACTGGTTGACGGCTTCGCAGACTCCCCAAGAAGGACAACCCGAGGCGAGGCCTGTGGCTGGCCAACTGCCAGCGGCTGGACCCCAGCGGCCAGGGCCTGTGGGACCCGGCATCCGAGTACATCTACTTCTGCTCCAAACACTTCGAAGAGAACTGCTTTGAGCTGGTGGGAATCAGGTGGGCCCCCTGGCCAGGCCCGCGCAGGGCGGGGCGGCCGTGTGTTCCCGAGAGGGTCCCTCCAGCAGCCCGCGTGAGGACCGGCAGGTCCAGGGCCGGAAAGTCCCTCTACCGCCGTGAGCGCTGCCCGGCCCTCCCAGCAGGAATCCCTTGGGGCTGCTGATGGAGTGTTGCAGACACCTCAGTTTCGGGGAGCCGTGCAGGGAAGCCAGGGAAGCGTGGTGTCGCCTTCCACCACCCTCAGCGCCGGGACCGGGCGGTGGGGGGTTGAGGGGCAGCACCCGCTCTCCCGCTCACCAGGCCGCTTCCTCCCCACAGTGGGTACCACAGGCTGAAGGAGGGCGCGGTCCCCACCATCTTTGAGTCTTTTTCCAAGCTGCGCCGCAGCGCCAAGAGCAAAGGGCACGGTTACCCGCCCGGCCCCCCGGACATCGGCAGGCTGCGGCGATGCCGGAAGCGGTAGGTGCGGCGGGCGGAGGCCCGGCAGCCCCGCGGAGCGCACCCCCAGCCCGGCCCGGCTGGCAGGCTGTCTCTCTGTCCCCGCAGCTGCGCCGAAGGCCGGGGGCCCACCACCCCGTTCTCGCCACCCCCGCCGGCCGACGTCAGCTGCTTCCCTGCGGAAGAGGCCTCGGCGCCCGCCACGCTGCCAGCCTCGCCCGCTGGGAGGCTGGAGCCCGGCCTGAGCAGCCCCTTCTCAGACCTGCTGGGCCCGCTGGGCGCCCAGGCGGACGAGGCGGGCTGTAGCGCGCAGCCCTCGCCGCTGGAGCCGCGGCCCGTGTCCCCGTCCGCCTACATGCTGCGCCTGCCGCCCCCTGCCGGCGCCTACATCCAGAACGAGCACAGCTACCAGGTGGGCAGCGCCCTGCTCTGGAAGCGCCGGGCCGAGGCGGCCTTGGACGCCCTGGACAAGGCCCAGCGGCAGCTGCAAGCCTGCAAGCGGCGGGAGCAGCGGCTGCGGCTGCGGCTGACCAAGCTGCAGCAGGAGCGGGCCCGGGAGAAGCGGGCTCAGGCCGACGCCCGGCAGACGCTGAAGGAGCATGTGCAGGACTTCGCCATGCAGCTGGGCAGCAGCATGGCCTGAGGGGGCTGGGGGCGCGGCCGGACGCCGGAATAAAGTGGATTCCAGGAGGTGCTGTTGCCTAGCTCGGTTGGGGCTCAAACACTGGGCCTGCCAGGGGTTCACCCTGGGACCGTGGGTGGGAGCGTCAGAGTGCAGGGCTCACCCATCCCACCCGTCCCACCTGCCACCCAGCTGAAAGCTTTCTGGCCTCAGACACAGTGTTCCAGCTCCAGACGGTCACTTCATTTATTCACAGTCGCGGGGTGGGGGGCAGTGAGGAGCGGGCCTTGCGGATCACCGGATCGTCGTGGGGGTTTGCAAAGCCAGCCCTGGGGAAGGGGGTTGTGATGAGCCTGCCAGGAGTGTGGTGAGACCCGCAGCCTGTGGAAACCGTGGGGCAGCCGGCTCTGTGGCCCGCTAAGGGGGACTCCAAGCTGCCTGCTGCTTCCTCCCCAGCACCCAGCGCCTCTGCAGGCTCCTTCCTGGCTTCATGGCTGCTTCCCTCCCTGCCTGCCAGGGCCTCCTGTCCACCTGCCCACAACCCCCTGGGCGCTATGCAGAGCACAGGCAGAAGAGGAAAGCCCTGCATCTCCCCACGGGGTCCTGCCAGCCAGGAGAGGCACAGTGGTGCCCCCCACTGCCGGACACACTCGCTGGCCTGGCCCCATCACGGCTCGAGTCACACCACACCTGCCCCTCACTGGTCTCTGCTCACAAGCTGCTCCAAGGGTGGCCAGGCCGACTCTAGGGCCACAGTCCTCTCCCCAAAACAGGCAATGGGCCCCAGTGCCTGGATCCACAACACCCAGGCCACAGGGGCAAGGCCCAGCCTCCCAAAGCCACATTGTCTGGTCATCTGTCACCTCCTGTGGCAACCCCCCCAGGGGAGGGTGCCAGGTAGGGAGGGGTCTGCCATACCATCTCCCTGGGACACCTGTTCTTGGAGGGGCGGGGCTCCCTGGCCCAGCAGGTGCAGCTGTCACAAGCACACTGCATGGCCGGCGCAGGCAGGGACAGTCATTGTCCGCACAGGGCAGGGTGCTACAAGCCCTCAGATGTCAGCGCCCAGCTCCGCACACTGCTTGTCGGAGATGTGGGAGGCCAGCGAGTCGATTATGTCCAGGAGCAGCTGCTGGCTCAGCGACCGCAGCGTGGGCAGCTTGGAGACCTGCGGAGGTGGCCGGGAGACAGACACGGGCTCGCAGGCCGGCAGGGGTGGGGGTGGGGCCTCCGAGGACAGGGCGAGGGAGGGCTGGGGTGGGCTGACCTTGGTGAACTGGTGCACAATGATGTGCAGGCAGTGTCGCTTCATGTCCAGCGCCTGCGTCTTGTCGGCTGCCTCCAGGATCTGCCACAGCAGGGACCCTGAGGTGCTGTCTCCTGACCCCCACCCCGACCACCCTCAGTGGGCCCGGGGGGCACTACCTGCAGCACGTTCTGCACCGTCACGTTCATTTCCAGGTTCTGCTTGCAGTAGGCCTGCAGCCGGTTGTTGTAGAAGCCGTAGTAGTAGGGGGCCGCGAACAGGTAGCTGGGGGCTGGTTAAGGAGCCGCCCACCATAGGAGAAGGGACCACATCCTCCCACTCAGACAGTGTGGCTGCCCCCCCATGCATGCCTGGGGCCAGGGCTCCGGCCCACGCCCAGCTCTCTCAATAGGCTGTGAACCACTAGGGCTCAAAGGGTGCACACGAGACCCAACAGATGGGCGCAGAGTTTGAGAAACACATGGCTGGGCCGTCTGCTCAGGTGCCGTCACTGATGATGGGATCTTAGGGGACAGCCCTCTTGTCGTGGCACCTGCCTGTCCCCGGGCCCCTCCACACACCGCAGGCTCAGGGCCGCACAGGAGTGAGGCTCAGGAACCTCTCCTCGTCTGCTCGCCTGCTGCATGGAGCCGTGACTGAGAACCCACCGTCTCTCCTGGCTGCTCCAGGGAGCTCTTGGGAGAGCCCTGGGCAATCCTCCCACGCCAGGCAGCAGGCCCAGGCTGCCCCGCCCCGCCCCTCCCCCCCCCCAGCGGCCCCCGGGGGCACGGGGGTCGTGAGGATGCAGCGAGTCCTCGGGCGGCATGTTCACCTCGCCGTAGTAGATGTAGCGCAGCATGGACTCGAAGGCCTGCCGGCTGGGCACCATCTCCCCGATGGAGATGTTCACCTGCCCCGCCTCGGGCATGAAAGACCGGAACATGGCCTCAAAGTAGCTGCAGGTGCGCAGTGCGCAGGCTCAGGCTGGGCAGCCCAGCGCGCGCAGCAGGGGCCCGCTGCCCTCCCGTCCGCGCCCCCGACCCACCTGGAGCGGGCGGCCAGGATGGCCTTGTGCGCCGGGCGCGGGTGCCCGTCCAGCAGCAGCGTGATGTCACAGAACTCCGCGCCCGCCCCCTCCAGGTACGCCTTCATGTCCTGGATCAGAGATGTGCCTGGGGGGGGGGGGGTGTGGAGGGACCCTGAGCAGGTGCCTCCGAACACCCAGAGCGAAGGGGCAGCCTTGGGTTCCGGCCCCGGGACCCCACGGGCGTCGCCGCCTCCAGCCAGAGGCCTCCGGCTAGGCCAGAAAGAGGTTCGGCCCGGGCTGGCTGGCGGGTCTCCATCTTTCTGCCCCCGGGAACCCCACAGCACACCCACCCCGTCCCTGCCACAGACCGGGCAGGTGCCCCCTCTGGCTCCCCACTCCTCCCCCTCTTCCTTACCGATGTCCCCGGGCTGATCCGAGGGCGCGCGAGGGGGCGGCTGCTGCTTGCGCCGCACGATCTCCACGATGAGCGGGGACGAGAGGCGCTCGAACTCCTTCATCATGATCACCTGGTTGAAGTGCGACTCCTTCACCACGAAGTTCAGGCAGTGCTCCTGGGGCGGACGGGCAGACAGGCAGATCAGCCCAGGGCCCTGGGGCTGGGGTGGGGTGGGGTGTGGCCCGAGCGCGCCCCGCCCCTGCGTGGCCCCGGCCACGCCCCGGGGAGGAGCCGCACCTTGAGCTGGCTCAGCTGCAGCCTGGCGGCGCTCTCGCACACTAGCAGAACGTTCTGCAGGTCCACCGAGGCCTCGATGTACTGCCGGCACAGCTGCTCCAGGCGGCACAGCTGGAAGCCCAGCGCCAGCTTGTACACGTCCATGATGAGCAGCACGTCCTCCACGTGGCCTGCACCCAAGAGCCCCTGAGACCCCGAGGAAGGCAAGGCCAGCGGCGGGGAGGGGGAGGGACCTGGGGCTCCCTTCACGAGTGAGTGTGGATGGGGCAGCCGGGCGGGAACGCGGCAGGGCAGCGAGGGGCCTCAGGTGCCCTCCAGCTGCCTTAATCACGATGCAGACCGCGGCCTCTGAGCCCCGCCTGTATGCAGAGCTGCGGCTGCTGCCCGCGCCCGCCCCCCTTCCCACCCCGCGCCGCCCCCTACCCAGGGCGGACCTTTCCGCGGGTATTTGATCTTGTCGGTGTAGAGAAACTGCATGAGCACCTCGAACGGCCGGGCCTCGGCCTCCCGGATGGCCACGTGCAGCAGAGGCAGCCGGGCCCCAGCCCCAGCCGCACCCGGGGCCTCCCTGGGAGCCGAGGCCGCCTCTTCCTCCAGCTTCTGTGGGGAAAGGGAAAGGGTCCCTGGGGTTGGCACCCGGCACAGCGGTTAAGCCGCTGACAGCCCACATGGGCGCCGGTTCAGGTCCCGGCTGCTCCACTTCCGATCCCGCTCCCTGCAATGCCCCTGGGCAAAGCAGCGGAAGACGGCCCAAGGGCTTAGACTCCTGCCACCCACGTGGGAGCCCGCAAGAAGCTCCTGGCTCCTGGCTTTGGGGAGGCCCAGCTCCAGTCATTGCAGCCATCTGGGAGTGAACCCGCAGATGGAAGACCTCTCTCGCTCCACCTCTGCCTTTCAAATAAATCAATTAAAAAAAAAAAAAAAAGAAAGTGGGGGGATCCCTTCAGAGGCACCCCACGGGCGGTGGGCACCTCACCTGGGCCAGCCGCTCCCGGGCCTGCACAATCTTCCGGCGGAGCCAGCGGCTGCGAGCAGTGACAATGGCCACGTGGCCCTGCACGCACTCCTCCTTCTGTACGGACAACGATGCGCGGCTGAAGGCTCGCGACCCCCGCCCTGGGCGCTTGCTGGGAGGCCGGCTACACCCCGTGGGCACGGCAGGAAAGGCACCCACCTCGCCCAGCACAAACTCCACGTCGCAGAACTGGCGGCTCTCCCACAGCCGCCCGTAGTCCTCGTGCAGCGTGCACTTGGGGTAACAGGAGAACTGCGGGAGGAGACCCCCCCACCCCAGGTCACCAGAGACAGCAGGGCTGGCCATCATGGCTGGCTGGCAGAGAGCAGCCGCCGCCCACCCCACAGGCCCTCCAAGTCTGCCGCAGCCATGGGCCCACACCCCGGGTCACCATAGACAGCAGGGCTGGCCATCATGGCTGGCTGGCAGACAGCAGCTGCCGCCCGAGTCCGCCACAGCCACGGGCCCGCACCAGACCTCTGCCCAGACACCTGTGTGCATGCTGGCCGCACCGCTACGCCCCGAGCTCCTGCAGGAACCTGACCCGGACCCCCTACCCCTCCCAGCCTGGGAAGGGGCCGGCAGTGGCCACTCTGGACCCGGCTCCCCACGCCGGCTCTGCCGTGAGCCCCACCTGGAACCGGTACATCTCCCCGCTGCGGATGTTGTTGTCCACGGTGCCTCCGAAGATGTACATGGCGTCTGAGATGACGGCAGCCGCGTGGAAGAGCCTTCCGCTGGGCAGCTGGGGGCGGGGGCGAGTCAGCAGGGGGCAAGGCACGAGGCACCACGTGCGTGGCCACGACGAGGGGACAGGGCTCCCCAACACAGCACCTGGGTCAGGGGCCCGTGCTGACCCCGGAGGCTGAGCCTGGGCAGGGGCCTCCTTGCTTCTTGGAGCGTTGGTTCCCCCACCTGTGAGCGGGGCTCAGCGGGTGACAGGGCCTGACTGAGGGGCCCGGCCCTTACCTCGGAGGCCAGCTGGGAGGGCTGCTTGGCTGAGGTGGTGCCGAAGTCCAGGCCAAACACATCCCGGGACTTCTTAAAGGCGCCCCGCTCCTCAGACGTCACAGTGGGCGCCTCCTCGGATGCGGACGCCCGCTCTGGCACTTCGGCCCCACTGACCTGGATGGGAGGGGGACACACAGGCTCAGGGCGGCGAGGGGACCAGCCCTGGGCTGAGGGGGGCTTCCCGAGAGAGGCTGGGCATGCAATGTGAAAAGCCTGCAGGCTGCAGGAGGCAGAACAGACAGAGTCAGGGGCCCGAGGGGCAGGCGTCCGGTCCTGGGGTCCCAGGTGTCCTGGCCGTGCTCCTGGGGGCTGTCCAGAGCCCTGGGAGGGCCCTGAGGCTGTGCAGAGCTGGGCAGGGTGGGGGCAGGACGCAAGCCTTTCCTTGGTGTCCAGCGGCTGTTTGGGATGCCCCTGGGAGCCCCCCGCCCCGCCCCGCGCCCGTGACCTGGCAGCGCTCACCTCGCTGTCAGAGCTCGGCTGCACGACTTCCCAGGTCTGGAAGTCCACGTCGTAACAATGTAGCTCGTTGGGCAGTGTGTTGTCGGCGGCCCCCCCAAACACATAGAGGTGACGGTCAAAGGCCACCATGGTGTGCCCATAGCGCCGCTGGGGGGGTGGCGGGGAGCCCCGGAGCAGGTGCTCAGTGGGGATCCGTGTCCACCTGGGGCACAGGATGGGGAACCAGTGCTGGGGCGGGGAGCAGCACTCAGCTCCCCCTGCAGCCTCCCTACAGCAGGCCCCTGCTGGGAAGCCCCCCAGCCCACAGCGCAGCAGCCCTGGCCCCATGGCGCTCGGCCATCAGCCTTGCCCAGGTCCACGCAGCCCACGAAAAGCGTCCTGCCCCGGCCCCCCAGCCATGGAGCAGGCAGCAGGGCCAGGGTGTGTGGGGGGGTGTAGACAGGTGCACTCCCAGGTCACCTTGCCCAGTCAGATGATCCTGCAGCCTAGCCCCTACCTATGATCTCTCTCTCTCTCTCTCTCTCTCTCTCTCTCACACACACACACGGGGGCGGGGGCGGGGGCACCTGCACATACCTGCCCTCGTCTATCTGCTACACACACACACACACACACACACACACACACACACACAAGGGGGGGTGGGGGTGGCGGCAAGGGCGCCTGCACATCCCTGCCCCGTCTATCTGCCCCCCACCCTATGCGCCCGAGTGTCTGGGAGCTCAGCGGGGACGGCCCACCGTGGCTGCACTCACGTCTTGTCCTTGAACTCGAACTGGAAGAGGTTGTTGGTTATCTTAGCGCCACTCTGCCCCGAGAACACGAACATCTTGTCCCGGCACACCGCCACCGGGAAGTTGCAGCAGGAGGGCGGGATCTCGCCGCTCTGCGCCACCTGGCGGGCAGGGCGGGGAGGGCAGGGAGGACGGCTCAGGCTCCGCCCCCACCGCTCACACAACCTCTGCTGGGGGAAGCCTGGCAGAAACGCTTAGGGCCCGATCTCACCCACCTAGCCCGGTCCTCAGATCCTCAGGGTGAGCGAGAAGCAGCGGGAACCGGGCCTTTCTCCAGGCCAGCGGAACCTTGGGACAAACCGGCCGTGCGCAGGGCACAGGACGGCACCGGGCCCTCTGCGCCCCAGCGAGGCTGGCCTAGGCCCCCCGATCCCATGTGTCGCCCATGCCTCTGCCCCTGCCCATCCAAGAAGCCGTGCAGCCTAAAGTTACTGCCACAGGTGCCGCTGGGATCTGCCGAGCAGGCGAAGCAGGAAGTCAGGCAGCCTCGGCCCCACCCCCACCCCAGTCCCCAGCGGCCCTCACCTCCTCCCAGCAGGTGAGCTCCCGGTCCTGGAGGCCAATGGTCCACATATCGTTCAGCCTGCAGTGGGACACAGGATCAGGAGCCCTGCGGACTGGCTGTCCCCTGCCCTACCCCCTCACTCAGCCCGCAGCCCGCTCCGGGTCACTCCATCCAGCGATTCAAGGGACCACGGGCCTGCTGCAGGAAGCCACCCAGCGGCCTTGGCCCCCACCCCCACCCCCGCTGTCTGCCCATCCTCCCTTCCCCTCACACCCCTTCGTGAGAAGACCCCAACAGCTGGGAGTTTGACACCCACCAGGCTCCGCCTCCCCAGCCCCACCCCCCAGGATGCAGGGAGGCCGTACCTGGCATTGCCGTCATAGCCAGCAAAGATCCAGAGCTTGTCGCTGTACACCGTGGCTCCGTGGGCCGACCTGGCAACTGGCAACCTGCAGCACCAGGGGCAAAACCAGGAGTGAGGCTGCACCGGGCAGGACCCGGCCACGAGGTAAGGCAGGGGCAGAGGCGGCTGCCAGGGCCCCAGGCACCTGCCACGCAGGCCTTAAAGACCTCAGCCCAGGGCGCTGGGACCCAGGCGGCAGCTGGGAGAGGAATTCAGTCATCAGTCACCCACCCAGCCCAGCACCCCCTCCCATGGCCACCAGGGGCGCCACAAAGCCACGCCCCCCCCAAGTGGCTAGCAGCTGGGGGCAGGAGTGGGCAGCAAGCGCTGGGGTCCTTGGAGCTCCTGCAAACGCCACAGGGGGCAGTGCACAGGCCCACAGCCACCCAGGACCCCACCAGACCCAGCGACAAGTCTCTCACCGCCCTTCGATTTTCCACTCGGTCCACTGGCCAGTCGCAAACTTGTACTCAAACAGGTCGTTTTTATTCTTCAGGTTAGAATTGGAATAAATGTCCCCAGTGTAGCCCCCTGGTGGCAAGAGTGAGCCACAGTCACTCCCAGAGGCAGAATTTAAGTCTTCAACACCCCCCTACCCCACCCCACCCCACCCCTCCGTGAGTGGAACACAATTTGGCCATCTTTAAAGGGCACCTCCTGGGGCTGGCGCTGTGGCGTAGTGGGTAAAGCCGCCACCGCCGCCTACGATGCCAGCATCCCATATGGGCACCAGTTTGAGTCCCAGCTGCTCCACTTCTGATGCAGCTCCCTGCTAATACATATGGGAAAGCAGTGGAAGATGGCTCAAGTGCTTGGGCCCCTACACCAACGTGGGAAACCAGGATGGAGTTCCAGGCTCCTGGCCTTGACCGGGACCTGCCCGTGCCATTGTGGCCATCTGGGGAGTGGGCCAGCAGATGGAAGGGCTCTCTCTCTGTCCCCTTCCCTTCTCTCTGCTTTTTCAGATAAGTAATTTTTAAGTGCACCTGCTGCCTGCCGGGCTCTGTGGACACACAGCTGAACAGGGCTGTGCTCCCTGCCCAGGCCAGTCCCAGAGGCTCCCAACCTAGCCCCGGGAACCCAGGATGGTTAGGGGAAAGGGGCTCCCAGCCAGTGCAGCAATTCTGAGGGCTCTGGCATCCGGGGCAGGCACCGGCTAAGTGCAGCGGGTGCCCAGATGCCCGAGCCCAGCGCTGGCGGGGGCAGGGCACCCATGGGCCCAGCGCGGGGGTGAGGGCTCCTTACCAAACACGAACATGCTGCTCCCATACACGACGGCCGAGTGGTGGTAGCGGGGTGCTGGTGGGGTCCCTGTGGTGAAGGCCCTGGGGCAGGCACAGGGGTATTGGGTGTCAGCAAGGGGCCGGCCACCCGGACCACACCCCCTGCACATCCCTCCTCCAGCTGGGTATTCTAAAGGTGAAACCTGTCCCATTACAAGACTTTCAGGAAAGCAGCAATAAGGAAAAAACAACAGAACAGGCACCGAAACTCTCTCGGCTCCAGAAAATGGGGATTCTGCAGTCCGCTTTTCCAGCTACACGGGGGAACACGCCTCCGTCCTCACGCTGCTCCCGCACTGGTGGTCTCCGCAGTGCGGGGTCCACGCAGCTGACTGAATGAGGGCACAACTTGCTTATACTGCTGAGCTAGGCCGGCTGCTTTGCTGAGTTTGACCCCTGAGCACAAACACCGGGTTTGCAGGGTGGTCTCTGCAATTCACCTGGAACTACTGGCTGTGCTAGAAAATCGAGTGGTGGAAATGACCCGTGAGCTTCGGCAGCGGCTATGGGTCCCAGGGAACTCGCGTGACCTCCTGCTCGGTCAAAGGGGCGCAAGCGAGGTGCGGGGGGTGTGAGGGGGCCGTGCACATAGCAGGGAGTGCGGTGCACGAGGGCAGCCTGCGTGAGTGCACAGCAGAGCTCGGGGGAGCCCGGCACGTCCTGTGCTCGGGATCCGCATCTCCCCGTTCAAACGTGAGCAACTCCTGCGGAGGGGCCGCTTTGCTGCCGATGGGCACCAATGTGCTGGGCTCAGAGAGGGCAGGCACCCAGCCCAGGACCACACAGCGGGGGAGGCTGGGGCTTCTGTGCTGCCACTGTGGGGACTTCTGGGCCCTATGAGACAGGCAGGGGACAGGAAGTAGCAGCTCCGAGTCAATTCTGGAGGGTCCCATCAAGCTGGTGCCCGCCCCTTCAACGTGCCCCCACATCAAATCCACCCCATTGCAGAGGGGGACTCATGCAGGGAGCCTCAGAGTGGGTCCCTCCTCCTCGCTGCCTCTCTCTGGCTTTCTGTGAAGAGCTGACTCTGGGGGCTGACGCTGTGGCACTGGGGGTAAAGCTGCCTCCTGCAGTGCCAGCATCCCATATGGGCACCGGTTCAAGTCCCAGCTGCTCCACTTCCCATCCAGCTCTCTGCTATCGCCTGGGAAACCAGCAGAAGATGGCCCAAGTCCTTGGGACCCTGCACCCGTGTGGGGGACCTGGAGGAAGCTCCTGGCTCCTGGCTTCGGATCGGCGAAGCTCCAGCCACTGTGGCCATCTGGGGAGTGACCCAGCGGGTGGAAGACCTCTCTCCCTGCCTCTGCGTCTCTGTGACACTGCCTTTCCTATAAGTACCACTGTGCACGGGGAAGAGGGCGGGGTCCCGGCTGCGCACCTGCACCAGGAGCAGTCCTTCACGTCGAAGCGCAGGAGGTCGTTGAGCATCGTCTTCCTGAAATGCAGCGGGAGGCAGGTGGCATTGGCAGGGGGTACGCTGCAGAGCTGCAGACAGGCACTGCACGCAGCCCCGGCAGGGCTGTCTCCTCTGGCTGAGTCGCTGACCCAGTCGGGCACCTGGCCAGAGCCAGGCAACCAGCTAATGCCCGAGGGACGAAAGCGGTACACAGAGGAGACCCTCCCCCTGCTGATGTGGGTACTGGGGCTGCCACACAGGCAAGAGCATGATCCTGACCCCCCAGGAGCCCACCCAGAGGCAGGTGGGAGGGCACGAGACAACCCCCAGGCCAGTCATGGCTTGGAACTCAGAGCAACCTCCAGAACCACAAAGCACCACCAGGAGGTGCCTGTCCTCTCTCATCTCCTTGTGTATGTAGCAACCGGAGCGCGCGTTGTGGCATAATGGGTTAAGCCGCCGCCTGGGCCGCCCACAGCCCGTATCCAGGTGCCTGGGTTCAAGCCCTAATCTCCACTTCAGATCCAGCTTCCCGCTAATGCGCCCTGGGAGGCAGCCGGTGATGGCTCAGGTGCTTGGCTTTCTGCCACCCGCTGTGGAGACCAGATGGAGTTCCCCATCTCCTGGCCTTAGGGGGTAAAAAACGCAACCAGGGTGTTCTCACACCAGGCTCCGCCTTGCTCAGTGTGCACGGTGGAGTGTGTGTGTGTGCTCCCCATCTCCATTTTATAGAAGATGAAACAGCCTGGGAGATAAAAAAGCTGAACTTGAGGCCGGCGCCGCGGCTCACTAGGCTAATCCTCCGCCTGCGGCGCCGGCACACCGGGTTCTAGTCCCGGTTGGGGAGCCGGATTCTGTCCCGGTTGCCCCTCTTCCAGGCCAGCTCTCTGCTGTGGCCAGGGAGTGCAGTGGAGGATGGCCCAGGTGCTTGGGCCCTGCACCCCATGGGAGACCAGGAAAAGCACCTGGCTCCTGGATCCTGCCATCGGATCAGTGCGGTGCGCCGGCTGCGGCGGCCATTGGAGAGTGAACCAACGGCAAAGGAAGACCTTTCTCTCTGTCTCTCTCTCTCTCTCACTGTCCACTCTGCCTGTCAAAAAATAAATAAATAAATAAATAATTAAAAAAAAAAAAAGCTGAACTTGAGGCCACCCCTTCCTGATTCACACCCCAGGAAGCCACCCTTCTTTGGCATACCCAGGGGAAAAAACCACACCCAGGGAAAGACAAGTTTGCATCCTGTTTCTTGGTGTCCCCATTGTTAAACAGAATCCTGGGAGGCCACTGCTTCAGACTGAGCTCCTGCGCTAGGCCAAACCAAAATGGCGTCACTCCTGCTAAACGCCTCGTAAACAGAAAATCAAAGGAAGTGGAGAGATCCCCAAACAGGTGCAGCCGGCACACCTGATTCAGCATCACAACCAAGTCCCCTTCACTGTAACCGTTACCAAAAATGTAAACTGCAGCAACCTACGCCTCACCCAGCAGGGTTCTTGTCTGTTGCTTAGTGCCCTAGCCCCAACCTTATAAAACCCCCTGTTCTACCAGCCAAGGTGGCTGCTCCTCCGAGTTTGTATGATAGAGGTTGTACTGATTTTTGAATTACCAATAAAAGCCAACCGCCTTTTGTCTTTTGACACTTTGTATGTAGCAGCTTACAGAAAGGGCTGGGCTTCTTGCTACACAGTTGCCACACACGAACTGCCTACTAGGCAGAATGGAGGGGTCTATTTCCCACCCACTGCCCTGGGCAGAACACCAACACCTGCTCTGCCCCGGCACTCCCGCTCTCTCCGGCTAACACCCGCGGGCGGGATCTCCCTTCTTTCATCTGTTCAGTGGACAAACCCTGCACTGTCTGGGCTGGGATACAGAGACGCAACGAGCACCAATGTCTATGTGCTACAGGGACCAAGGGAGACAGTGAAGAAGAGCAGGGGAGGGGATGGCTGCCTGTATGCCCAGGTGGCCAGGGAGGGTCTCACTCACAAGGAGCATCATAGGACAGGCAGGGAAGAGCCAGGGCAGTGCACATGCAGTAGGGCAGCCAGCGTGGCCCAGTGCAAGGAGGGGACAGAATGGGGAACGGTGGGGTGGACACAGAGTAGGGGGCTAGGGGCCGGCGCTATGGCGCAGCAGGTTAACACCCTGGCCTGAAGTGCTGGCATCCCATATAGGCGCTGGTTCAAGTTCTGGCTGCTCCTCTTCCAAACCAGCTCTCTGCTATGGCCTGGGAAAGCAGTGGAAGATGGCCCAAGTCCTTGGGCCCCTGCACCCACGTGGGAGACCCTGAAGAAGCTCCTGGCTCCTGTGTTGGGATCAGCTCAGCTCTGGCCCTTGCAGTCATTTGGGGAATGGAAGACCTCTCTCTCTCTCTCTGGCTCTATTTCTCTCTGTAACACTTTCAAATAAATAAAATAATTCTTAAAATAAAAATAAAAAAGATGCTGCTAGGGATGCCTGCATTGTACATCGGAGCACCAGGGTTCAAGTCTCAGCTCTGCTCCTCACTCCAGCTCCCCGCGTGCAAGGGCCCAAGCCCTATCCCACAATGCTTCTCCCTGCCTGGTCCAAATACCCGGATAGTCACAGTCACTCACCCGTTGTCACCACCAAATACATAGATGGCATCTTTATAAGCCACCACCGTGTGTTTGCTCCGGCTGCAAAGAAAGAAAGGGGGATGGCTGGTGAGGCCAGGGTCCTGGGTGGGTGGGTGGGGCACCCAAAGAACAGAACTACGCATGAGGACTGCCACATGACCCAGATAGCAGGTTACAATTGCCAGGATCCAGAGACTTCTAAACCCACCCCTCCCAAAGGACTCTGTACGTGGGCCTCTCTGGACATCCCACGACACGGCACCTAGGGACCCCCTCGACCCGAGACCCACCAGATCAACAGCTCTCGGACTCTGCGCAGGTGTCCCACCCCACCCCGACACCCTCGCCAGCTCCGGACACCGTCCCACGGGCACCATCTCCGTCATCACCACTTCCAGATCGCAGCCCCGGAACACCACGTCTCGGTCTCGCCCCTGGACCCCGCCCTGGGACCCCCTTGAACCCCGCCGCCGTACCGGGCACCCACAAACTCGTCGCAGGGCGGGAGGCGCCGCCAGCGATGCACCGTCTCGAACGGCCCAAAGTTGAGTGTCAGGTACTCGACACTGTCCGAGCAGCTGTGGTCAAAGTCCACGCTTGGGGCTACCTTGGACCGCGCGCCACCGCCCAGGGCCCCGGCCCCGATCGGGCCCCCGGAGCCACCCGGCCCAGCCATCCCGGGTCCCGCCGGGTTGGCCACCGGGGCCGCAGGACTTGCGGCCACCGCCCCGGAGGGACTACATCTCCCGACGGGCCTTGCGCCGACGCGAGCGGCACTTCCTGCCAGCTCCGGGGGTTCGTCGGCCCGCACTTCCCGGCAGGCCTAGCGCTCTGCGTGACGCGACGGGCGAGCGCGGAACCTGGTCTCTGGCCTTGTGGCCAGCGTGTAACCCTCTAGAACGCATTTCTTACGAAATATGGGCGCCAGGGACTGAGGTGTCCCGTCTCCAGTTCCCCCGAGCTTGCTAGGCCCACTCCACCCGCAAACCCATCAGACCGGGATCTCGTTTCCCGGCATGCCCTGTGTCTGCGCGGGGTTGCGGCTGGGATCGTCCGCCACTTCCGGAAACCCAGACTATGGGTTCCGGGCTCGGCAGCGGCTCCCGTCGGCGACCCGCCGAGCCCCTCCTGGCTGTCGCCTCCCTAGCCGTGAACCTCCAGCCTCCCGGCTCCCGGTGTCGCGGAGCCTCCAGATTCTCACTCCTACTTCTGTCACCTGCGAGATGGGATTGCAGAAAACTGGCGGCAGTGAGCGGCGTGGGGTCTGTGTCGGGACCAGCTCCTGCAGACCGCCCCACAAAGTGTGCCTTTGCACCTGCTGTCGCTTCTACCTGTCTGCTAAAGCCAAAGGCACTTGCTGAAAAGCCCCGTCTGGCCTTGGTGGGGAAGATGGGGGCGGGCGGGGGTGTGCTCAGGGGCCAAGCTTCCCTGTCGTGACACCTAGCGTTCTGTGCTCGTGCCTGATAGCGATTACACCGGGAGTCACACAGATCTGGGAATGTGTGCGTTTTAATGTTCAGGTACTATCTAACACGACCTGACCCAACCGCGGTTAAAGCAGCAGCGCCTGGCGCGCCCCCGGTGCAGGCTGTCAGTGCCGGCCGAGGCTCTGGGCGCGTGCGCATCTTCTGCAGGCAGTCGATGCCTCTCTAAGGGGGTGGTGCCAGGCTGCTGAAGGCAAGCACTGTGAGAGGACTCGGGTTCTGCCCTGGGAAGTCCTGGGAAACTGGAGGTTGATTGGCACCTGCCCCTGGGGCTCGGCCTCTGCCCCTGGGGCCCCAGCATGGCCGCCCAGATCCAGCGTGTGAAGCTCAGGATCCTTTCCCGGTGAGCCAGGACATGTCGCCAGTCCTGCGGGAATGAGGAGAGAGATGGGGCTCAGGGCGGGCGGAGAGCAGCGCAGGCTCCCCACTCGGGCCTGCTCTGTGGCAGCCCTGGGGCCCAGAGGGGATGAGCATCTGGGCAGACAAAGGTGCAGGCTCTGGGCTGAGACGGGAAAGAGTCGGAGGCGTGACCCGGAAGGACAAGAGGTGTGAACAGGAAGGGCAGAGGTTGGCGCACGTACTTGCTGTGCAGCGTGAACAGTCTTTGCGAAGGCAAAAAGGACAGAAACGGCCAGGGAGAGAGCATGTCAGTCACCATCACGCTCCCCTGCTGGACCGCCACTGTTTGCAGACTGTCCCGTAGCCTCTAGCTCCCACTGGCCCTCCAGGCTTGCCCCCGCCCCGGGGATCCTCAGACGGGGACCAAGAGTGAGGGGAAGGGCTTGCCCGGGTGCCTGGCTGCCCGGTGGGCAGCTCCAGCCAGTCTTTCAGGGCACCAGAGCCTCCCGCGCCCACACTCACTCCACCTCCCGCTTCCGGATGGCGCGGCCAGAGGCCAGCACCTCAGCCACCTTGGACACGATGGGATCGTAGTTCATGCTGGCCACGGCAATCACCTCGTCGCCTCTGTAGGGGGGAGGGTGGCTGAGCGCCAGGCCTCTTCCGCAAGACCTGGTGCACTCCTGTTCAGCTGGGACCCCCAGGGAGAGGAGCAGGGGGAGGGTCCCGGCTCCAGCCCACCCTGCCTGCTTCGAAGGTTTTCACTGCGGGGCCCAGGCGGGCTGTGGGCTCCAGCTTAGCAGAGCTTGAGCCTTCTGTCTCCTGCGTGGGCTCAGGGCGGGCTCCTGCCCTGTGCTCTCCACTGTCTGCCGGGGCGACCTCCCTCCGTGCAGAAGGGGGCGCCGCAATCAAAACCCACTTGGCACGGAGGCCGCCCCACCCCACCTCCTGCCCAGGGTGCCTCCCTTTGCTCCCTTAGCCGACTCCTGGATGAGGCCCCACCGCTGCTCTCTCACTTGGTGTAAAAAGCCACGAACTTCAGCTCCTCCAGAGCCCCCTGGATGATGACGTCATCGAAGCCTTCTCCGTAGCCTGTGGGCCAGGGCAGGGGATGCGGTGGCTTCACAGGGTCAGTGCCCTGAGCTCTTATCAGCCCCGCCCCAGCACGTACTTAGAGGCGTCCGCCTAGTGAGGTCCTAGCCCTGCCCTCAGGATCCGCCCCTAACACTCAGGCCCCACCCCCTTTGAGGATCGCCACCCACCCACCCACACACACTCGCCCCTTACCAGCGTATCGCAGGCTTTTGCCGAACATGGCCGTCCAGAGGTAGGGCACCGTGCTGATCTCCGCCTCTTGGGCCAGCATGTTTTGTGCTGCCACGCGCCCTGCGGGAACCCTGGGTCATGGGAATCGGGACCCCCGTCCTCACCTCCCCGACCCTTGCCTGTGTCCGGCACTTCGGCGACCCCTGGCCCCAGTGGCTACTGTGCTGGCCTCCCCAGAGGTCAGGAGGAGCAGCACTGTTTTCAGCTCAGGGTTGTCCACCTGCCAGCCAGCTGTGGTGGTCTGGATGGCTCCTCTGCACAGGTGTGGCGAGCACACTAACACATCACACACATCAGGTCCCAAGAGGAGGAGACCGGAACACCCACAGCAGAGCTGTGGCAGAGCTGACGCCCATACCCAGCACCCTGGGGTGGGGGTGGGGGACAGTGCATGTGGCTTCCCAGTTCCTGGGAGACCCGCACGCAGTCAGATGGCCCAGAGACCCCTGGACTCTCCCAGCTAAATCCTGATCACTCCACAGAGCTCCACGGAGGAGCAGGCTTTGGTTTGCTTGATCAGAGATTGGTACCAGAAGTGGGGTTTCAGGCTGAGACACCCAGGCAAGGTGAAAGCAGGCTGAGTGTCTGGCGCCATCCTCTCTGACACTGTGAGATGGTTAACTTGCTGGCGCCTGCAATGCCGGGGAACCAGGCCAGGTATGTCTGTCCCACTCCCACCCCACTGAGCCTGGGATGCCGTGAGCCTTGATGGCAGCCTCTAGGGTTCCCTACAGGGGCCAACTGAACTCACAGAGAGTTGAGTAGTTCAAGCACAGGCAGAGTGGGAGACTGGCCTGCAGCTCCCTCCCTCTCTCCCTCTCTCTCCCTCTCTCCCTCTCCCTCTCTCTCTCCCTCTCTCCCTCCCTCTCTCTCCCTTTCTCCCTCTCTCTCCCTTTCTCCCTCTCCCTCCCTCCCTCTCTCTCCCTCCCTCCCTCTCTCTCCCTTTCTCCCTCTCTCTCCCTCTCTCCCTCTCTCTCCCTTTCTCCCTCTCCCTCCCTCCCTCTCTCTCCCTCCCTCCCTCTCTCTCCCTTTCTCCCTCTCCCTCTCTCCCTCCCTCTCTCTCCCTCCCTCCCTCCCTCTCTCTCCCTCCCTCTCTCTCCTTCCCTCTCTCTCTCTCCCTCCCTCTCTCTCCCTCTCTCCCTCTCCCTCTCTCTCTCCTTCTCTTTCCCTCTCTCTCCCTCTCTATCCCTCCCTCCCTCTCTCCCTCTCTCTCTCCCTCCCTCTCCCTCTCTCTCCCTCCCTCTCCCTCTCTCTCTCCTTCTCTCTCCCTCTCTCACTCCCTCCCTCTCCCTCTCTCTCTCCCTCTCTCCTTCTCTCTCCCTCCCTCCCTCTCTCTCCCTCTCTCACTCTCTCCCTACCTCTCCCTCTCTCACTCTCTCCCTCCCTCTCCCTCCATCTCCCTCTCTCTCCCTTTCTCCCTCTCTCCCTCTCTCTCCCTCCATCTCCCTCTCTCTCTCTTTCTCCCTCTCTCCCTCTCTCTCCCTCCCTCCATCTCCCTCTCTCTCTCCCTCCCTCCCTCTCTCTCCCTCCCTCCCTCTCTCTCCCTCTCTCTCTCTCCCTCTCCCTCTCTCTCCCTCTCTCCCTCCCTCCCTCTCTCTCCCTCTCCCTCTCTCTCCTTCCCTCCCTCTCCCTCTCTCTCCCTCCCTCCCTCTCTCCCTCTCTCCCCCTCCCTCCCTCTCTCCCTCTCTCCCCCTCCCTCCCTCTCTCCCTCCCTTCCTCCCTCCCTTCCTCCCTCCCCAGGTTCACCCCACAGGTCTGTCTGCAGTTCTTCAGCATGTGTCCTTGAGGATCCGAGGAAAGGATGGAAGGACACGGGGGTGGAGGGGGGCTGTGGCTGGCTTCGACGGGGTATCCAGGGGGACTAGAGGAAGGTCTCTGGGGAGGAGGCACAGGGCTTGCTGTGTGCACTGGCTGAGGGCCTAACACAGCACCAGGGACTCGAGACCTGCAATTGCTGCACGGGCCTGGGGAAGAAGCGGCAGCAGGGGGAGGGACACTGGGGGGGGGGGTCTTCGCCATACCCTGCGCATGCGCCATCTGCCAGTGTGGGATGTTCACTTTCCGGTTGTTCCTCCAGGCTAGGGGGAAGGTGACGGCGTCGCCAGCTGCAAACACGCCGGGGACGTTGGTTTGCATCATCTGTTGGGACGGGGAGCCGAGGCTCTGTCTGTGGGTGGGAATGGGGGCCACACACCCCCCAGCCCAGCACCCTGCCCGGCCCACCACCCAACCCCACCTTGTTGACAGGGATGAAGCCGCGGGAATCCAGGGCAATGCCGCTCTGCCTCAGGAAGCCGGTGGCGGGCACCGCACCTGGCAGGACAGACGCCAGTGCGTCTCTAAGCACGTCCCTGCCTCCCATGCCCAACCACAGGCTGCCCACCCTGGGGCCATTGGTTGTCCTGACCCCTCAGAGCCTGAACCCATCAGGCTTGGGCTGGGGGGAGGAGCTCAGAGAGTGGCTCGGCCCGGCCCCCCCTTCCTCCCACCTTGACGCCCTCCCCACTCACCAATGCCCACCACGCAGATGTCAGCCCGCACGACCTTGCTGCTCTTCAACACAACCTCCTTCAGCTGCGGGGAGCGGGCAGATGAGTGGGGGCGATGGGGAGGGGCAGGGGAGCCCGGTTCCCCGGCACAGGGCAGAGTGGGAGGGGCCCACCTTTCCCTCCTGGGCCCGCAGCTCCAACACCTCTGTCTGCATGTAGAACTTTACCCGGTTGTCCTCAAACATCTGTCAGAGCAGGTGAGTGGGTGAGGGCCCGGCCGGCAGGCTGTGGGCTGCGCTGAGCACCCCGCCACGAGGATTCCCGGGTTGGGGAGGGGGAACTGGACCTCACCTTCATGAGGGCACGACCGACGCGCTCCCCCAGGAACCTCCTGAAGGGCGTCTCCTCCAGTTCCACCACTGACACCGAGTGGGCCTTCTCCGTCAGGTAGGCGGCCACCTCCATCCCTGGGGTGGTGGCAGGCTGGCACCCTACAGCTCCCCGGGACCCCCTAGGGAGCCCTTGGCCTGACCCCGCCCTCCCCACCCCCAACTCCCCCCCCCCCCAGCTGCTCACCCAGGAAGCCAGCTCCCACGACCACGGCATTGCGGCCCCGGGCCAGCCTCACCACGCGGTTGGCATCCTCAGGTGTCCGGATGGTGAACACGTTCTCCACCTCTTTGCCTTTGCAGCTGAGGGTCTTGGGGCTGAGACACACAGAGCAGCGCGGTGAGGGCCTCCCGTCCTGGCCGGCCAGGAGGGGAGGGCGGGACAAGGATGCCCTGGCCCCGCCCCCGTGGCCTTTGCACCTGCTGCCTGGTGCCAGCAACAGTTTGCTGTACTCCAACTTGAAGCCATCCTTGAATACCGCCTTCTTGTTTCTCACATCCACGGTGACCACCTGCAAACCCCCCCGGCACAGCACAGACCTGAGCTTGTGCCGCAGCTCCACACCCACTCCCAGGTCCTCCAGATGCCCAGAGCCCAGGCGGGGGGCTGCCCCATTCCTTTAGCCCATCTCATAACCCCAGTCCCACCAGCCCTGCACAGCTCACCTTTGGCCCTGCCAGGAAATGGGTCCAGAGCCCACCCCACCCCCACACACTCCCAGGGGCCCACGTGGCCTCGTGCCTCTCATGGCTGCTTCCAGCCCTCTCCCCAGCCTGTTTCCTCCTCAGCCTGTACCTGGGCCTCTGTGAGGACCTCGATGCCGTAGGCCCGGAAGAATTCCTTGGGCCTCAGGGCCAGCTGCTCAGGCTGCGCGTCCAGGGACTGCAGGGGATGGCCGGCTCAAGATGGCGCCAGCTGGCCACTGCTCCTCTTGTTACGGCGGGGGACGTGGGGCCCTGGCTTACGTGGGGGTGGGGGGTGGGGTGCTACAGGACAGAACTCCACAGACTCCATCTTTTGGAGGCTCCGTGGCTGGGCCCTGGTGTGAGTACAGAGGACTCACGCCATGGAGGTCACGAGCGAGGTTCCAAGTGGGCCTGCGTGGGGCCCAGTGGGACAGCTTCTCCCTGCCTGGTCCACGTTCCCCCCAACACCCACCTTGCTCAGCTTGGGCCGGTCGTAGGGGAGGTGCCGGTCCAGCGTGCACAGGACGATCCGGTCTGAAAAGCCCTCCTGTCTCAGTGTCTCCGCACACACCAGGCCTGCTGCACCTGAGCAGACATGGCCCAGGGGCCGGGGACCCTTCTCTCCAACCCCCCATTCCCCCAATACTCCCCTCTGTCCCTCCAGGACTGCAGCCACCAACCTGCACCCACAATGAGCACATTGGTGCTGCCGCTGTGCCCGGCACTTGGAGAGATACACTTGGCCATCATCTTGGTCCTCCTCTGCATTTGTAGGGCCTGCGAGCGCAGAGGGAGTAAGGGGCAGTTGGGAGCTGGGGTCCTCATCCACAACCTTGCCTGGTGCGGTTTCTCCCAGAAACGCCAGCTCCTCCTGCCCTCAACCCAGCCCCACCCCCACTGTGCAGCCCTCACTCGGCTCTCTGGCCACAGGACCCCACCCTCAGCCCGAGGACCTTGGCAGTGGGCCAAGGCGTCCTCCCAGCTCCGGCCTCAGCTCCCCCAAGCTCACCTGCTTGCTGGCCCGGACGTACACCTTCTCCTTCTCAATCTTCACCTGCAAGGGCTGTGTTGCTCAACCCCACCACGCTTCCGGGATGCTCCGGTCCCTGACCACCCTGCCCCTGTCCCGGGCTCCTGGCCCCACCTGGAACTTGTGCAGGCTGTCCAGGCCCGGGAAGTCTTCCAGGTCCCCGGTGCTGATGTTGAAACAGGCACCGTGCCAGGGGCAGCGCACGCGGCCCCGGGATAGCACGCCTAGAAGGGGGCGGTGCTAGGCTGGGCCGGCAGCAGGGTGTCCTCTGCGAGGATCCCGTATTCCAGCACCTGCTGGGTTCCCCACCCCCCACCCCGCCCCACCACCCCCACTGCTCCACAGACCTAGATGAAGACATTGTGGGGTCAGCGGGGAGGAAACCCAGCCGACCTGGGACAGGGCATCCCTGGGCTCCCCCTGAGGACCCCGTAACCTCACCTTTGACCAGGGGTGCACCGTAGTGTGGGCACTTGTGGCCTAAGGCATGGAATTCCCCGCCATCTTTCACCAGCAACACCTTCCCCCAGCCTAGCTCCACTTCCCGCATCCTGGGGGTGGGGGGGAGAGGGGAGTGGAAACCGCATTCTTGAGGTCAAGGCCGGATGGCCAGGCACCTCTTCCTGGCAGCGCCCAGGGCAGGGGACTGGTCATGGCCCCTTCTAGCCACCCCACGCCCTGCTGGCTGCCCGCCTTCCCAAGCCTGGCACCCACTGGCTGTTTTCCAGGTCTTTGACGTGACAGACGGCGGCCTCCACGCAGTCCTGAGGGCCGGGGTAGGGGTGCGGGGCAGGCAGGTGCTCCTCGGCGTGGAAGTGGCGGGCAGTGCCGTTGCCCTGGTAGGTCCGGGGACTGCCCTTCCCGCTGGCCACCAGCTCCTCCTTGCTTCGCTCCTTCTCTGGCAGCACCACCTCGATTTTGAGCTCCACTGTGGGCAGAGGTCCCCCGTGAGTCCTCCGGCTTGGCCCCTGGCTCTCCCACCGCGCAAGCTGGGGGTGGGGGAGTGAGGCAAGGGCACTGGGGGGAGGGGGCTCAGGAATCTAGGTGCCGGGAGGACCCTGATGCCCTGATGCTGCCTCTTCTGCTGGACAACACCCATGTCCCTGATGGCGTGGGGACAGCTTTTTTGGGGGGTGGATGCACCCGCCGAAGTGGGGTGCAGCTGGTCAATCTGCCTAACTGGAGATGCTGGGGGGGGGGAGGGGCTCACAGTCCTATTCTTAGCAAATTTCCTAGGAGCCAGAAATCTTGTTTGGTATCCAAAAGAAAAAAAAAAAAAGTCTTCGCAACAGCTCTTCTGATCAGCAGTGTCACCCATCCCTTCCCAGAATCCTCTGGGTGTCTGTGTGTGCAGGTGGCTGGGGCCCCGTGGGGCGTGAATCCCACTGAGCTGAGAGCCTGTGGGCAGTGCAGACAGGACAGGGTCCCCCCCCCCGACCACGGCTTCCCGACGGATGACATTTCCTCAAGACACCCGGCTCCGGTGGGGACACTGCCATTTTAAATGCTTGTCTGTTTCTGCATTTTTCAAATTCCCTGTGATGTGTGCCTGGGGTATTTTTTTTTCTTAATTAGAAGGGAACAATAAACAGAATCTTTAGCAGCGATAATCCAGCCTCCTGGGGGCTGCTGGTGCCTAGAGAAGGGTGAGTGACGGAAGCTAAGCCCCGGGCACAGCGGGCGCCGACGGGGGAGCAGGAGGTGCCCAGTCCCCCCAGCCCTCGCCTGTGCCCTTAGGTCCCACCCACGCACCATCATCACTCCATGGTGATGCATGGGTCTTCAGCCTGCCCGGGGCCTGGGGAGCCTCGGAGGGTGGCCCCTATCCCCATCCTTGTGTCCCAGCCCCCAGCTGCAGCCCAGGCACGCACAGTGGGAGCCACAGGGGTGACCTCAGCACACAGACTGTCAGGTGGGGGCTCCAGCTGCAGGGGCAGTGGGGTGGTTTCCCCACCCTTTATGTAATGGAGTTCAATGTTTTTAGAAGAATTAAAAAAAAAAAAAAAAAGACTCTGGACTCCGCTGCCACCAGCTATGCGAGCTGTGGGAGCTCATAGGAACGGGCTGGCCGGGGGCCAGGGAGCAGCCAAGCCGGCTGCTTTCACCCTCCTCCTCCTCCTTCCAGAAGGTTCCAAGGCTTGCTCATAGTCCGACGGGAAGCCATTGAGTCAGGAGCAGTGGCAGGATGACGAATGGCTCCACAGAACTGGCTCAACCAGGGATCCAGGAATTTCAGCCGCCCAGCAGATGACCCCCCACCCCCACCCCGGTCCCTTTCAGCTTCCAGGAGCTGTTGTCAGGGAGAGAACAGCACCTCCCTCCTTGCTGGACAGTGACGGCTCAGGAAGTACCAGATAAAGGCCCTTTGAGACGCTCCAAGTGCTTGGGCCCCTGCACCCACGTGAGAGACCCGGATGGAGCTCCCAGCTCCTCCTGGCTTCAGCCTGGCTCAGTCTTGACTTGTAATGGACATTTAGAACCAGCAGGTGACAGGTTTTTCTCTCTCTCTCTCTCTCTCTCTGCCTTTCAAATAAATACATTTTTTAAAGATTTTACTTATTTATTTGAGAGGCAGATTTACAGACAAAGAGACGAAGAGACAGAGAGAGAGAGAGAAAGAAGAGAGGTCTTCCATCTGCTGGTTCATTCCCCCAAATGACTGCAATGGCCGAAGCTGGGCCAATCAAAAGCCAGGAGCCAGGAGCTTCCTCCCTGTCTCCCACACAGGTGCAGGGGCCCAAGCACTTGGGCCATCTTCTATTGCTATCCCAGGCCACAGCAGAGAGCTGGATGGGAAAAGGAGCAGCTGGGACACAAACCAGTGTCCATATGGGATGCCGGTGCTGCAGGTGGAGGTTTAGCCCACTACGCCACTGAGCCAGCCCCAAATATATATATATATTTTAACAGGCAGAGTTAGACAGAGAGAGAGAAAGAGAGACAGAGAGAAAGGTCTTCCTTTTCTGTTGGTTCACCCCCCAAATAGCTGCTACAGCCAGCGCGCTGTGCCGATCCGAAGCCAGGTGCTTCTCCTGGTCTCCCATGGGGTGCAGGGCCCAAGCACTTGGGCCATCCTCCACTGTACTCCCGGGCCACAGCAGAGAGCTGGACTGGAAGAGGAGCAACCGAGACAGAATCCGGCGCCCCGACTGGGACTAGAACCTGGGGTGCTGGCACCACAGGTGGAGGATTAACCTAGTGAGCTACGGTGCCAGCCTCAAATAAATATATTTTTTAAAAAGTATGAGTTCATTTCAGTGCAAAGAAAATTTTTTGTAATACATGGAAAATGTGTACTATGATTTTCAGCAATGTTTTTGCACCAAAACAAACTCAGACTTTTCATTCCATTTTCCTTGAGCTTCACAAAACACCCTCATATGTAACCCAGAGGAAGAGCTCAATAGATGGAACTGGGTAGTAGAGATTTAGCAATGGGCTCTGAGCTTCCTGGCAGCCCAGGCGAGGAGGGAAAGTCTTCAGCTAGCACTTGTGGCTTTCACAAACTGCAGGCTGACACTCTGCAAGTGCTTCCCGCCTGCCAGGCCCACTGCAGGCAGGAGGGCCCCAGGGCTCAGCCCCAGAAGTGGAGGTGGTGCTGGATCTGGAATCTGGGCGGTCAGTTCTGAGCACAGCCTCTGGGGTGGTGAGAGTGGCCACTCCCCATCCCCCATACTGGAGGTCCCCAGACGAGGAATCCCAAGCAGGAGGCCAGCACCTTAGGGGCCCTTAAAAGAAATCTGCAAGCGGCATTCTCTGCCCAGAGCCCCTGCTAGCCAGCAGTCCCCCAGGTGCCCGCCTTGGGGGAGGGGCATCTTCCTGGGCCATGTCTACAGGGGAAAGTCTTGGATCCGTGGGAGCTGGGCAAGGAGCGTCATTGCCAGGGGCAGGTGCACCTCTCCCCTCCCCTCCCCCACATCCTCCTTCAGACCCAGGAAAGGAGAAAGTGTATGGCTTCCAGGGTAACGGAGCCAATGGGTATCAGGTACCAGGGCGAGTTGGCCGGGGGCAGCGACCTGCAGAGCCAGGCTGGGTTCCAGAGGCCTCTCCCAGCCTCGGTTTCTCCATCTATTACGGCACATGCCCCCAGGCCTCTGGGTGTTAGGAGGAAGGCAGAGGGAGAGGGGGGGACCCCAGGGAGTGCCCCCCCACCGCCACAGACACAGATCTCCAGCACACGCCCCCCACCTGCCATGTCTCTGGAGACGCGTGCCCAGACAGCCCAGGGCAGCAGGGTCAAGAGGGTGGCGCCCCTGCCCACCACACCCTCGCAGCAACTTTGAGAGCTCAGGACAGGCCCACAGGCAAAGGGAGGTGCCCCGTGCCCAGGGATGCCCGCCACAGCCCTCTTTCCCCAGCCCCAAACCAGGAGACACCCTCCCCCTCGGCTCTCCGAGGGAGACCCGGCTGCTGCTTCCACCACTTAAAGAGGGGCATCCACAGGAGGTGGGGGGGGGCGTGACCGAGAGAACAGCCCGCAGGGCCCCCTACCCGCTCCTGCCCACAGCAGCGTATTAACATTCCGCAGGCTCCTGCCTGGCCTGACCTACTTCCAGCCCCGGGCTGCCTGCCGCCCAGTGCAGAGGGGGAGGGGAAGGGAAGGATGGGGGAGAGGGAAGGAGGGAGGGCGCAGGCGGGAAGAGAGGAGGTACCTGGCTTGGGTTTGGAGAAGCAGCCGCCCATGGCTGTGGTCTGTGGTTGGGTGGGTGGGGCCGGTGGGGAGCACAGGTGATGGTTCGGCTGTCACAGGCCTGGGGTGCCCCGCTGAGGGGCTGAACCCCCTGCAGCCCTGGGAGGTGCTGGAGCCACTGCCATCCCTGGATCCTGCAGAGCAGATGGGGGTGGGGGGGCGCATCGGGCCCCGGGAGGGCTGTGAGACAGAGACAGACTTGGGGGGGAGGCAGGACCTTCTAGGAGATGACTACAGTTGAGCTGCGGGTTGCCTGTAGGGGAACCTTGTCCCAGAGGCACAGGGGAAGGCACCACCCCCTTGAAGCCCTCCAGGCTCTTCTCCCCCACCCCCACCCCTGCCCCACCTCGGCAAGGGCTGTGCCTGCTACCAGGGCAGCCCCTCGGGCCCCACACCTCAGCCATCCTCTGTCCAGCCCCGCAGACCCTTTAACCATGAAGTCCCCCCTGCTTTCTGCTGCTTCCTCCAACCCCAGCCCTGGACTTCTTCTCTCCAAATCTCAGGAAGCCCCCATCCCCAGAGTGAGACCCCAGGTCCTTGCGGTGGGCAAGCCAGAACCCTCCCAATCCTCCTCGGATCTCTCCTTCTGACAAGAGCCAGGCTGGGTGGAACAACTGGGTTCTCCCTGGTCCCGGCCCCCACCCTGGCTGGGTGGTCCCTGGGCACCCACCTCCTCCAGGGGCAGCCACAGCTCCTTGCTCGTGGGCCAGCAGTGGATGGAAGCTGCCAGGCCAGGCGGGCTGTGGAAGGCAGGGTAAGGAGGGCAGGGGTCCAGGAGGAGGCCCAGCCCCCACCCCTCCTCCCAGTGTGAGCTGTGGGCCAGTCCATCCGTTCCCCAGGGAAACTCAGCTCCGTGGTGAACAAGAAGCGGGCGGCCAGCCTGAGCCTGATGGGTTTTGGGGAGAGGAAAGCCAGCCACGGAGCCCTTGCCTGGCAGCCACGGCTCCCAGCACCCCTCCTGGCCCTGGCCCTCCCGCCCAGCTGGGGGAGGAGTCGGCAGAGCCATCACCGGGGCCACAGGGTGGGTCTTGGGGAAAAATGCAGCCTCCAGGTGGACTTTGGAAGCCCCGGGACAAAGGTGGAGCCACATTGTTTACCACTGACCATCCCCATTGTCCGTCCCCTCTCTGTTTCCCTTGGAAGTTCTTCCTGGAATCTAACTGGAGTTGGAGCTGAGGCTCCCTTGGACCGGCCCAGAAGCCAGGAAGGGCCATGGCCCGGGGGGAGGGGGGGAGCGGGGAGTGCCTGACATGAGGGGGCTAAGGAAGGAAGGAAGTTTGGGTGGAGGACCCCCTATGCCTGCCCCCCCATCTTGCCCGCCCTGCCTGCAGGTGCTGCTACAGGTGAGGCAGGTGGTGGCTTCCAGAGCCCCCCGGGGGTGCCCTTGCTGTGTCCCCCACTCACCACCAAACGTGGCTACCACCTGCCCCCTCCCAGGCCCTGGCTTCACCGGTGGCTTGGTTCTGCCACCTGTTCCCTCCCTTCCCAGGTGCCCCAGGGAGGGGGTCTCTCTAGATTCCCCCACCCCCCAGGGCCTTGTGCCTGACAGGAGAACTGGTAGGGCCTGTGCTTTCCACCAAGTGTGTGCCAGGCTGGCCTGGGGCCCAGAGGTGCTCACCAACCAAAGGCCAAGGTCACAGCCAGGAGTGCAGGCAGAGGAGCCCCCCAAGAGCCCCCAAATGGCTCTGCCTTGTGCACCAGCTGCTCTCTGCTGAGACAGTCCAACAGCACCCAACACGCCCTGCCACCAGGAGCCTGTGTCCTGCCCCAGGGACCCCCAGCGACACCTGGGGCAGGCACTGAATGACCCCCACGTCACGCAGGTGCACCGGCTGCCAGGGTCCCTCCCAGAAGCTGCAGGCTGGGCAGGAGCCTGTGGCCCGTTGCTCTCCTCCCTGCCTGCCCCTAATCCTCACCCAGGGGCTCCTGCCTCCAGCCTGGGCCCCCTGCAGCTTCCAGGCTTCCTGGGGATGGAAGCTGAGCGCTCCCAGCCCTGTGTTCCAGTCTGGGGGGCTCCGGCTCCAGCCCTCTCCCAGGGGGCTCTGGTGCCCACCTCCCGTCCACTCTCCCTGACTTTGCACGTGGCTGCCACCGCTCGGGGAGCTGCATAGAGCAGCCAGGCCGGCTCTGGTCCCCTCTCCCGCTAAGACCCGGCGGCCCAGCGAGGAACTGGCTCCCAGGAGGCAGGGCCAGAGGACCAGGGGCGCTCCAGCACCCCTGGCCGGTCTCACTGCCTCTCGCCTGAGCCGACCCGGGATCCGAGACCCACGAGCGCGCGCGATAGCCGGGCCGCGCTGGGCGCGAGGACCGGGGCGCCAGGCGGCGGGGCAGGGGTGGGGGTGGGGGCCGGGGTCCCGGGGCGGGCGCTCACCTGGGCTCAGCGCGGGTCTGGAAACGCTTGGGGCTGCGGCCGCAGGGGTGGGGGGGCGGCAGGGGAGGAGCGGGCGGGCAGGCGGGGCGGGGCCGGCGCTGCGGCTGCACTGCGGCCGGCCGGGGAGCCCGCTGCGCCCAGCACCGCCCCGCGCGGGACCGGAGCAGGTGCGGGGCGGCCGAGGGGGTCAGGGGTCAGGCCAAGGCGGGGCCACGGCGTTCCATGAGAGCGCCCTGGGCGTGGGGCGGCAGCCCGGGCCCCCTTGGTGCACTTGGATGCCCCAGGCTGAGTCTGGGTGCTGCCCCTACTCCCGACCCTGGCTCTTAGACAGCCCCCTCCCTCGGTCCAGGGTCACCAGGCTGGGCTGCACGCTGGTCCGAACCATCCGTGGGCGGCGTGGGGGAAGTTGAGTCGCCCGAAGAAGGTTCCACAAGAGAGAAAAACCTGTTCACTGCCCACCACCCCTTAGATACCTTAGCTAGAAATTACATTTTCTTTTCCCCAACTGTCAATGCACCAGAACTTTCTGGGTCTCTATCCATCGTAGTGAACCTCACTGTTGTGCCCCCTCCTCCAGGAAGCCCTCCCTGACCAGCCTCCCTAGTGCCTGGTTGTCTGTCTCAGACATCTCCTGGATGCGATGCAGCAGAATGGAGTGTAGTGACCATGTACGAAAGGAATGAATTACATTTTGGCAAAGTGAAGCCACTTCTATCACTAACCACCGGCCCTGGTCCTCCCACCCTTGTCTAACCCTAGGCATCCCCGGCCCTGGAGCACCCATCAGGCAGCAAGCTTGTCTCTGGCGTCCTTCTGCCAACACCCCCTCCCACGCCCCACTGCTGTCAGTTCCCGCTAGGGTGCGGGAGCAGGGGGGTGCAGGCAGAAAGCCTTCCTACCTTACAAAGTGAACCTGCGCCCATAGCTGCCATTGGGACGGACACTGGCACCCCCTGGTGGCCAGTCTGAGGAATGGCACGGTGCTCTGTAAACTGGAGAAGGGATGGGGGTCGTGTGCGCAGGGGCAGGAGTTGAGGGTCTCTTCCTGAACGTCAGGTGGATTTCCAGATGGGGTGCAGAGGCAAGTGGCGGCCGCAGCCGCGTGGTGACTTCCTGCTGCCGCCGGGCCTCTCTCCAGCCCAGGTCTGTTGACGTGGGTCTGACCGCCCGGCACTCACTGGGTTCCCCGGGGCTGACTCTGAGTTCAATTCCGGTCCTTGTGGAGGGAGGTGGGCCCCTGGGGCAAGGAGGCGCCAAGGCTGGTTCTGGGGAGCTCTGAATGTGCCCGCCCCTTCTGGCTTGGGCACTGGGCTCTGGGCAGGGGCCGGCACAGAGTGGCCGGGGAAGAGCAGGCGAGGGGTTTGCATCACGTTTGTCTTTAGGAAAGAAATATGCCGGTAACGAGAACTGGCACTGGGCCAGAACAGAGCAGGCAGGTCTGGAGACACCCAGGGTGCGGGCTGGCTCTGAGCCAGCCACAGGGGGCCCTGCCCACTCCCCAGGATTTTCTATCAACAGATTGGCACCAATCTGTATAGTGTAAGTTGCCTCTGCCACACGGTGGAGTGTTGCTTAGCCATAAAAAGGCGTCTATGGAGGCATTTGGGGAGTGAACTCCCAGATGGAAGCCTCCCCCCACCCCCAATCTCCCCATCACTCTGCCTTTCAAACAAATAAATCAATGTTAAAAAAATTTTGGCCGGCGCCACGGCTCAATAGGCTAATCCTCTGCCTGCGGCGCTGGCACACCGGGTTCTAGTCCCGGTCGGGGTGCCAGATTCTGTCTCGGTTGCTCCTTTTCCAGTCCAGCTCTCTGCTGTGGCCCGGGAAGGCAGTAGAGGATGGCCCAAGTGCTTGGGCCCTGCACCCCATGGGAGACCAGGAGAAGCACCTGGCTCTTGGCTTCGGATCAGCGCAATGCGCCGGCCGCAGCGGCTATTGTGGGGTGTGAACCAACGGAAAAGGAAGACCTTTCTCTCTCTCTCTCTCACTGTCCACTCTGCCTGTAAAAAAAAAAAATAGGGGGGCTGGCATTGTGCTGTAGCGGGTTGAGCCACCGCCTGTGATGCTGACATCCCGTATGGGCGCCATTTCAAGTCCCAGCTGCTCCTCTTCTGATCCAGCTCCCTGCTGTGGCCCAGGAAAAGCAGCAGATGACCCAAGCCCTCGGGCCCCTGCACCCCTGTGGGAGTCCCAGAAGAAGCTCCTGGCTCCTGGCTTCAGATCGGCCCAGCTCCAACCGTTGCAGCCATTTGGGGAGTGAAACATCAGATGGAAGTACGCTCTCTCTCTCTCTCTAACTCCACCTTTCAAATATAAATAAGTAAATTTTAAAATTAAATTTTTTTTTCTTATACATCCCTAGTAAAAGTGGAAACTGAGGCGATTCCCACAGAGGGCAATTTGGCAACAGCTCTCAAAATTGCAGATGCCTGGAGCATGCGGCCTAGAAACGCTGCTCAGGGAAACTTGTTGGAATGCGCCCAAACACCTGGATTGGGAAGGACCTGCCGTCCATCAACAGGGGATCACTAACGCGGGCCAGTCCACCTGTACCATAGGATACTTCACAGTGCTGAAAAGGAAAAGGCATTCAACATGCTGACCCATACGCTGTCTGAAACACAGCGAGGAGGCCATGTGGATGCCACTTGGATATCCACACCCTACATCGGAGTCCCTGGGTTTGAGTCCTGGCTCTGCTTCCCATGCCAGCTTCCTGCTAATACGCGTCCAGGGTGGCAGTGCTTGGGTTCCTGCCAGCCATGTGGGAGACCCGGATGGAGTTCTGGGCTCCTTGGCTTGGGCCTGGTAAGGTGCAGAGAGCAGTTAAGTATGTTACAGGGAAAAAAATTGAAAACAAAACAAGATCTGCCTGTGTGTTCTAGAGTAACAGGACGGACAAATAATCAGCTGGGACTTCAGGGTGGAGGGCTCTGGCGGCTTGGTGCCTGCCCGCTGCCCACGTGGAAGGCCTGGGTTGAGTCTCCAGCTCCAGTGCACCAGTGGGTGGGAGATTTCTCTGTCTCTGCCTTCCAAATATCAAAGAACCCCGAATACACCCCATCTTTTCTATTTTTAGATTTATTTATTTATTTGAAAGTCAGAGTTACACAGAGAGAGGAGAGGCAGAGAGAGAGAGAGAGAGAGAGAGAGAGAGAGAGAGAGAGAGAGGTCTTCCACCCAGTGGTTCACTCCCAATTGGCTGTAATGGACAGAGCTGTGCCGATCCAAAGCCAAGAGCCAGGAGCTTCTTCCAGGTCTCCCACATGGGTGCAGGGGCCCAAGGACTTGGGCCATCTTCTACTGCTCTCCCAGGCCATAGCAGGGAGCTGGATCGGAAGTGGAGCAGCCGGGACTCAAACCAGCGCCCACATGGGATGCTGGCACTGCAGGTGGTGGATTTACCCCCCAAGCAACAGTGCTGCCCCCCCAATCGTTTCAATGTTGAATGCCCTTCAGCACCCCCACCCCACCCCGTGCCGTAGCAGAATCCCCAAACTCCTTGGAGCTCTGGTGGGGAGCTCAGGTGGTCTGCAACCCACCTTTCCCAGAGGGCTGGTACTGAGGCCGGGGGTCCGCTCCTCTCACGCCCACCTTCCGAGAGGTGCTGGGCCAATCACCCACAGCCTCTGTAGCCTGGGCTGGCTGAGGGGGATTTGGGGCGCCCAGCCGGAGGGCATCGCCCTTGGCGGTCCTCCCTCCCTCCCTTGGCCTGAGCTGCGGGTTCCCCAGGGCTGTCCCGGGGCCATCCCTGGCCTGGAGCCCACGGAGCTCCACGCCCCTGAGCGCTCTGCTCCCGAGCACACAAGGGGCCTATGGCTGAGTCCACACTGAAAGCCCCTCAATGCACAGTCTGTCTTGGATCCCCGCAGCCACAGGGCGCTCCTGAGGACAGCGGAGTCAAGCCCTCTCTGGGGTCTGAGGACCGCAACCCCCGAGCTCGGCTGCAGACGGTGCGTCCGCCACCCTTCTCCCTCTTCTGTCCCGCCTCAGACAGCTGTAACTCGGTTTGGGACTGGGGGTCCGGAGGATCCGCCGGGCGGGCACCGAGGTCTGAGAGCAGGCCAGCGAGAGCTCAGGGTGCAAGTGCGTCAGCCAAGCGCCGGGTCTGAGCTGGCCTTGAGATTTCTGGGTGCACGGTCCCTCTCCCCGCCTACACTGTGCCCCGCAACGGTGCCCGGGCCGTCCGCCCCAGGGTTTCGCGGCCAAGGGTGGACCACAGTCCCTGGGCTGAGGGAGCTGGAGCCATATCAAAGCCCCCTGGAGAACTTAAAATCTCCAGTACCCAGAAGCATGAAAACGTCAACTGAGCTGGAACCCGCAGTTGCACCTTGAGTCAGCAAGGGAGGTCTCAGAGTCAGCGCCTGGGCTCCCTCCCCAGGCAGCGAGAAATCGCCCCCCACTGTCAGAGCACTAGTCACCGCGTCTGCACCCGTGCTGCTGGCTGTCCTTTCGGGCTAATAACCGGCCTGTGCGGAGCACCGCCAGGGCCAAGGTCACCTCCCAATACCGCGGATGCGAGTGGTGGTGTCGGTGACTTGGCCCGAGCAGAGCCTCCCAGAACGAATGGCCACAGGCGAAGGCGGGCAGTGTCAAGTATTGGCCACCCGGTAAGGTTTCAAGACCTCGGGCTGGCTTTGATACTGCCCGGGCGGGGAGACCGGACATGGGAGGCATCCCCCACCCTGGGCTCCACGTCCAGGATTCCCCTTGCTTCAGGGGATTTTTCTTTTTCTTTTTTTTAAAACATTTTATTTGTTTGAAAGACAGAGTTACAGAGAGGCAGACAGAGAGGTCTTCCCATCTGCTGATACACTCCCCAAATGGCTGCAATGGACGGTGCTGGGCTGATCCGGAGCCAGGAGTTTCTTCTGGGTCTTCCACGTGGGTGCAGGGGCCCAAGCACTTGGGCCATCTTCTGCTGCTTTCCCAGGCACATTAGCAGGGAGCTGGATCGGAATTGGAGCAGCCTGGATTTGAACCGGATGCCGGCAGTGCAGGCAGCGTTTTATCTGCTATGCTACAGCGCTGGCCTCCGGTTCCTACCTTTTCAAAACCCAGATGTCTGTGTGTGGTATTGTTTCTTCCAGAATGCTTCTTGAAATTCAGAATCCTCGAAGGAGCCAGAGACTGCATTTTAGCAGGGTGGTTCTGGATCAATATACGTTGCTATTATTGAGGTCTGCAAGACGTGAACCTCTCAATACACATGCAAATAGTTAAGAGTTCAGGTGACGTCAGAGACAAGGTACGGAGGGCTGGGGACAGGGCCCTGGCTGAGGTGTTCAGTGAGAGGCCCTTAGAGGGAAGTCTGTGGGCCCCCAAACATTTCAAGTCACACACTCCAAGCCTAGCACCCCCAGCTCACCAGGACCACAGAGACAGGAACAGAAAACAACTGAAGGAATCCACACGGACATGTGCTGCTGGAAGCCTCCATGTGGGCGCCGAGAAGGGGCAGCATCGGAGTTCTCGGTGTGGTGCGCTGCGTGGGAACCACTGCCTCACGCGCAGAAGGCACCAAGCTCCTGATCCACGGCCTCGCTGCCCACACACGGGGAGCCGGATGCTTTTTCTCACTTGCAGGGAGGCCCCACACATCCCCTCTGGGCGCCCGGGTGCGGGAGCGGGCGGCACCTGGGCGGCAGCAGCAGCACAGCCGGGTCTCCGGGGAGCACAGGGGTTCTGCCATCGCTTAGCGGCTCAGTGGGGGCTGACTGAGGAGACACTGAAACACTGAAGCTGCCGCCACCACCGGCTGATGCAAGTTTTATTGAGACAATGTACAAACAGGCCACGGAAACAAGGGTTCTGATGCTGGGACCAGTAACGTAAAATGGAATACAAAAATAAAAAGGCACAAATCTGTTAAGAAAAGACACTCGATGTATTCTAAGAATATAAGTCATTTAATACTGTTAATTTTATAGCACAAAATAAAACAAGCTATGATCCCCCAAAAATAATTTTAAAAGCTTACACAGAAAATATTATTGCCTGAAGTTTATGATCTTTAAGTTACAGGTCAAAAGAGTTTTACATTGTCGTCGTTGTTTGCAAACACACAGTGAAGACCGTCTAGAAGCAAGGCCACTGTTCCTCCTGCAGGGACAACAATCCCGTCTCAGGACTGTCTTCCTCCTCCAGAGGCACAGCCAGCTCAGTGTCTGCGAGGACAGCAGTCGCCAGGAACGTGGCTCTCCGGTCCCAGAGCGTGGCGCCTGAGGCGGGGCTCAGTGTCCACGGAAAGCATTAGTCTTAGGGACTGTGTTAAAACAATCAAGAATTCACTGATTTTAAGAGGTTAATGGACATAATATTAAAGGATTAAATTATAAACGCCTGGCACAAAAAAAGAAACACACATCATCCCTTTTCAAAAATAAAATGCTCATATCCCTCTGAGCAAACATGGCGAGAGCAGTGGCCGTCCTTGGTCTGTAAACAGCTGTGAGGAAGCCAGCGTGGAGCCGGGTGCGAGGCGCCGGGGAGCGCACAGCCATCCTTCCCGCCTTGCCACGTCCAATCACGAGCACAGAAGCCGTCCAGGCTGGGGGGCCGAGTCGTTTGCTCAACGCATCCTCCTCTCTGTTAGCAGGTGGCACAGAAGTGACAACCCAATGCCCCCAGGCTAGACAAGTCTTCAGGGGGACGTCCTTCCCAGGTGAGAAGCCACAGCGAGTTAATTTAGCATCCAACTGTTTTCTTTCTTATACAGGGCAGCACACAGCAGGTAGCAGTAAGGACTAATCCTCCGAGGAACCCCGCCCCCCACCCCCCCAGTCAGATCTGTGGGCCCCACAGAGCACCAACGCCTTCCCCATCACTAGGAGCCCAGGCCCGAAGCCGAGACAGGTGCTGCGTCTCATACTTACTGTGAAAGAGAATCCCCCGGCCTGATTACAAAACTGTTAAAGGTTCTAGGTTAAAAAAAAAAAAGTTACTAGTTTTGGCACGTTATCTTGGGTTCAGAACCACAGGCTCACCTTCCTTTGAGTTCTGAAGACACCTCCATGGGCTGAAGCAGGAGGGGACTCGCTGACCCTGAACCCGAGGCTAGGGGGTGCTGTGACTCTGAGGCCCTCCACTCTGGACGCGTCTTGCAGTTGTGGGAAGGGAAACAATGCTTTCCCAAACAGCCACACTCCTCGCGCTCTCAGTCAGCTGCCACGACCAAAAGCTGTCAAGCCTCCCAGCCGCACCTGGTTGAAGAGGCCTTAGGTTTGCCCTCCTTCAACAAGGCACATACCCCACCTCCTGCTGGACACTCAGCCCAGGCGTGGCGACGACAGGCTAGGGCCGAGTGGGTCACCGGTCAGAAGGCCAGCGCTGCTTCTGGGCGGTTTGGAGACTATCATGTGGGCTGAGCCGGCCTGACTCGGTACAAAGCCCACTGAGCAAACCTTCCCAGACCAACCAGAGAGGTCAAGTGCAAGCGCAGACTTCAGAGCAGGAGGCAGCCACGGCTCTCACCAGTCAGGGTGAGCTCCTCCTCTCTAAGCGTCTTCCAGGAAAACCACAGATGGGTAGGCAGCAATGATGATTATTTTTCTCAACTGATCATCAATCTCATCATAGGAACACTTCCAAGATTCTGTAACGTGGCAGCTATCTGCCTGATGCACTACTGATTGAAAACAATGCACAATGGCTGTGCTGGGATTCTGTCACCAGACTATATTGCTCTAAACCTCAAACCCTAAGAACGTACAGAGACAGGGTCGTGTTAGAGCGGACCCTTGGTAAATGCTGAGCCGCACATTAAGTTGCTGCTACATTTCTAGGTCTGCTGTATTTGCTCTGGGCTGAGGCCTGTCTTCACCAGTGTCCAGAAGGAAGGATGGGCAACTGCATAAAGACTCCAGGATTCTGGCCTGGTCCGTGCAGGTGAGGGGTCGGTCATATGTTGGCACCAGCCGGCTTCTAGGAACAGGCCTCTCTCAGCTAGTAGGGAAATGCTCTACATCAACAAACTCATCAATGGTTCACGGTTCTCCACAAAAACACGAGACGTCAAACGCACCAACCAGTTTCCCCAGAGAGTGTGTTCCCTTTGCTTGGGAGCGTCTCAGACACGTGGACCTGGGACCAGCAGCAGCAGTACCATCTTCCTCTGGAGCCTGCTGAGGCTGGGCTGGGGCAGGGAGGACTGAGCTTCAGTGAGTAGGATTCAACGAAGGACTCATCAATGAGTCCAAGGATTCTATGAATAACCTCACTTTCTAAAGAAATTCTGAGTCCTATACCTTAAATGGGGGCACTCATTGAGCTGCTGGACAGAAAACTGGCCAAGTGTCCCACCCCCTCCCTGTTCCTGTCACCAACAAACAAGGTAAGCAAAGGTTTCCTCAAGCACCCCCACGCGGATGCTTTTGGGGACGAAGTAATCCAAGAGGCTGGCACACAGCCTGGCATGCACGACTGCTCATGTGTGTGCGTGTTTGCTACACGGCGACCAAGACCACGGGCCTCTACTTCCCGAGTGCTCTTTTCATAATCCTTTAGCTACAGCAGCTTCAGTTCTGAAGCTCAGAGGCACGCGTTACTCCTTGGACTTCCACAAAAATCCAACCTGCTACTTAAAAATCTGTTCAGAACACACAAGTCTAATTAATTAAGTCTTCCAAAACCAAACCAAACCAAAAGAAAACAAAACAAAGCCAGACTGGGGAGTAGGGTGGGGTTAAGGACAGAATTCTCTCCTCCTTTAAGGTTCACATCCTCTGTTGTCTAGAGAAAACCAAGACGGCAGCGGTGCCACCACTCTGCAGAGTGGCGACATGCAGTATCTCGCTGTGGCCCCGCGCCTTCCCGGGCGAGCACGCCGGAACCAGTCTCAAGGACATACAGGGCAGTGATGAGAAGACCCTCTCCCGCCAGCTTCTCTCCACTCGTGTGCTTCCACCAGTACTTCCAGTTTGTGATCCAAAAGAACTCTAAAATCGGCTACTCTTTGACAAGACGACTATGATACAAATGCCAGGAGGCAGCCGCTGTGTGCATTCCAAATGTGCATGAGACGGCCAGTCTGCAGAGCTGGGTGTCGGCAACGCAGCGTGACCTGCCTATGAGAGAGAACACTTTCCCACTTCAAAGGAGACTATGACACGCAGAACAACGAAGCAGCAGGAGCCAGGGCGACAGTAATCACTCGTTTTCATCCGGGTTTTGAGGGTCAATGATTTTGACATGCGTAAAGGGGAAAAGCCCCTTGCGCCCGTTCACCTCGCCTTCCCACTGGCCGTTTATATTCATCCTCGTGACTTTCACAATGTCACCAACCTGTGGGCATGGAGCAAGAAGACAAAGTTAGTAAGTCTCTGCGAACAAAATGAAGCTCACATTAAATCACAAACAATCCCCTAGTCAAAAGAACCTACACACCTGGGCCGGCGCCGCGGCTCACTAGGCTAATCCTCCGCCTAGCGGCGCCGGCACACCGGGTTCTAGTCCCGGTCGGGCACCGGATTCTGTCCCGGTTGCCCCTCTTCCAGGCCAGCCCTCTGCTGTGGCCCGGGAGTGCAGTGGAGGATGGCCCAGGTGCTTGGGCCCTGCACCCCATGGGAGACCAGGAAAAGCACCTGGCTCCTGGCTCCTGGCTCCTGCCATCGGATCAGCGTGGTGCGCCGGCCGCGGCGGCCATTGGAGGGTGAACCAACGGCAAAGGAAGACCTTTCTCTCTGTCTCTCTCTCTCACTGTCCACTCTGCCTGTCAAAAAAAAAAAAAAAAAAGAACCTACACACCTGGCAGACTCACCAGTTTCTCCAGCGTTTAGGCCTAACCATCAAGCAGTGCCAAAGACACAGGTGCTACCGAGAAGCTCAGTGCACTTCGGTTGGCGAGAATGCGTAACAGGGGCCGGTGCTGTGGTGTAGTGGGCGAAGCCTCCGCCTGCAGTGCCGGCATCCCATATGGGGACCGGTTCATAGCCTGGCTGCTCCCCTTCCGATCCAGCTCTCTGCTATGGCCTGGGAAAGCAGTGGAGGATGGCCCAAGTCCTTGGGCCCCTGCAACCAACATGGGAGACCCAGAAGAAGCTCCTGGCTTAGGACTGGCTCAGATTCGGCCCTTCCGGCCATTTGGGGAGTGAACTAGAGGATGGAAGACCTTTCTCTCTATCTTTAACTCTGCCTCTCAAATAAATAAAACCTTAAAAATTTTTTGAAAGAATGCATGACAGGAGAAGCGGCTTCTGCGTACAAAGCAGCCTTTCCCTTCACATAGCTACTAACTTCAGCAGGACAGAGAGCACCTGACCCTGCCAGAACAGCTGGAGTTGTCACAAAAAGGAGTAGCTTGGGGAAAAAAAAAAAAAAAAAAAGCAACAGAGAAGCCTGGGCTGTTGTTGTGGCATGGTAGGCAAGCTGCTGCCTGTGACATCCTGTATGGGTGTCAAGTCCTGGCTGCTCCACTTCCAATCCAGCTCCCTACTAATGTGCCCGAGACAGCAGCAGATGGTGCAGGTGCTTGGGCCACTGCCACCCACGTGGAGACCTGAATGGAATTCCTGGACCCCTGTCTTTGGCCTGATCCAGCCCTGGCTGTTGTGGCCTCTTGGGGAGCCAACCAGAAGATGGAAGATCTCCCTCTCATTTCCCCCCACCCCATTGCTCTGCCTTTCAAATAAATTACCACCCCCCATTTAGATGGAATCAAATTATTCTAAGACCTCAGCCACCATGCCTCCCCCCCTCCTCCCAAAGTGTCCAGTCCTGGTGCACTGTTCGGGGGTTGCTAGGGGCAGGAAGCCCAGCTCTGAGTATCTTCAACCTGCAGGGTGATAGGACTTCTACTCAATGCCAGAGGATGGGCTGCTCTTCTCATCAAGAGGAACACTTTGGAAGCGGTGTTCAAGTTGTTCTGGAGACACGTGGGGCTCTGGGGAGCTGCCTTAAGGGTCTAACAGATGTCTGACTGGGACTTCAATGTGCTCTGCACTGCCTGCCACGGACAGCTGTGTTATGCAGACCTGCCTTGGAGCGGGGCTTCTTTTGCCATGTGCCTGAGTGAAGATCGTCCCCCAAGTAGCAAGGTAAAGGCTAAAAACCGTCCATTACCACTTCCAATAAAATGAAGTCAGAAATAAACTGGATGGCAACACTGAGACTTCGTCTGACACTCATAATGTTATTTCTAATTTTCCTGCCCATTAGAAGTTAACCTTTCCCCTCGAATGCTTTCGATACTGATGCTTAGGAATCTCACTCACACATTCACGTCTGTGGAACTTTCTACCTGGTCCACGTCGGCTTCCACGCTTGTGTGCTGAAGCCACTGCTCTAACCTCGTGGGCAGCCAAGGCGGTGTCAGATACCCGCAGCCGTGCTGTGTGAAGACCGGCCCCTGCCTGACACAGGCCTCTCCTGGTGACCAGGTCCAAGCCGCTCTGAGGACTGGACTCCAGGGAAGTCCCCAAGGAGCACACATTTTTGCCTTAAGATTGGAATCTCAGTCTGTTCTGGCTGATGTCTGATAAACCGTGGAAGAGAACAGAATCACCTTCCCGACATTCCTGTCCCAGGCAGCTGTCTCCCATCTTGGGTGAGCTCATCTTTCCAGCATGGGGGATGTGCGTGTGCTCTTACCTCTGCTTCCCCCAGCCTCTACCTACCTGCCCCAACCAGCCCAGCCACTCAGCATCATTTTTGTCACTCTTTAGCTCAATCATCCCGACTCCCAATCAACCTTGTCTCCTACAGCCAGCCCCTACCCAGCATAACCCGGCCACCGCTCTCCCCACTTCACCGCAAGCCTCCCAATGGCCCCATCCCAGCTCTCCACTCTGTGAGTCTGCAGCGTGTGAAGTCAGAGACCTCACTCACACACCTCCCTCCGCCCTGGCCCTCTTCCTGGGGGTATTCTGTAAAATGCATACTTTTCATTTGACACTTAGGGAAGGAAGGGAAGCTTCCTCCAGGACTCCCGCAGACATGGCTGATGAAGCCCCATTCTCTGCATGTCCACAGTCAACTCTTACTCCACATACAGCATACAGCACTCTCTGAAGGGGAAACCCCCTTGACTCATTTTGTATCCCATATATGTTATGAGCCTCTTGTAAAGTACTTTTGCAGAAGCCCACAGAAAAGAGAGAACACTAGGCTACCGTGCCCCAGGTGCTGGACAGGTGGCTGAGCAGAGTTCTCAGGACATGGATGGCAGGCCAAGGCAGTAAGAGACTGACTCCTTCAGAGATAAGCACACTGTTCTTTTCAGATCACCTGACCCCTCCCTCCACACACAAGTAACCTCTCAGCTCTGATCCTCAAGAACCCCCCCGCCCCCGCCGCCTCTGACTTCTCTTCCTGCTGCTCTGCCCCTCCCTCTCTCCAAGCACACTGGCTTCCTTTCTTACAGACTTGCCAAGCTCTTTCCCAGAGAAGGACTGTGACAGATGAGAGGGCATGACGTGACAGAAATCTCCTTATACTTTTAATGTCTCAAGACATTGAAAAGTCACATTTTAGCTTCGCCCAGCATTGCCAAGCTAGTACTAAGAAACCTTAGACCAAGCAACACCAACCAACGTCAAACAAGGCCCAAGGGCTACCAAAGCCACCTTATAAAGCATTACCCTGGCCAGAGCTGTGGCGCACTAGATTATCCTCCACCTGTGGCGCTGGCATCCCATATGGGCGCCGGTTCTAGTCCCAGTTGCTCCTCTTTCAGTCCAGCTCTCTGCTGTGGCCTGGGAGGGCAGTAGAAGATGGCCCAAGTGCTTGGGCCCCTGCACCCGCATGGGAGACCAGGAAGAAGCTCCTGGCTTCAGATCGGCACAGCTCTGGCCGTTGCGGCCATTTGGAGAGTGAACCAAAGGAAGACCTTTCTCTCTGTCTCTCTCTCTCTCACTGTCAGTAACCCTACCTGTCAAATAAATAAATAAAATCTTTAAAAAGAAAAGAAAAGCATTACCCAGAGACAATGAGAGCACCAAGGACCTTCGGGGGGTCACACTGAAGATGGGGGCTTGGGGGAGTTGTCCAGCTCAGAGCAGGGACTAGGACCTGTCCTGTGTTCCTAGGATATCAGACATACCTAGGAATGGGAGGTAAGCTTCTAGCTATAGCTGCTTAAGCTAAGTATGAGGTGGGGCGGTGTGGCAGTCTGTCCCACAGGCTTCGGAGAGTGGCAGGAGCAGTGACTGTCTCGGTTCTGCCACTTCAGTGCCTACATGACCATGGCAGCTGCTCAAGTTTTCCAAGGCTCCTTCTGACTCAGGAAGGTTCTTGCAATACTTAAATAAAGTCCTCCACAGAAACTGTTATCTAGAACCCAGCCTTTAAGTAAATGGTAGCTGTGATGGGAGTGGGAGACTCCTGAGCAGAAACACAGCCAGCAGCCCCATGCCCTGGCAGGCTTCTAATGGCCATGTATCCTCTGGAAGCAGGGGGAAGAGCTGGACTCAGCAAGGAGAACTCTGCTGCATTAGCCACTGGGTTTCCACTCTGTCAGTAATGAGGGACCTGTCCATGCCAGTGAAGACAGGGAGTCTACTAAGCGACTGTGATGGGCCCTGAGCAGCTGAGGAAGACCACGGAGGGTGGTGAGGTGGGCCAGGCACTGAACACTGCCAAGAGCATCCACACCTCATGTCTGCCTAACCTGTGACCCTTCCCCCCTCACCTCACCCTACCCATTCTGAACAGAAAGCAAGCAGGTAGCTCCTCTCCTCAGGGAACTTGTCTCTGCTGCAGCACGCAGAGAAACTAACCCACTGTGCGGGCGAGGCAGACGCTCCACGAGTGAACATCAGATAACAGCACAGTGTGCAAAGCGGCAAGTGGCAGGGAAGCAGCACGCAATCAGCGGCAGAACACAGGAGCAAGGAGCTTTCACTACAACCGAGGGAACACGGACCTGCAGAGATGGGTCAGGCTGGGGACTTCTGATCACTTCAAGTGACCACTAATGCCTTGTTCTGGCCTGGCAGGAGTTTTCCCATGCCAAAACACAGCATGTCATTTCTCATGCTGCTCCTTAAAAAAAGAAAAAAAAAAAAAAAAAAGAAAGATTATTTAGGAGCCAGCATTGTGGTGTAAAGGGTTAAGCCACTGCCTGCAATCCAGGCATCCCATATGGGCATCTGTTCAAGTCCTGGCTGCTCCACTTCCAATCCAGCTCCCTGTTAATGTGCCTGGGAAAGCAGCAGAGGATGGTCCAAGTGCTTGGGCCCCTGCACTCACGTGGGAGACCTGGATGAAGCTGTGGCCTGCCACAGTCCCAGCCATTGAGGCCATTTGGGGAGTAAACCAGCGGATGAAGATCTATCTCTCCCTCTATTCTAACTCTGCATTCCAAAGAAATAAATCTTTTAAAAAATTACTTATCTGAAAGGCCAAGTGACAGAAAGAGACACACAGATATCCCAACCACTGGTTCACTCCCCAAATGGCCACAATGGCTGTGGTTGAGCCAGGCTGAAACTAGGAGCCCAGAATTCCACCGGGGTCCCCCACTGTGGGTAGCCTACTGCCTTCCCAGGCATATCAGCAGTGAGCTAGAGTGGAAGAGGAGCAGCTGGGACTGCAACTGGTGCTCCAACATGGGATGCCAGTGTCACAGGCAGTGGCTTAACCTGCTGTACAATGCCAGGCCCTCTCATGTTTTTTTTTTTTTTTTTTTTTTTTGACAGGCAGAGCGGACAGTGAGAGAGAGACAGAGAGAAAGGTCTTCCTTTGCCGTTGGTTCACCCTCCAATGGCCGCCGCGGTCGGCGCGCTGCGGCCGGCGCACCGCGCTGATCCGATGGCAGGAGCCAGGAGCCAGGTGCTTTTCCTGGTCTCCCATGGGGTGCAGGGCCCAAGCACCTGGGCCATCCTCCACTGCACTCCCTGGCCACAGCAGAGGGCTGGCCTGGAAGAGGGGCAACCGGGACAGAATCCGGCGCCCCGACCGGGACTAGAACCCGGTGTGCCGGCGCCGCTAGGCGGAGGATTAGCCTAGTGAGCCGCGGCGCCGGCCTCATGCTGTTTTCTACCTCAGACCAAGGCTCTACTGTGGGGAATGTGCCCCAAGAACACCAACACTGAGTATACCTGGCTGTGGACCAACGTTTTTCGCAGTTCTACTGAACAGTGCTGGGGCTTGGATCCTAAAATGGCCAGCAGCCTCTCAGTCACCGCCGTTGCTCCTCTGCCTTCTTCACTCCCTGCTCTATATGGTGTCCTTGCTCTGGGTTCATGGCAGAAATACATAGCCCCAAGAAGCACTCACCTTGAAGTGACCAGCTATCAGTCTGGTTTGAGGAGCAAACTAAGCCTGGGAGGTCTGGCTGACCCTATCAATAGACAGAGCACGCACCTAATGTACTCCTTCATTAATTTCTACCTATACAACAGGACAATTCTAGTCATTATTACAGCTGTGAAAAGATTATCTTTGTGCTTGGTTGCATTCAGCATCTGTGGAGCACATATATTAACCAACATTAAGCACGCAGGGGCCATTGTTATGGAGTGTGTTAAACTGCCTGTGATGCCAGCATCTCATATAGACATTGGTTCAAGTCCCGGATACTCTACTTCTGACCTAGCTCCCTGATAATGTGCTTGGGCCCCTTCCCCCACATGGGAAACTTGGAAGAATCTCCTGGTTGCTGGCTTTGGTCTGGTCCAGTCTTGGCTGTCGCAGCCCTTTGGGGAGTGAACCAGCGTGTGGTTAAATTTTTTAAAATAGATTTATTTATTTGAAAGGCAGAATTACCAAGAGAGAAGGAGAGAGGGAGAGAGCATGATCAATCTTTCATTTGCGGGCTCACTGCCCAAATGGCTGCAGTAGCCAGAACTGGGCTGATCCGAAGCCAGGAGCTTCTTCTGGGTCTCCTACATGAGTGCAGGAGTCCAAGCACCAAGCACTTGGGTCATCCTCTGCTGCTTTCCCAGGACATAAGCAGGGAGCTGGATTGGAAGTGGAGCAGCCAGGAATCGAACTGGCGCCTATACGGGATGCTGGCGCTGCAGGCAGTAGTAGCTTTACCTGCTACACCGCAGCACCAGCCACCAAAAATAAATCTTTTAAATAAACAAATATTCTTTTCTATCTTATTTATTTTTAAACATAGTAAGAATTATAGAGAGGGACAGAGAGATCTTCCATTTGCTGTTCACTCCCCATATGGCCACAATACCAACCCTTTATTATTTGTTAAAAGCATGTCTGTATTTGAAAGGCAGATCTTCCATCCATTGGCTCACTACCCAAATTGCTGCCGATAGCCAGGGCTAGGCAAGACTGAAGCCAGAAACTCCATCTGGGTCTCCCATGTGGGTGTCAGGGACTCGAGCACTTGGGCCATCTTCTGCTGCCTTCACAGTCACATTTGCAGGCTACTGGACTGGAAGCACAGAAGCCAGGACTCAACTCAGTACTCCAACATGGGATGTTGGTGTCGCATGCAGTGGCTTAACAGGCTGTGCCACAGTGCCGGCCCTATACTGATATTCTGAGTCTGCAACCTCTCAAGTTACGTAACAGTAAGATCAGGAGTACAAGTTACTCTGGACTCAGAGTTCCAACCTGGGTGCTATGAATAGGTCTCAGTGATCAAATAACATCGCCCAAGTGTACAAGGAATGCACCAACGTGCTGTGCTCCTGCAGAAAGACCTTACGCAGCTTTCAGTGGATTCTCAAAGAGTCCAGCACCCAGAAAGATCTAAATCCAACATCTAGGGACCACAATTACCGGGTGAGTTTCATCCTCTTTGTGGCTTTGTTTACTAAAACAAATACTGAATACAGCTGTGCCAGGCCCTGGAGTGACATGACCAGTGACAAAGCAGATGCACACTCTGGCCCTCACAGAGCTGCTGGGGCGTCCACCTGCTCTATTCCCTGCCCCATGTTCTCTGTGCACCTGACAGGGAAATCAGAGCTGCCAGAGCTAGAAAGGCTATAGAGGACCGAGGCTCTTGTCCCTGGGCCCTTGCTAGCAGTCAAGTTGTCTCGCACACTTTTACCTACAAGTGAATGCTATCTGCTTTTGTAAAAAATAGTATTGTTATTCATGCGGGAGGTGAAAGGTCAGAGAGCTTCGAACGTGAACAGGCATTTGTATGCCATGAGTTTGCTGTAGCAGTATTCACAACAGCCAAGAGAGACAACCAAGTAGCTATCGCCAGATACACTCACTAATAAACACAGTGTGGCATACACACACTCACACAATGCAGTGTTGTTCATCTACACAAAGAATGAAGTACTGATACAAGCTACAACATGGATAAGCCTTGAAACCCAGAAGACAACTACTGTGGGATTCCACTTACCTGAGATGCCTAAAACAGGCAAATTCAGAGACAGAAGGTAGGTTAGAGGTTACCAGGAATTGGGAGGGGGAAGGGAGGGTTATTGCTAAATAGCTACAGAGGTTCTGTCTGAGGTGATAATGTTTCAGAAACAGCAGTGATGCTTGCACAACACTGAGTGCCATTCATACTGAACTGTACACTGAAAATGGCAAATTCTGTAATATGTTTCATCTCAGTAAAGGAACCCAACACTCAGCTGAAGGCCACTGAATTATATGATGTCAATTACACAAGTACCTAAATAAAGTTGTCAGAAAAGTGGCTTAGTGCTAGCTCTATCATCTACTGCTTGTATACTGTCAGCGAATTCCATAAACCTCAAGTTCTAGGAGTGTAAAACAGGGCGGTGCAAGCAGAACCAACTGCGCTGAGAAGGCTCTCGCCAGTGATTCTCCCTACGTAACAGCCACTACCACAAACAGAAAACTGAGGCTGACAGAATGACCAGGCTGGCACAGGCAATTTCATGGTATTCTCACCCATTTTATAATTAACCAAGAACAAAAACCTTTTAAGAATACTTTTCTGATTCACAACCAAGTGAGAACATAATGCTAGGAAAGAAATTTTTATTTTTTATTTATTTTGATTTTTTTTTTTTTTTTTTTTAATTTGAAAGACAGAGTCACACAGAGAGGCAGAGAGAGAGAGTCTTCCATCTGCTGGTTCACTCCCCAGATGGCCGCAATGGCTGGAACCACAATGATCTGAAGCCAGGAGCCTCTACCAGGTCTCCCATGTGGGTGCAGGGGCCCAAGGACCTGGGTCACCCTTCACTGCTTTCCCAGACCATAGCAGGGAGCTGGATCAGAAGTGGAGCAGCCAGAACTCAAACCGGCACCCATATGGGATGCCAGCACTGCAGGCATCTTACTCAATAGTCTTACTCAATACACCACAATGCCGGCCAAGACTGGTCAATTTAAAGGCCCAAGGAGAGGGGTGGAAATAAATGCTCAGGCCTGGATACTCACACAGCATCACACGCCACAGGTAAAGCACGCCTGTGAGTCTTACTTAAGAAGGTGAATGCTAGCTTGTGGGCATCTCTTAAAACCTTGGAGACGATGTGGACAAGCAAGGAGAGCAGCCTCATGACATTAAGGGGCTGTGACTGTGAATGGCCCTCCAGGCCGAGTCACATTCAGCACAGACCCAGTGTCACTGCTGTCTGTGTGCACTGCAGGTCTTCTCAGCCAGTAGGACTCATTTTGACCCCCAAGAGATTAAAAATACAATCAACACCTCTGAAATCTACATCTGCTGTTCAGACTACTGCACCTCAGTAAGCAGAGGCAGCAAAGAAGAAACTTCTGATCCAGCTCCCTACTAATGTACCTGAAAAAGCAGCGGAAGATGGCTCAAGTACCTGGGCCCCTGCAGCCACATGGAAGACCCAGATGAAGCTCCTGGGTCCTGGTCTCAGTCTGGCCCAGCCCAGGCTGTTGTGGCCATCTGGGAAGTGGACCAGTGGATGGAAGAGCTGTCTCTCTCTCTCTGTAACTCTACCTTTCAAATACATAAAATAACTGGGGGGAGAGGGGATTCTGAGCATCATAAAAAGAACAAGCACCAAGAATATTTAATTTTTATTATTTTGAAAGGCAGAGAGACAGGGACAGGTGCCATTCACTGGTTTACTCCCTCAGTGCCCACAACAGCCAGGGTTGGGCCAGGCCGAAATCAGGAGCTGGGAATTCAATCTGGGTCTCCCGTGTGCACAGCAGGGACCCAAGCACCTGAGTTCTCAGCTCTGCCTCCCAGAGACTGCATCAGCAGGAAGCTGGAACTGGGACAGGACTCAAATGCAGGCAGCCTTATATGGGATGCGGGTGTCCCAAAGGGCCCTCTTGACCACTGCAAACACCTGCCCCTCGATGTTCTTATGCAGATAAGGACAGATGTGTGCTGACCAAGTACACTGGCAAGCAGGGGTCATTTCAAGACTGGTCTCCTGCCACAACGACACTGCATCACAGACACTGGCAGACCTAGGAAAGGTCAAAGATCTTGGTTTCTATTTAAACAGAGAGATAGCCAACTCTATAGACTGTAAATTGGTAAGACTGAAATCAAACCTGCACAAAACTCTGGATGAAAATAGCAAACAGATGGTCTGTGATTTAGAACGGGAAGTGCAGTAACTGAAAGCAAAAAGGGCTCAATCAAAAACAAGACACAGCAGACCAACCTGTCTTTTCTACAGCTAGGAGAGATTTATCAGGAAAAGCTGCACAGGAGGACTTTAGTACAAAGATCTGGATGGTGCTTTCATGAAACCTATAGGCAGGCCAGCGCCGCGGCTCACTAGGCTAATCCTCCACCTAGCGGCGCCGGCACACCAGGTTCTAGTCCCGGTCGGGGTGCCAGATTCTGTCCCGGTTGCCCCTCTTCCAGGCCAGCTCTCTGCTGTGGCCCGGGAGTGCAGTGGAGGATGGCCCAAGTACTTGGGCCTTGCACCCCATGGGAGACCAGGAGAAGCACCTGGCTCCTGGCTTCGGATCAGCGCGGTGCGCCGGCCGCGGCGGCTGTTGGAGGGTGAACCAACGGCAAAAAGAAGACCTTTCTCTCTGTCTCTCTCTCTCACTGTCCGCTCTGCCTGTCAAAAAAAAAAAAAAAAAAAAAAAAGAGAGAGAGAGAGAGAAACCTATAGGCAAAGATGAAACTAAAGAAGGTAATCAGGGTTGGTGTTGTGGCACAGTGTGTTAAGCAGGTGCCTGCAGTGCCAGCATCCCAAATGAGCATCAGTTCGAGTCCTGGCTGCTCCACTTCAGATATAGCTCCCTGCTCAAACACCTAGGAAAGATGAAAGATAGCCCAAGTGTTTGGGCTGCCGCACCTGATGTGGGAAAAGTCAGGGAGACAGATTAAGTTCATGAGCTGAAGGCCACACCTCCCCTACCCCCACGTAATCCTATCAATCAGATGATCCCTCCGAGATGCACCTCCCCTTACCTGGGACCTGGGAGCAGTACTATATAACCACTACCACCCCCCTTTTAGATTTATTTTTTATTTGAAAGGCAAAGTTACAGAGAGAGAGGCAGAGAGAGAGAAAGAGGGAGAGATGGCCACCGGCTGCACCTGTGCCAATCTGAAGCCAGGAGCCAGGAGCTTCTTCCCAGTCTCCCAGGCAATACAGGGACCCAAGGACTTGGGCCATCTTCTACTGCTTTCCCAGGCCACAGCAGAGATCTGGATTGGAAGTGGAGCAGCCGGGACACAAACCAGTGCCCATATGGGATGCCGGCACCGCAGGCAACAGCTTCACTTGCTATGCCACAGCACTGGCCCCATCATTCCCCTTTTTGAAGCTCACAGGAAGCCTAGTGAAGGGCAGGGGACTCCCTTTCTCTCTTTCCACCTCCTGGGCCCAGGACAAGCAGAGCAGTTATGAAGTTCCCAGTCCACTCCCCCTAAACAATGCCCTTATGGGCCTGTGCATTCTTCTCACTTGTAAATAAACCTTATCACACTTCATGCGTGTTTGTGCCTGTACTAAAGGCTTCTTTCTCTAGTAAAAGGCAAGAGCCTGGGTTATTAACTTTGGCCCAACCTAGGCCACAACACACCCACACGGGGACCTGGATGAAGCTCCTGACTCCAGCCTGGCCCAGCCCCAGCCACTGCAGCCATTTAGGGAGCAAACCAGCAGATGGAAAATCTTATCACTCTGTGTCTCATCTCTCCTCTTTCTGTAACTCTGCCTTTTAAATAAATACATCTTTTTTTTTTTTTTAAGGGACAGTAATCATTTTGCTAAATGACAGAATCAGGATCTAGAAATATTCACAAGTGTATAGACACTGTAACAAGGTAAAACTAAAAGCCCTGATCTAATTGTTAGGTAGGAAGTCAGATATGAGCTTATGTGTGTGTAACAGGCCATATGTCCAGCATCTGCATCTGCATCTCAAAGTCATCCTCACAATGTTTCAGGGGCAGCCCGGTATTCACACCCTGCCCTGCCCCCTTCTACCTGATAACCTGCCAGGTGGAGGTCCCCGCCCCTTCTGCCTGACAAATCTTCCACAATCTCCCAGATGCAGCCCAGTATCTGCATGTCAAACACCCTGCTCCGGATCCCGATTCTCTAGGGGGCCCTGCTCACCCTTCCTCTGAACCCAGGATGGCACCAGCTAGGCTTCCTCCTGTCTGATACCTTCAAGGAAAAACTCAGATAGGAGCTTCTTAATATTTACATCCATAAAATCCTTTGTTTCAGGAGGAGATGTGTGAAGACAAAGAACCCATCTCCTTAAAACCCCTCAGCCTCAACCGGACTGCGCGCTCAGCCCTCTGCTTCTCTGCTGAGCAACCCGCCTGGCCTGGTCAGGTGTAATCTCTCTACTCAACCTTGTAACCTCGCTCCCCCCGCCCCTGCAGTCCAAGCAACTGGGTACTCTCAGGTCCTGTCTGGAGAGGTGCCCATCCGTTCTTACAGATGTCCCTTCCCTAATAAACCTTGCTATTTTACTTTACACTACTCTGTCTCACGCCTGAATTCTTTCTTGCGCTAAGACAAAAACTCTGCCATTCTCCGGTAACATAATCATTACCAATCACAAGATATACTAAAAATGAAAATAAGAGCCAGAAATTCAACAGGGACAAACCAGGCTAGGCAAACACACGAAGAGAACTGGTTGTGGATGGTTTCTCCCTGGAGAAGAAGCAAGCAAGAACTTTTAAATTACTTGTAGTTAGTCATACAATAGGGGAGAAACTGCCTCAGGAGACAGTCTGTGTTCCACTGGTTTCACAAGGACAGAAACCTTTGTTTTATTGCTATATCCCAAGTTCCTAGCATACCACCTGGTAAGTACTCAATAAACATTGTTGAAGTTGGTTGTTTTTGGAGATTTCCGTGTTGTAACTGGAAGGCCAATGGTAGAAGTCCAAGAGCTTTAAGACGATGGCTGGACTAAATGACATAAGCATCACTGTAACTTCTTTTTCTCTTTGCTTTGTATCAATTCCATCCCAAATTACCTAAGTCTCACTTGAAGCCTGAAAAACCATTATTCTTCCTCCACAGAATCTGTTCTACCGACTTCAATTTCTGCAGACACCCAACTCATGTCACCATTTTCTTAACCCATACCCTACAAGAACCTGCAACTGAGGCTCCATTTAGACAGCTGGATATAAAGTTTTATTTTATTTTATTTTATTTTTTATTTTTGACAGAGTGGACAGAGAGAGAGAGACAGAGAAAGGTCTTCCTTTTCCGTTGGTTCACCCCGCAGTGGCTGCTGTGGCCAGCGAACCACGATGATCCGAAGTCAAGAGCTAGGTGCTTCTCCTGGTCTCCCATGGGGTGCAGGGCCCAAGCACTTGGGCCATCCTCCACTGCATTCCTGGGCCACAGCAGAGAGCTGGACTGGAAGAGGAGTGACTGGGACAGAATCCGGTGCCCCGACTGGGACTAGAACCCGGTGTGCCGGCACCGCAGGCGGAAGATTAGCCTAGTGAGCCGCGGTGCCGGCCTGGATATAAAGTTTTATATAGCAAATACTTATGGGTGTCTGTACCTGGAGTTAAGTAGTGTTATTTTTAGATGCTAAGAAATTTTTTTCCCTTTCACTGTGAATCAGGAAAGTATATAACACAAATTATGAGGAAGTCAAGCATTTGCTCTAAAATCAACCACAACGAAGGTGAATGGCAAACTTTAGTATTTCCATCAGTTGTGACAAACTGGCTGCTTCATGCATCAAAGACAGGTGAAAGAAAAAAAATCATAGAGGCCGGCGCTGTGGCGTAGCGGGTAAAGCAACTGCCAGCAGTGCCGACATCCCATATGGGTGCCTGTTCAAGTCCCAGCTGCTCCACTTCCAATCCAGCTCTCTGCTATGGCCTGGGAAAGCAGTGGAGGATGGCCCAAGTCCTTGGGTCCCTGCACCCACATGGAGATCTGGAGGAAGCTTCTGGCTCCTGGCTTCAAGTCGGTGCAGCTCTGGTCCTTGTGGCCATCTCTGTGGGGAGTAAACCAGCAGATGGAGGACCTCTTTCTCTCTCTCTGTGTAACTCTTTCAAATAAATAAATCAATCTTTAAAAAAAAAAAAAGAGAAGAAAACTTAATCTCCTCTCCTTGGTGACACAGGGCAACAAACTACTTTTCTTGCTTTGTCTGATGTCCAACATGCTCACCTATCTGCAGCTACTCAGTGGTGTTAATCTCATTCATGAAAGCCCTTCCCTCTGTCAGGAATGTCTTCTCCCACTTCACTCTTCAAAATTCAGTGCAAGCTCATCTCTTCCAAAAAGGCCTCCCAGTCCAGGACCTGCATACATTCCCTCCCTACTTCCCACACCCCTTCCTCATCACACTCCTGGTTTCTGCTTCTATTCTTTGCCTAGGTGGAAGCTCCTCAAAGGCGTGCATGTCACACGTTGGCTGCGTGAATGGATAATTAGTGAACAAATATCAAATCTTAGAGCCAGAGAACTAACACAACTTGCCCAAGATCACGTAAAAGCCAGGAACACAGGTCTGTGATATTTTCCTAATCATCTTGCTTCTCCAGTGTCACAGAACCCAGCTTTGCCAACAGGGATCCTGTAACAGTATCCTTGCTTCAAATATTCTGTTCTACACAACTGTCTTTTTTTTGGACCTGGGCCATCTTCTACTACTTTCCCAGGCCACAGCGGAGAGCTGGATCGGAAGTGGAGCAGCTGGGACTTGGACAGGCGCCCATGTGGGCGCCGGCATGCAGACAGTGGCTTTACCCACTACGCCACAGTGCCAGCCCCTCAGTTGTCTCTCATAAAGGGCTGCAGTGCTTCCCTCAACCTGGGATTGCCCCACAGTCCCACGTCACAGGCACCAGCAAGCTACATTCTCAAGGAGCAGGACACCCACCTCAATGCACCTAACAGAGGTACCAAGTGTTCCCCTACAAATCAAATCCCAGGAGTCATCTTGAAAAGAAGTGAGCAAGAGGTAACAACGGATAAATACACACTAATGGGGCTGGCGCTGTGGCACAGTGGGTTAATGCCCTGGCCTGAAGCACCGGCATCCCATATGGGTGCCGGTTCTAGTCCTGGCTGCTCCACTTCCAATCCAGGTCTCTGCTATGGCCTGGGATAGCAGCAGAAGATGGCCCAAGTGCTTGTGCCCCTGTACCCATGTGGGAGACCCAGAGGAGGCTCCTGGCTTTGGATCAGCTCAGCTCTGGCCGTTGTGGCCATCTGGGGAGTGAACCAGCATATGGAAGCCCTCTCTCTCTTTCTCTCTCTCTCTTTTTTTTTTTTTTTGACAGAGTTAGACAGTGAGAGAGAGAGGGAAAGGTCTTCCTTCCGTTGGTTCACCCCCCAAATGGCAGTTTCGGCCGGCGTGCTGCACCAATCCGAAGCCAGGAGCCAGGTGCTTCCTCTTGGTCTCCCATGCAGGTGCACGGGCCAAGAACCTGGGCCATCCCCCACTGTCTTCCCCGGGCCACAGCAGAGAGCTGGACTGGAAGAGGAGCAACCGGGACAGAATCTGGCGCCCCAATCGGGACTAGAACCCGGGGTGCCGGTGCCGCAGGCAGAGGACTAGCCAAGTGAGCCATGGCGCCGGCCAATATCTCTACCTCTCTCTGTAACTCTATCTTTCAAATAAATAAAAATAAATCTTAAAAAAAAAAAAAAAAAAACCACTAGCTTTAAAATATCTCTTTGCTTACAGAAAGTCTTTAAAAAATCAGGCTATGGAGGAAAAAAAGCTTCTGAAATAATTCAAGAAATAAGGCAGATCCTCTAAGCTAAGCCAGAGATGAAGAATATTTTTTGTAACATCATTTGTGGGCCACACAAAATTAGGAACTTAAAAATGAGTCTGTTGTAGATTTATTGGAGTTTGAGCCCTGCCTGCAGTTGCTTTGGCAGGGCTGACAGAACGATTTCACAGGCCTCATGTGGCCTGCAGACGGACAATCCCCACCCGACCTGAGCCACCATCCTTCCCTGTAATGCTGTCAAGGGGAATAAGGAAGCTTTAATGACTGGCACATTTTGTCCTACTTGTCTCACTGTTTCTCATTCTAATTTTAATACTTTTCCTTGTAACCTAGTTACAACAGTCCCAAGAGAATTCCTTTGAACAAGATCAAACTAGCAACATTATCCTAATAGTTTTAGAGATAACATAAGCATACACATTTATTTATGCTATGGTCAAAGCATCATTTAAATATATAGAACTAAAGAAAGTCAGGGCTGGCATTGTAGCGTAGTAGGTAAAGTCGTTGCCTGCAACGTCAGCATCTTACGTGGGCACATGTTTGTGTCCCAGCTGCTCCGCTTCTGATCCAGCTCTCTGCTAATGGTGTGGAATAAGCAGTGGAAGATGGCCCAAGTGCTTGGGCCCCTGCACCAACACGGAAGACCAGAAGAAGCTTCTGACTCTTGACTTTGTTTAGGCCCTGTGCTGGCCATTGCAGCCATCTGGAAACTGGAATATCCTCCCCTCCACAACTCTTTCAAATAAATACATCTTAAAAAAATAATACTGAAAATGAAACACCGTTAAGTGGAATTTGGTAAAAGCATATTTTTCTGATCAAAAATTCTCAGAGAAGCACCAAATAAGGCCTTTAAAGAAACTCAGACGGCTGTGATGTTGAGGAGGCTCAGGTGTTGAGACTTCTCTCTAGAGTTTAAGAGCCTAGGAGAGCTGCATGATGGCCAATAATGTTGGCTATCTTAAAACAGGCCCATCATCTGGGGCGCCACTGTGGTGTAACGGGTTTAGCTGCTGATGGGATGGGGATATAACATATCAAGAGTCAGAGTCTTGGCTACTCCTCTTCAGAACCAGCCAACGATGGCATTAAGTATGTGGGTTCTCGCCAGCCATGTGGGAGAACTAGCTGGAGTTCTGGTTATTGGCTTTGGCCTGGCCCAGCCCTGGCTCCTGCTGGCATCTGGGGAGTGAACTAGCTAACGGAAGATCTCGGTCTCTCTCTGACATGCTGCCTTCCAAATTAGTAGAGAAACCTTAAAAAATATCCATCATCAGGTGGGCAGGCTCTTTCTTTTAGTCCTGGCCTCTCTTAGGCACCTATTTGCCTGGGCACCCACTCACCAAACTCTAAAAGATCCCCAGTGCAATACTTCCTGTGTTGCTTCCTGCAGCCTCCTTACACATACTCCAAGGAACTCAGAGCAAACACAAGGTCTCTGGAACACACACAGTTTAGGGGTAGGTAGCGGATGAGACACTACTTGGATGCCCACATCCTCTATAGGTGTGTATGGGTGAGTCCCAGCTCTGCTCCTGACCCCAGTTTCCTACTAATAGGCACTTTGGGAGGTAACGGTGATGGTTCATGTGGCTGTCTCCCTGCTACCCAGGTGGGAGACCTGGATTGGATTTCCTGACATGGCCCAGCTCTTGCCATTGCAGGCATCTGGGGAGTGAACCAGGAGATGGGAGCTCTCTGCCTCTCAGAATAAAAGAAAAAAGCAAGCAAGCGAGCATGCACACAGCACAGAGCTAAAGATCAACAGGTAGGTGGCTCAAAATTCTGACTGGGAATTTGACCCCCAAGGTTCTCACTCTGGTGTGCTAACATAAATGAGTGGCCTAACATGAGTCACACCCATTTCCTTAATCCCAGAATCCCATGCTGAAATGACAGATGTGAAAATGCTTCAAAATGCTGAAACCACAATGCAAACTGGAGAGTATTTAAAAACTGTTTTTGATTATTTATTTGAAAGGCAGACAGGAGATCTTCCATCTTCTGGTTTACTCCCCAAATGCCTGCTGGGGCTGAGCCAGGAGCCTAGAATTCAATTGGGTCTGCCATGTGAGTGGCACGGACCCAAACACTTGAGCCATCACTTGTTGCCCAAGGTGCATGCTAGCAGGGAGTTGGACTCTAGGGTGGAGCTGAGACTAAAGCCAGGCACTCTCATAGGGGATGCAGGCGTCCAAAGCAGTGTTTGTTTTTTTCTAAGATTTCTTTGGTTGAAAGGCAGAGTTGCAGAGTGAGAGAGGAAGAGATACATAGAGAGATCTTCATTCCATTGGTTTATTCCCAAAATGGCAGCAACAGCCAGGGCTGAGCTAAGGTGAAGCCAAGGAACCAATAAATCCATCTGGGTCTCCCACGAGTGTGGCAGGGGCCCAAGCATTTGGACCATGCTTTGTTGCACTGCCAGGCACATTAACAAGGAGCTGGATCAGAAGTAGAGCAGCTAGAACTTGAACTAAAGCTCATGGGATGCCAGTTGCAGGCAGTAGCTTAACTGGCTGCACCACAATGCTGGCTCCCAAAGCAGTGTTTTAACTGCTATGCCAGACACTCCTGCAAACCAGAGGGTATTAAACAGTCCAGGGAGGGCTGGTGCTGTGGCAAAGCAGGAAAGGCTGCTGCCTGCAGTGCTGGCATCCCATAAGGGTGCCAGTTAGACCTGGCTGCTCCTCTTCTGATCCAGCTCTCTGCTGTGGCCTGGGAAAGCAGCAGAAGGTGGCCCAATTCCTTGGGTCCCTGCACCCGCATGGGAAGACCCAGAGGAAGCTCCTGGCTTCGGATCGGCGTAGCTCCAGCTGTTACGGCTGATTGTGGGGGTGAACTGGTGGATAGAGGACCTCTCTCTGCCTCTCCTTCTCTCTCTGTGTAACTCTTTCAAATAAGTAAATAAATCTTAAAAAAAAAAAAAAAGTCCACGGTGGGACTGGCATTGTGGCATAGCAGGTTCATGACCCTCCTGCTTAACTTCCGACCCAGCTCCCTTCTAAATGGCCTTGGAAGAGCAGAAGATGGCCCAAGTGTTTGGGCCCCAGCCACCCACGTAAGAGAGACTGGAAGAAGCTCCTGTCTCCTGTCTTCAATCTGGCGCAGCCCTGGCAGCTACTGCCATCTGGGGAGTGAACCAGGGATGAAGATCTCTCTCTGCCTCTCTGTTAACTCTGATTTTCCAAATACATAATCTTTTTTTAATTTTAATTTTTTAAAAGATTTCATTATTTCAAAAGCAGAGTTATAGAGAGAAATGACTTCATCCACTGGTTCACTCTCCAAATGGCTTTAAAAAAAATTTATTTATTTGAAAACCAGAGTTACAGAGAAGAAGAGGCAGAGGGGTGGGGGGCTAGGTCTTCCATCTGCTGGTTCAATCCCCACATGGCCACAACAGCTGGAGCTAGGTCAATCCGAAGCCAGGAGCCTTTTCCGGGTTTCCCACAGGGGTGCAAGGGCCCAAGGATTTGGGCAATCTTCTACTGTTTTCCCAGGCCGTAGCAGAGAGCTGGATTGGAAGAACAACTGGGACCCACACCAGCACCCACATAGGATGCTGGCCCTGCAGGTGGCAGCTTTACCTTCTATACCACAGCGCTGGGCCCCAATGGCTTCTTCCAAGGTCTCCCATGTGGATGCGGGGGCCCAACTACTTGGGCCATCCTCACTGCTTTCTCAGGCCCATTAGCAGGGAGTTGGATTGAAGTTGAGCAGCCAGGACTCGAACTGGCATCCACATGGGATGCCAGTGCTACAGGCCATGGCTTAACCCACTGGGCCATACTGCTGGCCCCAAAATAACCTTAAAAGTGAGGGTGAGGGGGCAGGTCCCTGTTTTGTCTAAGGCACTAAATGGGAGAAAGCTGGATATTTATCTGTAGAGCCAGGATTCTTATCTGTAGAGGCAGGTTTCTCTTGTTTTCTTTGCTGTTCTTCCCCTGGGAAGTGTAAAACCACTCGGGTCCTCCCCATCTGTGGTCTCTGCCACAAGCCTCAACTATTCAGTCCTTAACAACCAACATGAGAGGGAGACCTCATCACAGACTCTGAAATAAACCTTCAGGTGTAGTTCACTCAGCTATTTCTCCTGGTCCAAAGAGAACTGAGGATACGAAGGGGAAAATAACACACAAAATGAATTCCAGTGACTTTTATCTGTGGGTAGGCTGTTTGGCGGGTGAAGTTTTGCTCTTCTGAAGCAGCGGGTTCCATTATGTCATCCTATGGTATGACTGGGCTCTCAACCCTCTCAGTTTTGACCTTATGGTGAATACAGACAACAGTCACTAACACAATCTTGGTTTCTCTAATATATATGCAATTTGATAATATCAAAGAAAGGAACTCAAGTGACCATTATACAGCAATCCGTGGTTTACAAAAGCATTTTTTACAAACATCATTTGATTTTTTTTCTTCACCACAGCTACTGAGCATAACAGAGCTATTTACATTTTACAGGTAAGGGCAAAAAAGCTCAGATGTTGGGATGGTGCTATGGCATGGTGAGTAAAGCCTGGGAAAGCAGTGGAGGATGGCCCAAGTCCTTGGGCCCCTGCACCCACTTGGGAGACCCAAAAGAAGCTCCTGGCTCCTGATGGGACCAGCTCCAGCCATCTGAGGAGTGAATCAGTGGATAGAAGATATCTCTCTCTGTAAACTCTGCCTTTCAATTAAATAAATAAATCTTAAAACCAAACAGGGGCCGGCACCGTGGCGCAGTGGGTTAATCCTCTGCCTGTGGTGCTGGCATCCCATATGGGTGCCGGTTTAACTCCCAGCTGCTTCTCTTCCAATCCAGCTCTCTGCTGTGGCCTGGGAAAGCAGTAGAAAACGGCCCAAGTGCTTGGGCCCCTGCACTCGTATGTGAGACCAGGAAGATGCACCTGGCTCCTGGCTTCGAACTGGCATAGCTCTGGCCGTTGTGGCCATTTGGGGAGTGAACCAACAGAAGGACCCAGCTCTCTGTCTCTCCCTCTCACTATCTGTAACTCTACCTCTCAAATAAATAAATAAAATCTTTTGAAAACAAAATAAAACGAAACTAACCCTCAGAGGTGAAGTGTTCTCCCCCAGGTTAAACAGTAAGTACAAAAGTACAAGAGCTGGACTCTATGGCACCAAATTCCATGTTCTGATGCAGATATTTAGGTCTTGAGGGTGTTTGATATAGTAGTTAAGATTTCTCTTGCGGCCGGAGCAGCGGCTCAATAGGCTAATCCTCTGCCTGCGGCGCCGGCACACCGGGTTCTAGTCCTGGTCGGGGCGCCGGATTCTGTCCCGGTTGTCCCTCTTCCAGTCCAGATCTCTGCTGTGGCCCAGGAGTGCAGTAGAGGATGGCCCAGGTGCTTGGGCCCTGTACCCGCATGGGAGACCAGGAGAAGCACCTGGCTCCTGGCTTCGGATCAGCGCAGTGCGCCGGCCGCAGCGGCCATTGGAGGGTGAACCAACGGCAAAAAAGGAAGACCTTTCTCTCTGTCTCTCTCTCTCACTGTCCACTCCGCCTGTCAAAAATTTAAAAAAAAAAAAAAAAAAAAAAAAAAGGTTTCTCTTGCAATGTCCACATCCCATATCAGAGTGCAAAGGTTCATGTCCTGACTCTTCTTCTGATTTCAACTTCCTGCTAATGCACACTCTGGGAAACAAGGTTCCTGGGCTAGCATGGCCCAGCCCTGGCTGTTGTAGGCATTTGGGGAGTGAACCAGTAGATGGATGATCTCTCCGTTTTGTTCAAATAAGTTAATTTAAAGAATACATCTATTTTTAAAATAAGTTAAAATGAAATAATAAGGTTGTACCTCATTGTATGTATTTGTATACCTGGCCAAAAATTAATAAAAATAAAAAAAGGGGCTGGTGTTGTGGTACAGCAGATTAAGCCACCACTTGTGATGCTGGCTACTCTGTTTCTGATCCAGCTTCCTGCTAATGTGCTGGGGAAGGCAGGCCCCTGCCACTGATATGGGGGACCAGGATGGAATTCCTGGCTCCTACCTTCAGCCTGGCCCAATCCTAGCTGTTGTGGCCATTTAGGGGAACGAACCAGTGGATGTAAATCTGTGTCTGCCTTTTAAACAAACAAATAAATCTTAAAAGAAAAGAAAGGAAGTATACAGGACCGCTCTGAAAATACAAAATTTTTTAAAAAAAAAAAGATTCTATTTATTTGAAAGGCAGAATTACAGAGAGAAGGGAGAGAGAGAGAGAGAGAAGTCTTCCATCTACTGGTTCACTCCTCAAATGGCTGCAATGGCCAAGGCGGGGTCAATACAAGCCAAGAGCCAGGAGCTTCTTGCAGGTCTCCCACTCAGGTTTTGGAAAGGGCCCAAACACTTGGGCCATCTTTTGCTCCTTTCACAGGTGCATTAGCAGGGAGCTGGATCAGAAGTGGAACAGCTGAGACTTGAACCGGCACCATATGGGATGCCAGTGTTGCAGGCTGTGGCTTAACCCACTACACCACAGCTCTGGCACAAGAGTCTTCTTTTTTAAAAAGGCTGTTAGTATTTAGTCAGAAGAAAATGATATGGTGATTAAAATGTTCAAGCTCGGCCGGTGCCGTGGCTCACTAGGCTAATCCTCCACCTTGCGGCGCTGGCACACCAGGTTCTAGTCCCGGTCGGGGCGCCGGATTCTGACCCGGTTGCCCCTCTTCCAGGCCAGCTCTCTGCTGTGGCCAGGGAGTGCAGTGGAGGATGGCCCAAGTGCTTGGGCCCTGCACCCCATGGGAGACCAGGAGAAGCACCTGGCTCCTGCCATCGGAACAGCGTGGTGCGCCGGCCGCAGCGTGCCAGCCGCGGCGGCCATTGGAGGGTGAACCAACGGCAAAGGAAGACCTTTCTCTCTGTCTCTCTCTCTCACTGTCCACTCTGCCTGTCAAAAAAAAAATGTTCAAGCTCTATTTCATGATACATTATAAATTTATAAAATCTGTAACATTTTACAATCATTTCTCTGCCTAGCTGATCTACTTAGCAGGTTAGAAATATGGGAACTGCACAAATGACTATGTGTCTATATGCTGATTTCTCCTCAAGGTCATGGACTTTTTTTTTTTTTTTTTTAAGATTTATTTATTATCTGAATGGCAGTTACAGAGAGGCTGGGGGGGGGGGGGGGGGAGGATATCTTCTATTTACTGGTTCACTCCCCAAATGGCCACAACAGCCAGAGCTGGGTCAATCCGAAGCCAGGAGCTAGGAGCTTTTTCCAGGTCTTTCATGTGGGCGCAGGGGCCAAAGGATTTGGGCCATCTTCTACTGCTTTCCCAGGCCATATTAGAGAGCTGGATTGAAAGTAGAGCAGCTGGGACTCGAACCAGCACCCATATGGGATGCCAGCACTACAGGCAGCAGCTTCACCTGCTACGCCACAGCACCAGCCTCTGGACCTTTCTTAATTATCATCTTTCCTTACTGAAAAGAAAACCAACTACTGAAATCACATCTAGGGGCTTTTAGGAGCAAGAATTAAGAATAAGCAGGCTGAGAACTTGGAAGAAACAAGGAGAAGGAAAGGACAAAAACTGCAACACTAACTGCATCTTTCAGAATAACCCAGTTTTTTAACTCCCATGAACATAACCTTAAATGAGAAGTCATGACTTTGCAGAAATTAAAACTGAAAATGAAAACCAAACGTCAAAGAACCCAAAAGGACAGTCTTAACAGGTTTTACCTCTAATGCCAAGGCTGTCTTGTCGTAAGCACAGGGCACTCTTTTCTGGATTGCTTTCGCAAAGACAGGTCCATTCTGTGTGGATGGCAAGGGGTTGATGGCTGCCCCAGGAGTACTGGAAACTGCAGGTAGAGGAGTTGTGGTCTGAGGTTGAGCATACGCATGAGCAGGTTCTGGGATCCCATAGCTATTGGAATTCCTATTTCCGTGCTTTCCGTGTGGCGAGGATCTCACGAGCTTTTCAACATAAGGAACAGGGATCATCCCGACCCGACCATCCTTGTTCCGGGCGCTCCACCACTGTTCTTCAGGCTTCTCTACTATCACCAGGATCTCACCTTTTTTAAAAGGCAGGTCTTCAGCATCATTCCCAGGAAAATCATAGAGAGTCCGTACATATTCCAGATTTTCTTCTGCTGTAGGCAGGTTGGGTGCCGAGACAGATCCCATTTGTGGGCTTGGATACCTTAAGAGAGAAAGAAAATTAGGAGAAAAATCTTACCAGTGTCATCAAACTTTTTTTTTTTTTTTTTAAGATTTTATTCATTTTAGAGGTAGAGTTACAGAGAGAGAGAGAGAGACAGTGAGAAAGGTCTTCCATCCACTGGTTCACTCCCAAATGGCCACAACGGCCAGAACTGGACCAATCTGAAGTCAAGAGCCAGGAGCTTCCTATAGGTCTCCCATGGGGTGCAGGGGCCCCAGCACTTGGGCCATCTTCCACTGCTTTCCCAGGCCACAGCAGAGAGCTGGACCAGAAAAAGAGCAGGCAGGACTAGAACCACAGCCCATATGAGATGCCAGTGCTGCAGGTAAAAACTTAGCCCACTATGCCACAATGCTGGTCCCTATCAAATTTTTTAATAAACCACACTCCTCCATAATGAATTATTTCTCTATATTTATTCTCAGGAGTAAGAAGGTTCTTTCAGATTGTACTTTCTGTAGTCTTTAATGAAAGTCAATATCCTGAGTATGCCTTTTCAAATTACATGTCAAATGTATATACACACCACATCTGCTTTATAAGTTTTTGTTTACATATAGATACCCAATTTTTTTTTTTTTTTTTTTTTTGGACAGAGTTAGTGAGAGAGAGAGAGAAAGAAAGGTCTTCCTTTTTCCGTTGGTTCACCCACCAAGTGGCTGCTATGGTCAGCGCGCTGCGCTGATCCAAAGCCGGGAGCCAGATGCTTCCTCCCAGTCTCCCATGCGGGTGCAGGGCCCAAAGACCTGGGCCATCCTCCACTGCACTCCTGGGCCACAGCAGAGAGCTAGACTGGAAGAGGGGCAACCAGACAGAATCCGGTGCCCCGACCGGGACTAGAACCCAGGGTGCCAGCTGATACCCAATCTTAATTTATTTTTAAAATCTTAAGTTCAGTAGCTGCCTTCCATTGGACTTTGTCACAAATGCCACAAATTCTTTCTCCCAGTCCTAATTTAATGACACATCCTGCACATTTCCCTGGCTACACAGAGAAAAGATGAGAAAGGTCTGCCTCTGGTCCCTCAAAGTACAAAAACCAGATGTCTACCAAAATAAAATTACCACCTGATCATCAAAATGAGCATCAATGAAACTTACACTGCAAAACGCACAGGTCAGAGCCCCCATGTAAGCGTCAGTCTGCTGCCACCACTGCAGCTTTGCAGTGGCTACAGATATATTAATATCTGCCCAACGACATGTAGGATGAACTCCCAGGGTCAGCCACACAAGCACAGTCCTGCTAACACCCACCAGAAACACGAGTCTCTCCTCGCCTGAGACAAGGTTTGAAAAGCTGGAAAGCCACCAAGTGGAAAAAAACGTTTCTTCCCCTTCCCCTTTTCTGAAGCCCAGAATCTACCCTAGGCTGGGGTGCCTCCAGAGTTTGTATCTCACTAAGAGGGGGCTTCACCAAAGCCTGCATCCACTCCAGAAAAACTGCGGCAGCTTTTCTTCCTAAAATCACAGCACAGGTGTGTCTGCACATCACTGGCCTCCACCACCTCCACTGTCACAGCATTCTGTGAGCACAACATAAGGAAGCGCCCCTGGATAGTTCACTGTTTCTTCATGTTTAGCCGTCAATGCCACACACTTTGAGCATATTTTCCCTTTATCACTTTTTTAACTTATGACTCCCAGAACTCAAATAACTAGGTTAAAGAACGTGAACATTTATTATGGCCCTAAATATATACAGCCACATTACTTTTTTTTTTTTTTTTTAAGATTTATTTACTTATTTGAAAGGCAGAGTTACAGAGAGGCAGAGAGAGATTCCCCCATCTGCTGGTTTACTCCCCAAATGAAAGCAACGGCCAGAGCTAGGCTGATCTGAAGCCAGGAGCCAGGAGCTTCTTCCGGTCTCCCATGCAGGTGCAGGGGCCCAAGGATTTGCACGATCTTCTGCTACTTTCCCAGGCCATAGCAGAGAGCTGGACTGGGACCAGTGCCCATATGGGATGCCGGCACCTGAGGCTTAGCCCACTATGCCACACAGCACAGGGGAAAAATAAATCTTAAAACAAAAACAAAAACAAAACCTTGTATCTCTTTTTACTACAACTACTTTCATAAGTCATAATGATTAGGTGATTAGGAGCTTGATTTAAAATTTCAAAGGCCTTGTTACTTATTAACAATTTTATAACCAAGGGCAAACTGCTTAATAGCAGTTTGTCTTAAAAATATCAGGTGTGGGCCGGTGCCGTGGCTCACTAGGCTAATCCTCCGCCTTGCGGCGCCGGCACACCGGGTTCTAGTCCTGGTCGGGGCGCCGGATTCTGTCCCGGTTGCCCCTCTTCCAGGCCAGCTCTCTCCTGTGGCCAGGGAGTGCAGTGGAGGATGGCCCAAGTGCTTGGGCCCTGCACCCCATGGGAGACCAGGAGAAGCACCTGGCTCCTGCCATCGGAACAGCGTGGTGCGCCGGCTGCAGCGCGCCGGCCACGGCGGCCATTGGAGGGTGAACCAATGGCAAAGGAAGACCTTTCTCTCTGTCTCTCTCTCACTGTCCACTCTGCCTGTCAAAAAAAAAAAAAAAAAAAAAAAAAAAAAGCTAGATTTCAAATTGTTGCACTACAATAAACTTATCTCAAACATTATTTTGAGAGAGAAAAAGCTTTCACCTGTTGGCCTACATGCAATACACCCCTCACCTTCCTTCCACATCTCTTGCTTTGCTCATTCCAGTTTTTTTTTTTTTTCCTAAAGATTTATTTATTTGAAAGGTAGAGTTAGAGAGAGGGAGAGAAAGATCTTCCATCCACTGGTTCACTCCCTAAATGGCCCCAACAGTCAGGTCGAGCTTCTTCCAGTCTCCCATATGCGTTCCCAGGCACATTAGTAGGGGGCTGAATTGGAAACTACCTCAGACTGGAACTAACCCCCATATGAGATGCTGGCGCCGCAGCTTTAACCCGCTGAGCCACAGCACCGGCCCCATTCTGTGTGATTCTAAGGGCCAAACCAACATATTCAGTCCCCACCTCTTCCCTCAGTAACAAATCCATCAGGTTACTAAAGCACACCTGGCTGCCATTAGGTTCCCCAAAAGACTTCCTATTGAAAACAACTGCCCCCCTCACCTAATCCTTTCTCTTCCCTCAAAGGCATTTCTTAATCCTCTCTGAAGTCAAACCTCTTCCCTCACTTTCTTTTTCTTTTCTTTTTTTACAGGCAGAGTTAGAGAGAAAGGTCTTCCTTTTCCGTTGGTTCACCCCTCAAATGGCCACTACGGCCAGTGCGCTGTGCCGATCCAAAGCCAGGAGCCAGGTGCTTCCTCCTGGTCTTCCATGCGGGTGCAGGGCCCAAGCACTTGGGCCATCCTCCACTGCCTTCCCGGGCCACAGCAGAGAGCTGGACTGGAAGAGGAGCAACCGAGACAGAATCCGTCGCCCCGACCAGGACTAGAACCGCGGCAGGTGGAGGATTAGCCAAGTGAGCCACAGTGCCGGCCTCTTCCCTCACTTTCTACGCTCAACTGCCAAGCAAGGATTGAGTCCCCACTTTACATTCCCAACAGAGTTAATCTTAGTTCCGCTGGTCATGGTTTCTCTCCCATAGTAGCGCTTAATTAACTTCCAGTCTCTCCCTAACCCAGTCCACACCAGAACAGTTTCTAAAAAGTAAAAACCTGGCGGGCTCCCACTGCCAGACTCATTTACAAGGCATGGGGGTGGGGGAGAGGGGCCCCGGCTTTCCAAGTCAGCTTTATCCCTCCTACCTAGCTTCCAGCGCATCACTCACATTAATTACAAATCCTTGCCTTTCCCAGCAGGCACCACCCACCACCTCTTCTCTCTCAGATCCTTGTTCCCATCCTTCCAGAACCGGAAAGAGCAAGCCCTCTGAGCCTGGTGGGACTCCTCAGGCACAGGTAATCACCTTTTTTTCAACAAACTGAACTTCTGAGAAACAAAAACCCATGGTTTACTCCCATAATATGCTTTGTCTAGTACTGGTACACAGGTCTGCAAATGTTAGAACTTCCCATTCCTATTTCCATTCCTGTTTCCTTCTGAAAGCACAAAAGCCCAGCTTGTAGCGCTAAGGACCTAACTCTGGTTTAGCTCTGTTATACAGACAAGGAGAACTCCGTGTGCCACTTGGTGCGCCTGTGCAGTCCGCTCACCTTATCATTCCTCCGCCTGTATTTCCAGGTTCTTAGCCTGACGTTCTCAGCCATCATTCCAGGCAAGCTGACACATGCCTGGTGGCCCCACCTTGCTTGTAATGATCTTGGCTCAGGATAATCTCAACTCCCATTAATAAGCAGGGTCCACTTTTACTCATCACAAAGAACTAAAATATTCCGGCCTCAAGGACCCTTAGAAATCATTTAGTTCATCTGTTCAGAACAAACGGTCTGACAAAAAGCCACAAATCAAATGGCTTCCAGTAGTTTGTTTTTTTTTTTCCAAGATTTTATCTGAAAGGCAGAGTGACAGAGAGAGAGAGGTAGAAACAGAGATCTTCAATTTGCTGGTTCACTCCTCAAATGGCAGCACCTGCTGGGGCTGGACCGGGGTGAAGCCAGGAGCTCCATGCATGATCTTTCCACAGGGTGGCAGGGAACCAAGCACTGAAGCCATCCTCCACTGTCTTCAGTTGGATCAGAAGCACAGCAGCCGGGATCTAAACCAGCGCTCTGATAGGGAATGCTGGCGTCACAAGCAGCTACTCAACTCGCTGCACCACAACACCAGCCCCTGGCTTCCAGCACTTTACATGCATAGGAATACAACTCTTAACTGGACAAGCTTCCATTCTCAGCATAACGAAGCAAACTTGGGTGATTTACACTACCGGTTGGCTTAAATCAAAGGGTCAAATTCCATGCTGATCAAAGCCGCTGGTAATCCTTCTCCTCTATTCCCAATTATGAAAGTTTACATCTGCGTCCATAATATTTAGAACAGGGTATGTGGACGGAGGTATCGAGGTGCTTTCTCCATCACAGGTGTGGGGGTCTACCTCTGGGCTCTTCGGTTAGACTAAACACCCTTTCTTGGTTCTCTCATTTACCACGTGTGGAAGTGGCCTTAAACAAAACAAAACCCTCAGGAACCAGCAAGCTCCCCCAGGAGCATGACAGGAACCATCAGATTAAATGCTGGCTCCGAATTACCAGATAAACTCAATGTTCAATGTCTGTTGAGTGAAAACAGACATGATTTTCTCAAAGGGTCAAGTTCCCTCAGTTCTTAATGATAAATTTTTATTTCTGATGATCTTTTTTCTTATCCTGCATATTATCTACATAAACTAGAACTAGACAGGAGTGGACATTTGGCTTGGTGGTTCAGGTACCCACATCCAGTGCCTGGATCTGATTCCCAACTCTGGCTCCTCACACCCATGTGAGAAACCCAGATTGAGTCCCAGGATCCTGGCTTCAGTTAGGCTCAGCTGTGATCATTCTGGCATTTTTGAGGAGTGAACCAGTGGATGGGTGCCCTCTCCACCCCTCAAATAATAAAAACTAAAAACAAACAAAAAAGACCATCTGCATATTCCGACAATTTGTCCAGAAACCTTCTTTAGAATGCTTCCAATCAAATAAAATGGGAAAGAAAACCACTACAAGATTCCTGTTCATCAAATGATCTGCATCATAAAAATGACAGCCATGTGCAGAAGGAGAATTCTACTGGCTCGTTCAAAATCAACGAAAGCCATTCAACATGGATACCCGGTGGAGGGTAAATTTAAAACCCACCACAGGAATCCAACAAATAGGAAAAACAATTAATAAAATAAACCTAGAGGACACACAGCTACAAATACATCACACCATGATCTTGCTTCTCCCCCATCATGCCTCCCAGTCATCAGAAACATCAATTTTATCTCCATGATAGGCACCTCTCAGTCACAGACTCACTGTCACTATCAGTCACCATCATTTTGCACCTGGATTACACTGACAACTTCCTTCCTTTCAAGGAGCCCATCTCACTTTAAATAAAACCAATTTCCTTCCCTTGTCCACTATTTCTGAATTCTTCTCAAGTAAACCCATTTCTCCTCCCAGAACCAACACTGCTTTCTCAGAACTTTGCACAAGCTTTCCCCTCTGCCTGGAAGACTCCTCCAGTCCAAGCTTGCTGTTTCTACAGTGGCCATGCTTTCTGTGACCGTACTGCCTCAGGAAGGTCCTTTCCTTTGTTGTATTACTCTTCCAAGTACTTTTTAGTCTGTCTCCTCCACTAATATGGAAAATCCACGAGGGAGTATCTGTCAATAGGGGTGACACTGTGGTGCAGCAGTTAAATCGCCACCTCTGAGGCCAATGTCCCTTATGAGTGCTGGTTAGAGTTCAGAATGAAAATAGAAAATGAAGAATTAAGAAAAATGCCAATAAATATGACCGGACATAAAAGCATCTGCCCTTAACTTCTGAGGAAAACACTTCAGTTATGACCTTCAACAATGGAACAACAAAACCAAATAAATGAACTGTTAGCCAAGGGGCCCAAAACTGGTTCAGTTCTGATGCCTGAAGATAAATCGTTGAATTTATCCTGTTTAGGGTTGTGAAGACATACCACACTGAGTCTTCCATTTGGTAACTTTCCACTAACCACTAGCTTTCTGTGAATTTCAAGCTTGGGAGTAGCACCTCAAAGATCCAGCCTAACAAGAGCTCAGGCACTGTGGTGCCACCACCTGCAACACTGGCATCTCACATGACCACTGGTTCAACTTCAAGTCCCAGCTGCTCCACTTCCAATCCAGCTCCCTCTAATGCGCCTGAGAGAAGAGTGGAAGATGACCCAGGGCTTAGGCCCCTACCACCCACAACAGAGACCTAGATGGGGTTCCAGACTCCTGGCTTGGGCCTGGTCCAGCCCTGACTGTTACTGCCATTTGGGGAGTGAACCAGAGAGGATGGAGGGTCTCTGTCTTTTCCCCCTCTCTCTGTAACTCCGAATTTCAAAAAAAAATCTTAAAAAAAAGATTCAGCATAAAAAAGTAAATCAAGCCCAGATCTAATTTGACCAGTACTGGGATACTCAGGAAAAAACAGCAACCATGGGCAGAGGGCACAGAGAAAGAGAAAGAGTTATATAAGTGGATTGTGAGGGGGAGGATCAGGGCGAAACACCCTATTATTTGTGAGGGGACTGACAACAGGTAGGATTTCAATAGGTGGAGCGTGGGTGGAGTCTGTCAATGAACAACCAAAGGTACAGAGGCGTAAGGCATGGATGAGAGCGCCGACGCTGGGAAGATGCCTATGGGAAATCTGGGTTTTGTGGGGAGTGGGAAGCCCACCATAGCGTACTTCCTTCTCTCCCTCTGGTGGAAGCTCACCCATTAACTCACACTTTTTCAAACCAACAGCTGTATTACAGCAACTGTCCCCTCGTTATAACCACACAATACAGCTTCATAGAGGCAGTTTACTTGTACAAACTAGAGAAGGGATTTACTTGTATTACAAATACCATATTACAGTGGTAAGGTTCGCATCCACCTCTTACACTGGAATGACACTCGTTCGGACTTTATCTCCTAGCAGGTTAGGATTTGGAGTCTGACCAATGAGATTCTTGGCGTCGTGGCCTTTGTTATACGGTATTTGATTTATATGACTTTCTCTCTTAGCTAAGTAATCTTACAGTCAATATACCACTGTGGCTTGCTTTCTTCTCTATTTCACAGAAGCAACACTTATGCATTCAGTTGGTGTTTTTAATTAATTATAATAGCTCTTAATGTTTTAAGTTTAGCACAATACCTTGTCATTAGGCAATCTATAAAGTCAGGAACACCTCACTCCAGGAAAAAAACTACATCAACATCCCGTTCTTTTTAAACAGATGTTTTAGGAAACCAACTGAGCAGTGAAACATCCTTTGAAAAAAAATCTAGGCAATTTTTTCAATTCCAATTTGGCATAATTTTAAACAAAATAAACCGCTAAAAAAACCCGCTTAAACCAATTAAAGAAAACAATCAAATAAAATAGCGCATTATGCTCGGTAATGTCACTGCGGGTTCTTGTCTTTAAAAAACAGAAACTAAGGCGTGAGCCTATTGAATGATCCACCTGAGGAGAGGGTACAACCCCCCAACTCCCCCCCCCCCCAAAAAGCCCTCGCTGAAGGCGTCGCACTTTCTCTTTTCTTTGTCATTCATGTAAGGTGAAACAGGTGTGTCTGGGCTGCTTCAAACTTGGCACCAGACCATCAGCCGACACTTCTTTCAGTTACAGGTTTGTGCTGCTAAACGCTAAAGCATTTTCATTTGGCGACTACCCAAGGGCTGCAGCCCAGGGGTTCTTAACCTGGAGATCTGCAAGGGGTGAACCTCCGTGTACCGGCACTTTCTGGCGGGTGGAGACACCCTCTGGCTATCTTCAAATTCTCAAAAGCAGTTTATGGTCCCACCCCCCCCAAAAAAAAATTTTAAGAACAAATAAATAAAACCCCATTAGTACTGCAGAAAACATGACAAAAGGCGTGAGTTTCAGCTATACGATCGCCGCTCCCGCGATTTTACACGCAGCCCTCTGATCCAGTGACCCAGATCCTGACACTAACCGTTCCCGTTCGGAACGCCTTCTGGGGAACAATGCGGTTCTGGATTGAGGGCTGGGGAGGACCGGGCTCCAGCCCCTCACCCGGACATGCCCTCCCCTCCCTCCTCGGCGGTGGCGGGGGTCGCGCGCCGGGGAAGGGCGGCAGCTCGCGTTACCTGGGCGCGGGCTCGATGAGGGTGGTGGTGTCCAGGTAGTGGATCTTGTAGAACTCCAGCAGGGCCGGCAAGTGGTCGAACTCCTGGTCCCCGATCTTAAAGCGGCGGTTGGGCAGCGAGTTGATGATATAGTGGGAGACCCGCGAGTTCTCCGACACCGAGAGCACGTAATCCCCGGGGCAGGTGGAGGAGTCGCGCACCAGGAACATGCCGTGGCGCTGGCCCTGGAGCCGGGTCTGCGCCTCCTGGCGAGACACCGGCCCCATGTACCAGGAGGCGCGGTCTGAGGAGTCGAACCTGGCCGAAGACATGGTGTCGGGCCGACGGCGGGGTGGCGGCTGCTCTCGCCTGCCCTGGAAGCCTGGAAGCTCGGCAGACGGCGCTGGGGCCGAGGCAGGGCCTCTGGGCACACCGCGGAGCGCGCTCACACGGCCCGGCCAGCACCTTTCTCTGGGCTCCGGGCCCGCAGCATCCTCTGCCGCCGCCCGCCTGCTCCGAGGCCGCCTCACACAGAGAGCCGGCCCGGGGGGATGCGGGGCAGAGCCTTGGGCGGGCGACGCCGAGCCGCAGCGGAGGCCGCCCCGGGGTTATCTGGCTGCCTGGCGTCCCGGGGCCGGGAGGGGGTGGCTCCGGTGACTCCCGGCCTAGAACGCACCGGCTCCGCAGCCCCACAAGTCTTCACGGACCCCCCACGCCGTCACACGAAGCACCGGACTCCAGAGAGCTTCGTGCCTCCGGGGCAGTTTGGACCAGCCCGTTCCCAATAGCCACAGCAACAAAATGGCGGACGCGGGACAAGCGACCGGCCACCACCCCCCTCCGCTCAGCGCGCTCCGTCTGCGCACGCGCGGGAGCTCCGGCTCCCTGCGGCCGCCGAGGCCCTCCCCGTGACGTCACGGGTCACAGCCAATCAGGAGCACGGTCGGGGCGGTCCGGGCGCGCGCCGCTCGCGCCCGCTCCCGCGTTCCGGGAGGAGGCTGAGGAGGTGGGGGGCGGCGGGCACTCCCTTCCTGGGCCTCGGTCCTCCGCCGCCGGGGGCGCTGCGGCCGCTGGGCCTCCCAGCGCTGGCAGGAAAACAGCTGGAGCTGAGGAGGGAGCGGCGGGTTGAAAACCTGCTTCTGGGAAACAAAGCGTAACGTGCCGGGCGAATCGCGGGCCATGGAGGCGTGGCACTGAGGTGACCTGGCCGGGTCTAAGCGGCCCGAGGGAGCCCGGCCAGAGGATGAGTCCTGGAGGCGAGTGGATGACGCAGGCCCTAGGTGACCTGAAAGGCCGAGGGACTCCAGGTGGCTAAGTGTCCTGATTGATATCAATAGGGGGTATGAAGGTTGGATTGACCCGGGGTTAAGTGGGCTAGGACAACCGCAGCCACGGGCTCTGAGTGGCTGCAAGGAAAATGCCTCTCGGGCGTGGCCCTGAGGGCTCCCTCCGCTCCGGATTCCGCCAGCCCCTCCAAATTAATCTCCCAAGACTCACCCGCCCCCCGGCGCGCCCCTTGCTTACCCAGCTCCAGCCATGCCCTCCCAAGCCTGTTCCCTCCCCCTGCATCCTCCACGAGAAGTATGTTTTTAAGAGAGCAGAGATCTCGTCTGTCTTGGTTCACCTTTGTCTTGTCTGCCTTGCACAATGTCTGGCCTTGAGTCCCTGCGCAAATATTTGTTAAGTGAGTGACTGTTGAGAAAAGTCGTCAGGGTGCGTGTGCCCTCGGAATTGGCCGCAGAAAGCATGGCTGAGTAGAGAGAAGCAAACTTGGATTTCCTTGCTAAGGACATTGCAGGTAGACCATACTTAGCGGTTGGCGCCTCTCTGCCCGTCTCTCCCGCAGCAAGCTGAACGTGACCTAGGTTGTAGGGTCCACCCTAGGCCCAGCCGAATGTGAAAATCTATCGCTTTTTGTGACTCTGGATAAGTAGGTTTTCATCTTCTCCAGAGATGTGCTGGCTCAGGTGCGATTTGAAAAAAGCACAGGACCTGAAGCTGACTGCCTGGGTTTGAATCCTGGCTTAGTCAGTTGACTATCTGGGTGCCCTTGGGCCAGTTACTTAATAATGTGCCTCATCTATAAAATGGAAGTGGTAGGGGCCAGCACTGTGGCTCAGCGGGTTAAAGCCTGGGCTGAAGCACTGCCATCCCATATGGGCACCGGTTCGAGTCCCGGCTGCTTCACTTCTGATCCGGGTCTCTGCTATGGCCTGGGAAACCAGTAGAAGATGATTCAAGTCCTTGGGCCCCTGCACCCACGTGGGAGACCCGGAAGAAGTGCCTGGCTCTTGGCTTCGGATTGGCACAGCTCTGGCTGTTGCAGCCATCTGGGGATTGAACCAGCGGATGGAAGACCTCTCCCTTTGTCTCTACCTCTCTCTGTAACTCTGTCTTTCAAATACATAAAATAAATCTTGAAAACAAAATGGGAGTGATAGGAGTGTGGCCCAGTGGGTTAAGCTGCTGTTAGGTTCACGTCCCAGCTAATGGGGGACTGCTTCCCATCCAGCTCCCTGCTAATGCGCCTGGTAAAGCAGCAGATATGGCCCGAGTACTTGGGACCCTGCCACCCATGTGAGAGATCTGGATGAAGTCCCATGTACCCGGCTTCGGCCTGGTGCAGCCCAGGCTGTTGCAGGCATTTGGGGAGTGAGCCAGCAAATCAAAGACCTTCTCCCTCCCTCCCTCTCTCTCTCTCTCAAATAAATCTAAAAAAATAAAATTAAGGGGCCAGCGCCGCGGCTCACTAGGCCAATCCTCCACCTTGCGGCGCCGGCACACCAGGTTCTAGTCCCGGTCGGGGCACCAGATTCTGTTTCGGTTGCCCCTCTTCCAGGCCAGCTCTCTGCTGTGGCCCGGGAGTGCAGTGGAGGATGGCCCAAGTGCTTGGGCCCTGCACCCCATGGGAGACCAGGAGAAGCACCTTGCTCCTGGCTTCGGATCAGTGTGGTGCGCCGGCCGTGGTGGCCAACGGCAAAGGAAGACCTTTCTCTCTGTCTCTCTCTCTCACTGTCCACTCTGCCTGTCAAAATAAAATAAAATAAAATAAAATAAAATAAAATAAAGGAATCATGATTGCACTTACCTCCTGGGTAGAAGCAGCTGTATTAAGCTAATGTATGGAAAGAGCTTAGAAATAGTGCTTGGCTAGGTTTTTAAGGGTCAATAGTGATCTCCTTTGAAAATATCATTACCCTTGATCTGCTTGGCCCTATGTTTATATTGAAAACTTCCTCTTTTGGAAAAACTTGGTGTTTTTTTTTTTTTTTTGACAGGCAGAGTGGACAGTGAGAGAGAGAGACAGAGAGAAAGGTCTTCCTTTGCCGTTGGTTCACCCTCCAATGGCCGACGCGGCTGGCGCGCTGCGGCCGGCGCACCGCGATGATCCGATGGCAGGAGCCAGGAGCCAGGTGCTTTTCCTGGTCTCCCATGGGGTGCAGGGCCCAAGCACCTGGGCCATCCTCCACTGCACTCCCTGGCCACAGCAGAGGGCTGGCCTGGAAGAGGGGCAACCGGGACAGAATCCAGCGCCCCGACCGGGACTAGAACCCGGTGTGCCGGCGCCGCTAGGCGGAGGATTAGCCTAGTGAGCCGCGGCGCCGGCCGGAAAAACTTGTTTTTTTTAAACGCTGGTGACATTAACATGATTTTTCTTTACATCTCCAAATATACGTTCTCAGCCTCTTTGTGTAACATCTTGCTCCAGCCTCCAAGTGTAGAATAGGCTCAGCCCTTCGCCTGTGTAGCGGCTTCTCTGACAGACTAGTAATCATCATAAACACATTAGGGGGTGATCTCACCGGTGACTCCAAACATGTATATTCTAAGACGAAGAACACAGGGCCGGCATTGTGGCGCCGGGCCACCTAAAGCCACCACCTGTGATGCCGGCATACCTATGGGCACTGGTTCAAGACCAGGGTGCTCTGCTTCTGATCCAGCTCCCTGCTAATGTGCCTGGGAAAGCAGCAGCAGATGGCCCAAGTGCTCAGGCTGCTGTCCCCATGTAGGAGACCTGGAAGAAGCTCCAGGATCCTGACTTTGGCCTGGCTCAGCCCCAGCCATTGCCGCTGTTTGGGAAGTAAACCAGCAGATAGAAGATCAGCAGATCACTATCTGTCTTTCCTTTTCTCTCTGTAACTCTGCCTTTCAAATAAATAATCTTTACAAAAATAAATAAACAGAGTAGAACAAAAACTGAACACACCTTATGATTACTATGCAAACATTGTGGTCAAAGCCCAAGTTAATTCTTACCACATTCTACTGCAGTTTTTTATAGGTGTCTCTCCCTTCCTAATCTGAGTATTTTGTGGGCAGAATGTAGCTTTTTTTTTTTTTTTTTGTATTTCCAGTGCCTAACATATTTGACCAGCACATAATACTTAATGAATCCATAATGATTTATTGTTTTAAATTTATTTGAGAGGTAGGAAAAGGAGTTCCCATTTGCTGGTTCACTTCCCAAATACCTGAAATGGCTGGGATTGGGCTGGGCTGGAACCTGGACCCGGGAACTCAGTGACGTTTTCCAGATGGATGGCAGGAACCCAATTACTTGAGCCATCACCACTGCCTCCAGGGTCTGCATTAGCAGGGAGCTGAGGCAGGCATGAAACTCTGATGTGGGATGTTGTCTTAATTAGCCGGCTAAGGCTTGATTCAGTATGTACTGAATGTAGGCTTAAGATGAGAAGAAGACAATGCTGGTACTATGGCATGGTGGGTGAAAGCCACCACCTGCAGTGCCTGCATCCCATGTGGGCGCTGGGTTCAAATCCTGGCTGCTCCACTTCCCATCCAGCTCTCTGCTATGGCCTGGGAAAGCAGCAGAAAATGGCCCAAGTCCTTGGGCCCTTGCACCTGCATGGGAGACCCAGAAGAAGTTCTTGGCTCCTGGATTCAGATTGGCCCAACTCACCATTGTGGCCATTTGGGGAATGAACCATTGGATGGAAGACTTTCTCTCTCTCTGCCTTTCTATAACTCTGCCTTTCAAATAAATAAATAAATAAACCTTTAAAAAAAAAAAAGAGAGAGAGAGACTCTCCCTTTAAAAAAATAAAAGATGAGAAGTCAGAGAAAACTGAAAATTTATTTTAGCTTGTGTAGTTATCTGTTTTTAGATAATAAATATATATTTAAAATGTATTTGAAGCTAACTGTTTAAAGATTTATTTATTTATTTGAAAGGCAGAGTTACAGAGGTAGAGGCAGAGAGAGAGAGAGAGAGGTCTTCCATCTGCTGGTTCACTCCCCAGATGGCCACAGTGGCTGCAGCTTTGCCAATCTGAAGCCAGGAGCCAGAAGCCAGGAGCTTTGTCCAGGTCTCCCACGTGGGTGCAGGGACTCAAAGACTTGGCCATCTTCTACTGCTTTCCCAGGCCACAGCAGAGAGCTGGGTCAGAGGTGGGTCAGCTGGGACTCGAACTGGTGATCATATGGAATGCCGGCACTGCAGGCAGCAGCTTTACCTGCTTTGCCACAGCGCTGGCCCCTGAAACTATCATATTTCCCCCTCCCCAAAGAAACCTTTTATGTAAGGAATACAGACTTCATGCGTTTCATAAGTGTAACTTTAGGAATATAATGAAGCTTCCCACCATACCCGCCCTCCCACCACATTCCCACCTGTCCTCCTCCTCCTTCTCCCGTTCCCAGTCCCATTCTCCACTAAGATCCATTTTTTATTAACTTTATTATACACAGAAAATCAACTCTATACTAAGTAAAGAGTTCAACAATTTACACGGTAAAAACAAAACAAAACAAAAAAACTGTTCCTCAACATTCCAGACAAGGGTTGTTCAAAGTCTTGGGGTTAATTTCCCTTCTTTTTTGTTTGTTTTAGAAAAAATTAACTTTAGCAAAGCACCCAAGAATGATACATCTTTTGTGAGCACTCAGACATACTTATGACTCCTGTTGTTACTTTAACAATTAACACTCTTGTGTATGATGTCAGTGATCATCTGAGGCTCTTTTTTGTAAAAAAGATTATTTATTTACTTATTTATTTGACAAGTAGAGTTATAGACAGTGAGAGAGAGAAAGAGAGAAAGGTCTTCCTTCCGTTGGTTCACCCCCCAAATGGCCACTGCGGCCGGTGCTGTGCCAATCTGAAGCCAGGAGCCAGGTGCCTCCTCCTGGTCTCCCATGGGGTGCAGGGCCCAAGGACTTGGGCCATCCTCCACTGCCCTCCTGGGCCACAGCAGGGAGCTGGACTGGAAGAGGAGCAACTGGGACTAGAACCCGGCACCCATATGAGATGCTGGCGCCGCAGGTGGAGGATTAGCCAAGTGAGCCATGGCGCCAGGCCCAACCTGAAGCTCTTGACATGAGCTACCTAGGCAATGGAAACCTTCTGAATCCACAAACTCCATCAGTATTTAGACCAGGCCATAAGCAAAGTGGACGTTCTCTCCTCCCTTCAGAGAAAAGTACATTCTTCTTTGATGGCCCCTTCTTTCCACTGGGGTCTCACCCACCCAGATCTTTCATGTGAAACTAACTTTTTAAAAACTATTTCATGCTGGTTTTTTTTTTTTTACATGTTCAGTTATTTTTATTTAGCTATTTTCACTTTATTTGAATGGCAAAAAGAGAGATCTGTTGGTACACTCCCCAAATGCCTGCAATAGCCAGAGCTGGGCCAGACCAAAGCCAGGAGCCCCAAACTCAATCTCCAGGGTGGGTGGCAGGGGTCTAAGTACATGGTGAGCTGCATATCTGCTGTTCCCCAGGCTGCACGTTAGCAGGAAGATGGAGTTCGAAGTGAAGCCAGGTCTTGAACCCAGCCAGTTTCCTGTGGGAAGTGGGCTGTGCTGCATCTTAACTGCTAGATCAAACAGCCACCCCCAGCCAGATCTGTTGATCTGAACTCAGAGTCTCCTATTTCGCTGTGACAAGACTGGATGACTTAATCTGTTTTCATTGGCTTGCAGATAGGGAACCTGATGCCCTCCAAAGAATGTTAATTTCACTTCTTTTTTGTTTGTTTGTTTTAGAAACAATTAACTTTAACAAAGTACCCAAGAATGATACATCTTTTGGCAAAAGGGATATAAATCCTGGAATAGGCTAGTTGGATTTGTTCCCCCAGTGTGGATTTTGGATACAAGTGCCATTCAGCTGCTGAAGTGTCTTGGTCCCTTCTTTTTTTGTTGTTTTATTTTTTTAAAGACTCATGTATTCATCTGAAAGGCAGTTACAGAGAGAAGGAAAGACAAAGAAAGAGATCTTCATTTGCTTGGCCTACTCCCCAAATGACCACAACAGTTAGGTCTGGGCTAGATTGAAGGCAGGAACCTGGAACTCCATCCAGGTCTCCCACAAAGGTTGCAGAGACCCGAGGACTTGAACCATCCTTCGCTGCTTTCCCAGGCACATTAGCAGGGAGCTGGATCAGAACTGGAGCAGCCAAGACCTGTACTGGATGCTAAAGTTGTTGCACCACAATGCCAGCTGTCCATGTTCCCCACTTTAAAAATTCCTCTTGGAGGCTGGCATTGTGTAGAAGGATAGCTGCTGGTTACATTGGCAGCAACCTATTGGAATGCTGGTTCAAGTCACAGCTGTTCTGCTTCTGATCCAGCTCCCTGCTAATGCACCTGGGAAGGCAACAGAGGATGGCCCATGTACTTGGGCTCCTGCCACCCATGTGGAAGACCAGGATGGAGTGCCTCGCTCCTGGCTTCACCCTGGCCCAGCCCTGGCTGTTGGCAGCCATTTGGGGAGTGAACCAGAATATGGAAGAACATTCTCTCTATCTCTTCCTCTCTTTTCACTCTGTCTTTTTAGTAAATAAGTAAATTAATCTTTTTTTAAAAATTCCTCTGAAGAGTGAATCAAAACCTCTCCTTTTGTTTTAAAATAGCCCAAAGGGAAATAGGAAGTAGGTTAGAAAAAGGTAAAACTAAAAATTGCCACATGTAAAGAAAAGAAAGAGTGGCCATGTGTTGGAAAATTGTTGATGCCACATGACATAATGTGTGTGGAGGTGTTTACCGTTGTGTACATTTGGAAGTTTTCACAATAAAATTAGAAAAAAAGGGCAGCAGGTGAAGCCGCCACTCAAGATGCTCATGTCCCATATCAAAGTGCCAGTTCGAGCCCTGGATGCTCTTCTTCCAATCCAGCTGCCTGCTAATGTGCCTAGTAAAGCATCAGAAGATGACCTAAGTACTTAGGATCCTGCCACACATGTGGGAGACCCAGATGGAGTTCTAGGCTTCTGGCTACAACCTGGCCTGACCCCGGCCATAGGGGCCGTTGGGGAATGAATGAGCAGGTGAAAGACCTCTCTTTCCGTCTTTCCCTCTCTCTCTGTAACTCTGCTTTTAAAATAAATAAATCTTTTAAAAATTTAAAAATACGGCCGGCGCCGCGGCTCACTAGGCTAATCCTCTGCCTAGCGGCGCCGGCACACCAGGTTCTAGTCCCGGTCGGGGCGCCGGATTCTGTCCCGGTTGCCCCTCTTCCAGGCCAGCTCTCTGCTGTGGCCAGGGAGTGCAGTGGAGGATGGCCCAGGTGCTTGGGCCCTGCACCCCATGGGAGACCAGGAAAAGCACCTGGCTCCTGGCTCCTGCCATCGGATCAGCGCGGTGCGCCGGCCGCGGCGCGCCAGCCGCGGCGGCCATTGGAGGGTGAACCAACGGCAAAGGAAGACCTTTCTCTCTGTCTCTCTCTCTCACTGTCCACTCTGCCTGTCAAAAAAAAAAAAATTTTAAAAATACTTGGCTTTATTCTTCCATAGAACAACTGAGACAAGCTTTAAAGAAAATTAAAGAGAAAAAAAAACCACCAATTCCTAAATGCCAAGAGAAGAATGGAGAAACAGCAAGGAAAGATTAAAAATTGTTATAACACAGGGCTAACAATGTGGCACAGCAGTTAAGCTGCCACCTGCAACACTGGCATCCCATATGAGCACTGGTTCGAGTCCCAGCTGCTCTACTTCCAGTCTGGCTCATTACTAGTGCACCTAGGAAAACAGTGGAAGATGGCCCAAATGTCTGGGCTCCTGCCATCTGTTTGGGAGACCTAAATGCAGTTCCAGGCCCTTGGCTTCTGTCTGATCTAGCACCAGACATTGCAGCCATTGGCAGGAGTGAACCAGTAGATAGAAGATCTCTCAGTCACTCCCCCTTCCCACCTCTAAGTTTACCTTTCAAATAAATAATTTTTAAAAAAAAATGGTTATAACCAGGGCCGGCGCTGTGGCACAGCGGGTTAACACCCTGGCCTGAAGCACCAGCATCCCATATGGGCGCTGGTTCTAGTCCCGGCTGCTCCCCTTCTGATCCAGCTCTCTGCTATGGCCTGGGAAAGCAGTAAAGAGGGCCCAAGTCCTTGGGCCCCTGTACCTGCGTGGGAGACCAGGAAGAAGCTCCTGGCTCCTGGCTTCAGTGCAGCTCCAGCTGTTGAGGCCAATTGAAGAGTGAACCTTTGGATGGAAGACCTCTCTCTCTCTCTGCCTCTCCTCTTTCTGTATAACTCTTTAAAATAAATAAATAAATCTTTTTAAAAAATGGTTATAACCTATGGATTTGTGATCCTACGTTGGCTTGCTCATTCCCAGGATTCCCAGATGGTATTAGACTTAGATTCCTGTCTTACTAACAGCATTACAGTCTAGACTCAAAGGACACGGACAGCTTTTTGAGCAACTTGTCTGGATTCCTTATTTCCTACCCTAATGCTGCCTCTGCACAAAGGCCACTGCTTTGTGACCCACTGTTGACTTTATCCCCCCTACCTGGGCAGGCCCAAACCCTTGGGAAATGAGTTAGGCCAGGCAGACTTCCTAGGTTGCTGTTCTTGCTGAAGGCACCAAAACACACATCTGTCACTTCTTGTCCTTTGATTCTTTTCCAGCAATGATGCTAAGGGCAAAAGAGGCATGCCAGGGGCCGGAGCTGTGGCACAGTGGGTAAAGCTGCAGCTTGCAGCGTTGGCATCCCATATGGGCGCTGGTTTGAGTCCCAGCTGCTCTTCTTCCTATACAGCTCTCTGCTATGGCCTGGGAAAGCAGTAGAAGATGGCCCAAGTGCTTGGGCCCCTGTACCTCTGTGGGAGACCTGGAAGAAGCTCCTGGCTCCTGGTTTCAGATCAGTCCAGCTCTGGCTGTTGCAGCCATTTGAGGAATAATCCAGTGGATGGAAGACCTCTCTCTGCCTCTGCCACTCTGTAACTCTACCATTCAAATAATAAATCTTTTTTTTTTTTAAAGAGGCATGCCAGTGTAGAGATGGAATTACATAATGTATTTATTTGCTCAGTGACTTGGTAAGTTTGGCAGCCTTCAAATGGTTATGACACAAGGATTGGTTGGCTTGTTCTGTTTCTGCATTTACTCACTAATTCCTCCTATGTGGTAGGTTTTTTTTTTTTCTTTTAAAGATTTACTTATTTATTTGAAAGGCAGAGTTATAGAGAGGCAGAGGCAAAGAGAGAGGTTTTCCATACACTGGTTCACTCCCTAGATGGCCACAATAGCCAGAGCTGAACCGATCTGAAGCCAGGAGCCAGGAGCCTCCTCAGGGTCTCCCACGTGGGTGCAGGGGCCCAAGGACTTGAGCCATCTTCTACTGCTTTCCCAGGCCACAGTAGAGAGCTGGATGGGAAGTGGAACAGCCGGGACTAGAACTGGCGCCCATATGGGATGCCAGCACTGCAGGCAGTGGCTTTACCCAGGTTTTGTCTCTCATCAGTTCTCAATCACTATTCCCCATGGTTTATATACATTTCTATGCTCATCTTCCTAAAACAAATCAGAAGCACATTGATGATTTTGTTTTTTGCTCTTCTATTATTTTGTTGCTATCATAATTAGAATATTCACATCCTCATTATACTTTTCTGTGCCAAACTAAAGTATCAACTTAATAATCACTTCTCTTGTGGGGTGATCTCTGGCCTAGGTGTAACTTTAAGTAGAAGCTCTGTTGGGAACTATTCAAAGTACTGGTCTCCTTTGTCCAGGTGTCCTAAAGCGTAGTTATGTTTCTCCTTGCAGTCTCTCTCCCTTCCTCCTTCCTCCTTTCCTTTCCTTTCCTTTCCTTAATTTATTTTATTTATTTGAAAGACAGAGTTAGAGAGAGGTAGAGACAGAGAGAGAGGTCTTCCATCTGCTAGTTCACTCCCCATATGGCCACAATAGCTGGAGCTGCACCAATCCGAAGCCAGGAGCCAGGAGCTTCTTCCTGGTCTTCACGTGGGTGCAGGGGCCCAAGGACTTGGGACATCTTCTACTGCTATCCCAGGTCATAGCAGAGAGCTGGATCGGAAGGGGAGCAGCTGGGACTAGAACTGGCGCCCACATGGGATGCCGGCATTTCAGGCCAGGATGTTAACCCGCTGCACCACAGTCCCCCATCTTTCTTTTAAAAAAATATTTTGGGGGGTCAGTGCTGTTGTGTAGTGGGTTAAATCACCACCTGCAGTGCTGACATCCCATTTGGATGTCGGTTCAAGTCCCAGCTACCCCACTTCCAATCCAGCTCCTTGTGAATGTGTCTGGGAAAGCAGTGGAGAATGGCCCAAGTGCTTGGGACCCCGCACCCACGTGGGAGACCCGGATGAAGCTCCTGGCTTCAACCTGGCCCAGTCCCAGCCATTGCAGCCATTTGGGGAATGGACCAGCAGATGGAACATTCTCTGTGTCTCTCCCTGTCTCTCTAACTCTGACTTGCAAATAAATAAACTTTCAAATAAATAAAATAATTTAAAAGATATTTTATTGATTTGAAAGTCAGAGTTACAGAGAGCGAGAGGGGGAGATCTTCCATTTGCTGGTTCACTCCCCAAATGGCCACAATGACTGGGGCTGGGTCAAGCAGAAGCCAGGAGCTTGGAACTCCATCTGGGTCTCCCATCTAAAAGTTTGCTGACCCCTTGACCAAAGAGTTGCACATAACTGGCTTCTTTGTGTTAAGTGTGAGAGGGAATCAGAGTTCCCTAGTGGAAGGATCCTCTTCCTCAGACGTCTACTAATGACATTCCACAGTGTTCCAAAGTACATGGGAGAAAAGAGAATTTGCCTCAGTCCAGACGTAGCCAAGGGACGAGAAAATGGTCATATCAGGGGCTAGTGTTATGGTACAGTGGATTAGCCACCACCTAAAACACCAGTATCACATACCAGAAAGCCAGTTTGAGTCCCAGCTGTTCTGCTACCAATCCAGCTCCCTTCTAATGTGCCTGGGAAGGCAGCATAAGATGGTCCAAGTGTTTGGGTCCCTGCCATCCACATGAAAGACCCAGATGAGGCTCCTGCCTCCTGCCTTTGGGCTGGCCCAGCCCTGGCCGTTGTGACCCTCTGGGGAGTGAAGCAGTGGATACATTTCTTTCTCTCTCTGTCTCTGTCTCTCCCTCTCTCTGACTTTCAAAATAAATCTTAAGGGGCTGGTGCTGTGGTGTAGAAGGCTAAGCCTCTGCCTGAAGTGCTAGCATCCCGTATGGGGATTGGTTCGAGTCCTTACTGCTCCACTTCGGATCCAGCTCCCTGCTAATACACCTGGGAAATCAGTGAAAGATGGCCCAAGTCCTTGGGTCCCTGTACCCATGTGGGAAACCTGGAGGAAGTTCCTGGCTCCTGGCTTTTGCTTGGCCCAGTCTCAGCTATTGCAACCAAAGGGGAGTGAACCAGTAGATGGAAGATTCTCTCTCTCTCTCTCTCTCTCTCTCTCTCTCTCATATCTCTGCCTTTCACATAAATTAAAAAATCTTTTTAAAAAACCTTTAAAAAACTGGTTTCTACTAATTTTGTATTGATTAAATTCAGAATAATAACTAAAATTTCTTCATAATCCAGTTATACTGAGAATGGAATCCTTTTGTTTGGAATAACATTCTGCTTACTTAGGTTCAAAGTTAGTACTATTAATGTTGATCTGTAATGAAATTGTACATCTTTCTTCATGGAAAATGTCTTTTGTAGCTGGTACTGCCAATAATGCAATCCAGGGTGGTTGATATGGTGCAGTGGGTGAAGCTCTCCCTCCCTCCCTCTCCCCTTCTGCCACTTTCAAACAAACAAATATATTTTTTAAATTATATTAGTTCATGAGCATGCAATTTTACTTCAGCATATTCATTGTTGGAAGGCATTTGTAGAATTCTCTTGCATTCCTCCTTTGATATTCACCTTCAATATATTGTTACAGATAAATCTCCTTCAGTTGAAGCTTAGATGGAAGCCACTCAATTACACAATTAAATGGATTTTGAAATAGGGAATTTCCATTGCACTTGGCATTGGGCTCTAAAAGGTACCTCTGCAACTGAAGTTTGACTTGAGAGCATCTATCTGCTGCAAATTTGTATGGGCATAGATATCTTTCTTGTTTTAATTTTTGTCCACATAGAGATTCAAAACAATGTTAGTTGTCATTGAAATGACTTTACTGCAGTATACATTTTACATACAAGCCCTGTCTTTGCTCTATAATCATAGCCTTTGTTAAGAAGCATTACCAAGTCTGTAACAAAAGCTAATTTCCAAGGCCATTAATTATTCAATAATAATGGCTTAGAATAATTCATCTCTGTCCTGAAAAATTCCAGTCTTGGCTCTGAACTAAAAACAAAACAAAACAAAAAACACAACCCTCTATAAAATATTACCAGTGTTAAGTCAGTGAAATGCAAGTCAGGATATTCAGCTTCTGTTTCTTTCTGACAAAAACTCACAGACTTGATGATAGTTAAATACCACAGCAAAGGAGGTTCACTGTTGATATTTCTAGTTCAGTAACACATGAAAAATCAAAATATGGTCTGCAGATTAGTTCCAGGTGAGTAATACGATGACTAACCACAGGCTCTGAAAGCCTTGTACTTTCTAGAGCTTTAGAAATTTGTTCAACTTAGCCAGTGCCGCGGCTCAATAGGCTAATCCTCCGCCTTGTGGCGCCGGCACCCCGGGGTTCTAGTCCCGGTTGGGGCACCGAATTCTGTCCCGGTTGCCCCTCTTCCGGCCGCGGCGGCCATTGGAGGGTGAACCAACGGCAAAAGGAAGACCTTTCTCTCTGTCTCTCTCTCTCACTGTCCACTCTGCCTGTCAAAAAAAAAAAAAAAAATTTTTTTTTGTTCAACTTGCGGCTGGCGCTATGGCGCAGCAGGTAAAGCTGCCGCCTGCAGTGCTGGCATCCTATATGGGCGCCAGTTCTAGTCCCAGCTGCTCCACTTCCCACCTAGCTCTCTACTGTGGCCTGGGAAAGCAGTAGAAAATAACCCAAGTGCTTAGGCCCCTGCACCCATGTGGGAGACCTGAAGAAGCTCCTGGCTTCAGATCGGTGCAGCTCCAGCCGTTGCAGCCATTTGGGGAGTGAACCGGCAGATGGAAGACCTCTCTCTTTCTCTGCCTCTGCCTCTCTGTAAGTCTGTCTTTCAAATAAATAAATCTTTAAAAAAAAATCTTAAAAAAAAAAGTTCAGGCCGGCACCGCGGCTCACTAGGCTAATCCTCCACCTAGCGGCGCCGGCACACCGGGTTCTAGTCCCGGTCGGGGCGCTGGATTCTGTCCCGGTTGCCCCTCTTCCAGGCCAGCCCTCTGCTGTGGCCAGGGAGTGCAGTGGAGGATGGCCCAGGTGCTTGGGCCCTGCACCCCATGGGAGACCAGGAAAAGCACCTGGCTCCTGGCTCTTGCCATCGGATCATCGCGGTGCGCCGGCTACAGCGCGCCGGCCGCGGCGGCCATTGGAGGGTGAACCAACGGCAAAGGAAGACCTTTCTCTCTGTCTCTCTCTCTCTCACTGTCCACTCTGCCTGTCAAAAATAAAAAATAAAAAAAATAAAAAAAAAGTTCACACATTTCCACTTCAGAAAATAGCGTGTTCTCCATGTCATTGATAATATTGCTTCTGTTTGTTCCAAACATACTTTTCATAGAGGCTTACTCTTTTATTATTGTTATTATTTATTTATTTTATTTTATTTGAGAGGTGGAGACAGAGCGACAGAGAGCTTCCATTTGCTGGTTCATTTCCCAAATGCCCATGATGGCCACTGCTGGCCCAAGTTGAGGCCAGAAGCTGGAATTCAACTCTGGTCTCTCACATGGTGCTAAGACTCTGACTACTTGAACCTTCACCACTGCCTCTAAATGCTGTACATCAACAAGAGACTAGAATCTGGGAGTAGATCCACATCTTAATACCGGGCACTCCAATGTGGGGTGACAGTGGCTTAACCTCTGGTATTTTTTTAAGGTTATATTATTTATTTTTTTGAAAAACAGAGTTACAGAGAGAGTGGGAGAGACAGAGAAAGACCCTCCATATTCTTGTTGACTCCCCCAAATGGCCACAATGGCCAGAGCTAGGCCAGGCTGAAGCCAGGAACGTGGAACTCCATCCAGATCTCCCACATGGATGGCAGGGGTCCAAGCACTTGGACCATCCACCCTCCACTGCTTTCCTAGGCACATTAGCAGGGAGCTGGATTGGAAGTGGAGCAGCTGGGACTCAAATGGTGCCCACATGGAATGCTGGCATCACAGGTAGTGGCTGAACCTGCTGCAACCACAAGATTTCAGACTTGACATCAACACTTTTTGAATGACAGCATCTAGGCTGTATTGCTAACTTCTGTTGACTCATCAACAGGCAAGGAAAATCACTCAACATACATCATCAATCTCAAGTCTTTGAGATTGTTCTGACTGAATGATTAATAGTTTAAAGCAAGTTTATTTCCTCTGGACAATTTTTTTTTTTTTTGGCTTCTACAATCAAACACAATGTAATGAACCCGGAAGCAATGTTCTTTGGCTAAAATAGGCCACTTGTAAACAGCTTCATTTTCATTTTTTATTTTCATACAGAAATTCTGATGAGCTAATTCCATTTGAAATTTTCCAGTTTTTCTGACTGTTCTGTTCCTGTTAGCTGGGAATCTGATAATGGTTTTAATCTTCGTTGACATATATTGTATATTTTACTACAGATGTAGTGTCATTGCATAACATACAATGCTTTGCCATAATGCTTATTTGTGACATAATAATCCATACTCTGCTTTAAAACCGGGACATCTGAAGTTCACTTTTCTTCTTTTGAGATGATAGATATGCACTGGCCATTTAAAATAATAATAAACGGGGTGGGGCATTTGGCATAGTGGCTGAGATGCAGCTTGGGACACCTGCATCCCGTATTAAAGCGCCTTTGTTCAGGTCCTGGTCCTGCTCCCGATTCCAGCTGCCTGCTGATGCACCTGCTAGAAGGTGGAAGGTGATAGCTCAAGCAGCTGAGTCTTTGCCACACACATGGGGGACCCATATTGAGTTCCTAGCTCCTGAAATGGGCCTGACCCAGCCCTGACGGTTGTGGGTATTTGAGGAGTGACCCAGCATATGGGATGGCCCCTGTCTCTCTGCCTTTAAAAAGAAAAAGAAAAAGAAATGAAAATAAATAGGAAAAAGATCATCAGTAAACAATAAGGTACAATGTTGTGACTGCAATGTGTATTTGTGCTCAGTGTGTATTGGGCAGCAGCACAGTCATGAGAAGGCCATGTATGTTCCCTGCCAGACAGTTCAGCTCTGCCATTGAAGGGGGGAAAGCAGCCACCACCCATGTATGACTTTAGTCCAACATGGGGGTTGGGTTAGCATTATTCCAATACAACTATTAATGGGTCCTGACGTGGAATTTCACATAATCTTCATTTGCATGAAATAGTCTTCTTCTTTTTTTAACCTCAACCACTTAAAGAAAAGAATCTGCTTACTAATTTGAGAGGTCGACAGCACTCCCATCTTCTAGTTCACTCCCCAAATGCCAGGGACGTGACCCAGATCTCGGCTGTGGGTGGCAGGAATCCAATTATCTGAGCCACTTCCTCACAGGGTCCACATTAGCAGGAACCTGGAGTCAGTATCCTAACTCATGTCTTAACTGGTGGGTCAATGCCCACCCCCACTATTTAAAGATGTAAAACCCACTCCATCTACAAGCCATACAAAAATAATAGGCGGGCTTGATCTGGGCCAGAGGCTGGTATTTGCCAACTTTAGACTAAGCAGAGGCAGGGGGAGAGAGAGAGGTCTTCCATCCTCTGGTTCACTCTCCAGATGGCCTCAACAGTTGGAGCTGAGCCAATCCGAAAGCAGGAGCCAGGAGCTTCTTCTGAGTCTCCCACGCGGGTGCAGGGGCCCAAGGACCTGAGCCATCTTCTACTGCTTTCCCAGGCCATAGCAGAGAGCTGGATTGGAAGTGGAGCAGCCAGGACTCAAACCGGCGCCCACATAGGATGCCAGCACTGCAGGCGGCAGCTTTACTTGCGATGCCACAGTGCCGGCCCTGATGATTACAATTTCTAACAGGCCTCTTCCCTCCCAGAGACCCCTAATCATACCCACACACTCCACTCCCACCCCCAAGAAATAAATTGTCAGTCTGCATCTTCCTCTACCTCTATCTGAGCTGGGTCTCTATTTTATAGTGTTCAGTGTCAGACAGCCTGGCCCATGATCCACGGTCAGGTCCCCAAGTAAGGTCCCACAATACCATGGAGATATGTCCTAGAGGGAGCTCCCTTGTACAGTTGCAGGATTCCATCCATAAAGGCTGACTTAAGCCATCAGAGTTAAGATTCTGGAACTTAGAGCACAAAACCAGATACTACTCAGGCCCAAAACACAGAAACTACCTCTCTGATCCTTTGTTTCGCCAGATACTGAGGTTCTCAATGCCTAGAGGACATCTGATTGGCGGCTCTTTGATTGCTTGGGGAGCAGCACTGAATAAAAAAGCTTGAGGGCGGGCATTGTGATGTAGTGGGTTAAGCTGTCCCCTAGGATGCCTGTCATCCCACATCATAGCGCTTCCTGCTAATGTGCCTGAGAAAGCAGCAGATGATGGCCCAAGTACTTGGGCCCTTGCCACCCACATGTGAGACTGGGGTGGAGCTCTGGACTCCAGACTTTGCCCTGGACCACCCTGGCAATTGAGGCCATTTGGGTAGTGAACCAGTGGATAGAGGATCGATCTCTCTCTCTCTCTCTCTCTCTCTCTCTCTCCCTTCCTCTCTCTCAGTAACTCTGCCTATTTTTTAAATATTTTCTCTGGTTTAAATTTTATTTGAAAGGCAGAGAGAGATCTTCCATCTGCTGGTTCACTACCCACTCACAACAGCCAGGGCTCTGCCAGGCCAAAGCCAGGAGCCCACACCTCCCATGTGAGTCTACCATCCCGATGGCAGGGACCTAAGTATTTGGGCCTCCCAGGCTCACTAACAGGAAGCTGGATCAGAAGTGGGGGAACTAGGACTCAAGCTCAAGCATTCTGATATGGGATGTAGGCCTCCCAAGCAACATCTTTTTTTTTTCCTAAAGATTTGTTTATTTGAAAGTTAGAGTTACACGGAGAGGTGAGGCTGAGAGAGAGAGAGAGAGAGAGAGAGGTGTCTTCCATCTGTTGGTTTACTCCCCAGATGGCTGCAACGGCCAGATCTGGGCCAGTCTCAAGCCAGGAGTCAGAAACTTCATCTGGGTCTCCCACGGGTGCAGAGGTCCAAGGACTTGGGCCATCCTCCACTGCTTCCCCAGGCCAGGGCAGAGAGCTGGACTGGAAGTGCAGCAGCCAGAACTTGAACCAGTGCCCCTGTGGAATGCCGTGGCACTGCAGGAGATAGCTTTACTGATTGTACCACAGCGCTGGCCCCTTAAGCAGCATTTTTTTTTTTAAGATTTATTTTATTTATTTGAAAGACAAAGTTACAGAGAGAGGTAGAAACAAAGAGAGGTCTTCTATCCACTGGTTTGCTCCCCAGATGGCCTCAACAGTTGGAGCTGAGCCGATCTGAAACCAGGAGCCGGGAGCTTCTTCCGGGTCTCCCATGTGGGTGCTGGGACTTGGGCTGTCTTCTACCACTTTCCCAGGCCACAGCAGAGAGCTGGATAGGAGGAAGAGCAGCCGGGACTAAAACTGGTATCCATATGGGATACTGGCGCTTCAGGCCAGGGTTTTAACCCGCTGAGCCACAGCACCAGCCCCAAGCAGCGTCTTAATTGCTGTGCCCAACCCCTCCACACCAGTGTTTAGAGGACTTCTTTGTTGCTTATTTGTTTGCACATTAGTATGTTATTCCACTGTGAAGGTACACCATAGTTTATTCTACCAGTATTCATAGGTAGATGTTTAAAATATTTCCAATGCTTGTTACAAACAGTGCCACAAGGTATGTTTTTGTACACAGGTATTTCTTGTAGAGTGACTTTCCGGAAGTGGAATTGCAGATTAAAGTATAAATACACATCTGTGATATGGCTAAATTGCCCTCCATAAAGGTTAATACCATTTTGTGCTGCAGCAGCTGTTTCCGCATGCCTTATCAGCAGTGTGCGTCAGAACCGGCAGGGCCTAGGCAGCGCTGGCCCCGACAGTTTATTTCTGACACAGACAGGGCAGTGATCCTCTGTGCGGCGACCCAGTGGTCCAGTCCTGCAGAGGCTCCACCAAACGGAACACTTGACCTTCCGCTCCCGCAGCTGAACTTGGGAACAAAACTAGTGAGTCTCTAATGTATGGGCACGAGCTCATGAAGCCCTCAGCTCAGAGAAGCATGCTAAGTCTGCTCACGTTTTGTGGACATGAGCGAGTCTCACGCCAAGCCTAAACCAGGGGCAGTGGAAATCGTCTTTCCACATGCTCAGCAGAGGAGAGAGCTATAGATACTGCTAAATTGCACATCCAATGTCAAGATTTTTGCCTAGAGCCAGCGCTGTGGCGTAGTGGTGTTGGCATCTCATAAGGGTGCCGGTTTGAGTCCCGGCTGCTCCACTTCTGATCCAGCTCTCTGCTATGGCCTGGGAAAGCAGTAAAAGATGGCCCAACTCCTTGGGCCCCTGCACCCATGTGGTGGGAGACTTGGAAGAAACTCCTGGCTCCTAACTCCTGGCTTCAGATCAGCACAGCTCCGGCCATTGTGGCCATCTGGGGAGTGAACCAGTGGATGGAAGACCTCTCTCTGCCTCTGTCTCTCTGTAACTCTGCCTTTCAAATAAATAAATAAATCTTTTTTTTTAAAGTGCATCAATCCCTATTTTTAAAAAGATTTATTTCATTTATTTGAAAGGTAGAATTAAATAGAGAGGGAGAGAGAGATAGAGAGGCAGAGAGAGAGAATCTTCCATCCACTGGTTCATTCTACAAATTGCTGCAATAGCTCAAGTAGGACAGGCTGAAGCCAGGAGCCTAGACCTCCATTCAGGTCTCCTACCTGGGTGGCAGGGGCCCAAGCACTGGAGGCATCTTGTGTTATTTTTCTAGGCTCATCAGCAGGGAGTTGGATTGGAAGCAGAGCAGCTGGGGCTTGAACCAGCTTTCCTAGGGGACGATGGTGTCACAGATGGTAACATAACCTAATGATGATCATCTTTGTCTGAAGGAAGAATTTTTATAATTGACCATCACTGTACTCTCATTCAGATGGGGAGAAATGTTTTTAAAGATGTATCTATTTATTTGAAAGGCAGAGTTAGAGAGAGAGAGAGAGAGAGAGGGAGAGAGAGAGAGAACCATCCACTGGTTCACTCCCCAGATGGCTGCAATGGCCAGGGTTGGGCCAGAAGCTTCATCCAGGTCTCCCACATGGGTGCAGGGGCTCAAGGGCTTGGGCCATCTTCCACTGCTTTCCCCAGGCCATTAGCAAGGAACTGATCAGAAGTGGAGCAGCTAGGACTTAAACCAGTGCCCATATTGGATGCCTGTACCAAAGGCGATGGCTTTACCCACTATGCAACAATGCCAGCCCCCTGAAAAAAATGTTTAAATGATGAAGACAGCCGAGAGAAGACTTCCAACCCCCACACAAAGGTAAAACTTCGAAAGCTAGTATAACATCTTCGATGTCTTTTCCTCACTCAGGGCCCTGTTTCGTCTCCTGTCCGTCCTACAGTAGTTCCTCTGGTCTTCTGAAGCTGAAGATGTTGTTTAAACCCCCAGATCTCCTGGGGTCCTCCCACCCAATTCCTAGTGCACTCAGGCACTGAGGGCAGGGTCTAAGCCTCTGGGGATTAGGCAGTCAGGTCAGTCTGTACCTGCAACATCAGAACGCCTCAGTGGTCTCAGAGACGTTCGCTCAGCACGCGGTCATGACACGGCCACGTGAAGCGGCCTGGCTGCCGTGCAATAGCATGTTCAGTTGCAGTATTAGGAACCCCAGTTCAATGGGGCTGGCATCGTGGCACAGTGGGTTTAGCTACCACCTGCATGGCCAGCATCCCATATGAGCGCCAGTTCAAGTCCTGGCTGTTCCACTTCTTCTTTTTTTTTTTTTTTTTTGACAGGCAGAGTGGACAGTGAGACAGAGAGACAGAGAGACAGGTCTTCTGTGGCCGGCACACTGCGGCTGGCGCACTTCTCCTGGTCTCCCATGGGGTGCAGGGCCCAAGCACCTGGGCCATCCTCCACTGCACTCCCGGGCCATAGCAGAGAGCTGGCCTGGAAGAGGGGCAACCGGGACAGAATCCGGCGCCCAACCGGGACTAGAACCTGGTGTGCCGACGCTGCAAGGGGGAGGATTAGCCTAGTGAGCCATGGCGCCGGCCTGTTCCACTTCTGATCCAGCTCTCTGCTAATGTGCCAAGGAAGGCAGCAGAGGGTGGCCCACATACTTAGACCTCTGCCACCTGTGTGGGAGACCTGGATGGAGTTCGGGGCTCCTGACTTTGGCCTGGACTAACCTTGGCCATTTGGCCATTTCGGGGAATGAATCAGCAGGTGGAGGATCTCTCTCTCTGTCTTTTCCTCTCTCTATAACTCTGCCTTTACCTGCTAAATAAATTTTTTTTTAATTTGAAAGGCAGACTTAGAGAGAGAGAGAGAGAGAGAGAGAGAGAGAGGTCTTCCACTGGCTACAATGGCCAGAACTGGACCAATCTGAAGCCAGGAGCCTATTCCCACCTGAGCTTCCCATGTGGCTCAGGGGCCCAAGCACTTGGGCCATCCTCTAGTTGCTTTCCCAGGCCATCAGTACAGAGCTGGATTGGAAGAGGAGCAGCTGGGCCTTGAACCAGTGCCCATGGGGGAGGCTGGCGATGCAGGCAGAGGCTTAACTTACTATGCCACAGTGGCAGCCCTCAAAAGAGCTTTCTAAGATCTTGAAATAACAAGCACTTGAGTGATGACTAAACTCAGCACACCTGTTTTTGAGCATCTTCTCGGAGCTGGAATCGGGATGTAAATGTGAGTGTGGTCCAGTTCTGTCCTAGGGCTCAGTCTGCTGGGAATATGAACATTTACATTGTGATGAGAATTTCACTCTCTTTCTTTCCTTTTTTTTTTTTTTTAAGATTTATTTGTTTATTTGGAATTCAGAAAGAGAGATCTTTCATCCGCTGGCTCACTCCCCCGATGGCTGCCAACTTATACCTGCTATGGAAAAGTGCTGGCTTTGAGAATTTCACTTTCTGAAATGCCTTCTTGCCACCTTCCCCTAACACTTTCCCCCTCTTTCTTTTCTTACCATCATTCCACAAAAACAACGCTGCCAGAGGGCCCCGCCCATCGGCAGAGGTTTTAAAGTAGTGGAATGTCATGATCCACATTAGCCTGCCTCAGAGAACAAACTGGAAACAAAACACATTAAAAATAAAAAGGGAAGGCCTGGTGTTGTGGTGCAGCAGATTAAGCCACCCCCGCATCCCATATCAGAGCTCCAATTTGAGTCCCGTCTACTCCACTTCCCATCCAGCTTCCTGCTGATGCACCCTGGGAGGCAGCCGATGATGGCTTAAGTGCTTGGACCCCTGCACCCACAAGGAAGACCCAGATGGAGTTTTGGGCTCCTGGCTTCAGCTTAGCTGCAGTTGTTGTGGGCATCTGGGGAGTTAATCAGCAGATGGAAGACCCTTGTCCCTCTGCCTTTCAAATAATTAATGAATTAATTAATTAGTAAGTTAAATGGTCTCACAACAGAAATTGGTTTAAAAATTTATTTAAAGATTTATTTATTTATTTGAAAAAATTACAGAGAGAGAGAGAGAAAGAGAGAGAGAGAGAGAGATCTTCCATCTGCTGGTGTACTTCCCAAATGGCCACAACAGCCAGGGCTGGGCCGTGCTGAAGTTCCTATGTGGGTGCAAGGGCCCAAGCACTTGGGATATCCTCTGCTGCTTTCCCAGGCCATTAGAAGAGAGCTGGATTGGAAATGGAGCAGCCAGGACTCAAACTGTAACCCATATGGGACGCTGGCACTGCAGCTAGCTGCTTCACCTGCTACACCACAGCCGGCCCCTGGTTTTAATTTTTAAACGGCTTACAGGTGCTCTTGGTTGCAACCTTTGTGTCTGAGCTCAGTGAGTGTTGTTATCCTGTAAGTGCTGCCTCTGTGGAATGAGCAGTTCTGTGATCAGCTCTGCTTGCTTTACTCCCTGCTTTTAGTCTATTGTTTTATTTTAAAGATATATTGAGCCGGCGCCGTGGCTCACTAGGCTAATCCTCCACCTTGCGGCGCCGGCAAACCGGGTTCTAGTCCCGGTTGGGGCGCCGGATTCTGTCCCGGTTGCCCCTCTTCCAGGCCAGCTCTCTGCTGTGGCCAGGGAGTGCAGTGGAGGATGGCCCAGGTGCTTGGGCCCTGCACCCCATGGGAGACCAGGAAAAGCACCTGGCTCCTGGCTCCTGCCAGGATCAGCGCGGTGCGCCGGCTGCAGCGGCGGCCATTGGAGGGTGAACCAGCGGCAAAGGAAGACCTTTCTCTCTCTCTGTCTCTCTCTCTCACTGTCCACTCCGCCTGTTAAAAAAAAAAAAAAAAAGATATATTTTATTTATTTGAATGACAGAGTTACAGGGAAAGAGGAAAAAGAGAGAGAGAGAGAGGGAGAGAGAATCTTCCACCTGTTTCTTTACTTTCCAAATGGCTACAATGGGTAGGAGTAGGCCAGGCCAAAGCCAGGAGCCTGGAACTCCATCCAGGTCTCCCACATGGGTGGCAGAGGCCCAAGCATTTGGGCCATTTTCTGCTGTTTTCCCAGGCACTTTAGCAGGGAGCTGGATCAGAAACAGGGCAGATGGGACTCAAACAGGTGCTCTGATAGCCGACTTGAGATGCCAGCATCACAGGCAGCAGCTTAACCTGCTGTGTCACGCTGGTCCCTTAGCCTATTTTCAAATTCACTCATGCCTAGACCTTCTGACTTTCTTCTGGGACAATTTAAGGTACTGAATTATAAAGATTAATGTCAGGTGGTGTTGTGCATAGTGGGTAAAGCCACCACCTGCAATGCTGTTATCCCATCTGGGCACTGAATCGAGTCCCAGCTGCTCCATTTCTGATCCAGCTCCCTGCTAATGGCTTGAGAAAAGTACCTGGGACCCCGCCACCCACGTGGGAGACCTGGATGAAGCTCCTGGCTTTGGCCTGGCCCAGCCATGGCCATTGCAGCCATCTGGGGAGTGAATGAGTGAATGGAAGATCTCTCTCTCTCTCTCTCTCCCCTCTCTGTGGCACTGACTTTCAAATAAAAGAATAAATTTTTTAAGATTAATGTTGGCCCGTGCCGTGGCTTACTAGGCTAATCCTCTGCCTTGCGGCGCCGGCACACCGGGTTCTAGGCCCGGTCGGGGCACCGGATTCTGTCCCCGTTGCCCCTCTTCCAGGCCAGTTCTCTGCTGTGGCCCGAGAGTGCAGTGGAGGATGCCCCAAGTGCTTGGGTCCTGCACCCCATGGGAGACCAGGAGAAGTACCTGGCTCCTGCCATCAGATCAGCGCGGCCATTGGAGGGTGAACCAACGGCAAAAAAGGAAGACCTTTCTCTCTGTCTCTCTCTCTCACTGTCCACTCTGCCTGTCAAAAACAAAACAAAAAGATTAATGTCAAGTCAGCTTTGCTTCAGACCTTCTGTGATCTGAGCTGTGGAGACAGCATCCTGGCTTCTGCATGATGACCCTGGTGACACTGGTTAAAGAGCTGGACCCCTGCCCTTGCCCTCAGGCCAGAGCTCGGGCCTCTCACGGCCTTTCTTGGCTTTGCTTGCTGGCCCAGGGACAGGAGACCTGCTCTTGAACTTCAGCAGCACTGCAGCAGCCTCTCCTAACCTGTAGTCCAGCAGCAGTGAAACCAACTGGCGACCCAGGGCTGGAAACCTCAGTCCTCCATTTGTAAAATTCCACGGAATGGGTTGACATCCAGGGTCCTTCCATGGCCCCTGTCTCAGCTGGGTCTGGAACAGTCTGTTCCTCGATGATTGACTTCTCCCTTCCTTGATGCCAGCTCCCACTAATTTCAACCTCAAAAGGGAAATAAAGGCTGGCACATGGCAGCCCCTTCCAGCTACACATTTAGGAGGGGGCTGCAAAAAGTTCATGGAAAATGCCTATTATGAACAGTGCTGTGGCACAGCGGGTTAAGCTGCCGCCTGCAGCACAGACATCCCATATGAGCACCGGTTCAAGTCCTGGCCGCTCCCCTTCTGATCCAGCTCCCTGCTAATGTGCCTGGGAAAGCAGCGGAGGATGGTCCAAGTGCTTGGGTCCCAGCACCCGTGTGGAAAGACTCAGATGAAGTTCCTGGCTCCTGGCTTAGGTCTGGCCTAGCCTTGGCTGTTTTGGCCACTTGGGGAGTGAACCAGTGATGGAAGATCTCTTTCTCTTTCTACCTCCGCCTCTCCCTCTCTCTAATTCTTTCGAATGAATAAATGAATCTTAAAAAAAAAAAACAACTAAAAAACTATGCATGGGTTTCAAAAAATGTTTGCACCATAATAAATTTATCTTTTTTCAAAATTTTAATTTATTTGAAAGGCAGGGAGATAGCTCTTAACATCTGCTAATTTATTCCCCAAATGCCTGAAACCTCTGGGGGTGGGCCAGGCGGAAGGTGGCAGCTGGGAACTCATCCCTGGTCTCCCATGTGAGTGGCAGGAACCCAGCTGCGTGAGTCATCACATGCTGCCTCCCAGGGTGCGTATTAGCAGGAAACTGGAATCAGGAGTGGATCCCGGACTCAAGTGTCCCAAGCAGCATCTTCACCACGGTACCAAACACCCACCCCAACTACTGAAAGGCAGAGTGACAGAGAGGAGGAGACAGAGGAAGAGAGAGAGAGAGAGAGAGAGAGAGAGAGCTTCCATCTGCTGGTTCACTCCCCAAATGCCTGCAACAGTCAGACTGGGCAGGGTGGAAGCCAGGAACCCAGAACTCCATCTGGGTCTCCCACGTGGGTGGTAGGAACCTAACTACATGAGCCATCACTGTTGCCTCCCGGAGTCTGCATTGTCAGGAAGCTGGAATCAGGCTGGACCCAGTAGTCAAACCCAGGCACTCCAATGGGGCAGGCAGGCAGGCAGGCAGGCAGGCATCTTAACTAGAACTTTCCGAAGCACCCTCATATTCTTTGTGGGTTGGATTGTGCATGAAAATGTTTCATTTTGGAGACTGGGCCTTTACAGAAGTGATCCATTGAAAGCAAAGTTACTAGGCTTACTCCAGTAAGGCTGGCTGGACAGAGAGGTGGACAGAAGGGTGGCCATGTGAGGACACAGGAAGAATGCCATGTGGACACGAAGAGTGCCCCCTATATGCCCAGGAGAGAGGTCAGGGACAGCTCTTCCCCTCATCACTCTCAGAAGGATTCAATTTCCCGACACCTTGATTTCAGACACTCAGCTTCCAGAACTGGGAGTGCAGCAGGTTAAGTTACCACTCGTGATACCAACGTCCATATCAGAGTGACAGTTTGCATCTCGGCTGCTCTGATTGCAACCCCGCTCCCTGCTAACGCACATGGGTGAAAACAGAAGCAGAAGTGCTTGGGTCCCTGCCACCCACGTGGGAGACTCATACATTTCCAGGCTCTCGGCTGGCCCAGTCCCAGCCCTGGTGACAGTTCAGGGAGTGAATCAGTGGATGGAAGATCTCTGTTTCTGTCACTCTGCCTTTCAGGTAGGTAAATATTAAAAAGAAACAAACATGGTCCAGTGTTGTGGCCCAGCTGGCTAAGTCACTGCTTGCAACATCAACATCCCATGGGGAGTGCTACTTTGAGTCCTGGCTACTCTGTTTCCAATCTAACTCCTTGCTAATGTGCCTAGCAAGGCAGAGGAAGATGGCCCAAATACTTGGGCCCATGCCTCCCATGTGACAGATCTAGACAGAATTGCTTGTTCCTGGCTTTGGCGTGGCCTAAACTTGGCTGTTGCAACCATTTGGGGAGTGAAACAGCAGATGGAAGATATTTTCTTTTTCTCTCTCTTACGCTGTCTTTCAAATAAGTAAAGAAAGAGTTTAAAAATTAACTTTAAATTAAAAAAATCTAACCCATGTTGCTAGTGCCTTAAAAATAATTGACGTGAGTTGTGGCAAAGTGGGTTAAAGCTGTCTGCAATGCTGGCATTCCATGAGCTTTGGTTCTAGTCTTAGCTGCTCCACTTCCCAAGCAGCTCCCTGCTAATGTGCCTGGGAAGGCATGGGAAGGTGGCCCAACTGCTTGGGCCTCCTCCACCTGTGGGAGTTCCAGGCTCCTGTGTGGCAGTTCTAGGCTCCTGGCTTCAGCCTGGCCCAGCCCTGACCATTGTGGCCATTTAGGGAGTGAACCAGTGGATGGAAGATCCCTCTCTCTCTCTTTCCCTCCCTCTTTCTCTGTAACTCTGCCTTTCAAATAAAGAAATCTTTAATAATGAAAATAATTTTGTTATGATGTCAACCAACCATTTTTTAAAAAAGATCTACTTATTTATTTGGGCCACCCTCTGCTGCCTTCCCAGGAGTATTAGCAGGGAGCTGTATCTGTCGTGGAAGAGCTGGGACTTGAACTTAACCCACTGCACTGTAACACCAATCCACCACTGTAGTCTGACAGCTTCCAAATCCTCTCCACATCTTTTGCAAGCCCAGACCTGCAAAAAAAAAATGCACTAGACCTGTCTTGTGTATTATTATTATTATTTTTATTTGACAGGTAGAGTTACAGACAGTGAGAGAGAGAGACAGAGAGAAAGGTCTTCCTTCCATTGGTTCACTCCCTAAATTGCCGAAATGGCCAGAGCTGTGCCGATCCGAAGCCAGGAGCCAGGTGCCTCCTCCTGGTCTCCCATGCGGGTGCAGGAGCCCAAGCACTTGGGCCATCCTCCACTGCCTTCCCAGGCCACAGCAGAGAGCTGGACTGGAAGACGAGCAACCGGGACTAGAACCTGGTGCCCATATGGGATGCTGGTGCCACAGGCAGAGTATTAGCCAAGTGAGCCACTGCGCTGGCCCCCATGCATTATTATTTTTTTAAGATTTATTTTTTAAAGAGTTCCATGAGGGTAGGGATTTTTTTCTCCTTTACGCAGTTCCTGGCCCATCACCTAGAATCCATCTCAAAAGTCCCAAAGCTCTTCAAACTCAACCTGTCCAGTACTTATCATTTTCCTCCCTGACACTGTCTGCTCCTACTTCCTTCAGCCAGAAATCTGAGAACTACTTTCAACTCCTTCCCGTCTATTATGTTTTACTGGCGAATCAGTCACCAGTATTTGCCCGTGAATGTCCTCTGGAACCTACCCACTGCCCTCCCTGTCTTATTACCATCTTCTGTTCTTGCGTGGATCATGAAGTCTTCTTTAGGCTCTTTCCAGCTTGAGCCCCTCACCCACCTAAGGCTATCTTATTTATTTATTTTTTTGTAAAGATTTATTTATTTGAAAGGCAGAGTGACAGAGAGAGAGGGAGAAGCAGAGAGAGAGAGAGAGAGAGAGAGAGAGAGAGAGAGAAAGAATCTTCCACCTGGTTCAAGTCCAAAATAGTCCCAACAGCCCAACCCCAGCTGGGCCAAGCTGAAGCCAGGATCCAGGAACTCCCTCTGGCTCTCCTGCATGGGTGGCAGGGACCCAGGTTCTTGGGCCGTCTTCCACTGCTTTCCCAGGGCATTAGCAGGGAACTAGATTGAAAGTGGAGAAGCTGAAGGCAGGCGCTGTGGCATAGTGGATAAAGCCATGGCCTGTAGTACTGGTATCCAGCTCTCTGCTGTGGCCTGGGAAAGCAGTAGAAGATGGCCCAAGTACTTGGGCCCCTGCACCCGCATGGGAGACCTGGAGGAAGCTCCTGGCTTCAGATCAGCCGAGCTCTGGCCATTGAGGCCATTTGATTTGGGGAATGAACCAGCACATGGAAGACCTTTTTTTTTTTTTTTTGGAGGACCTCTCTCTGTAACTCTGCCTTTCAAATAAATAAATAAATAAAAAAAATTTTTTTAAAGAAAGTGCAAAAGCCAGGACTTGAACCAGTCCTGTAAGAGATGCCAGCATCACAAGTGGCGACTTAACCCACAGTGCCACAATGGCCTTGGTTGTTTTTCTTTTTCTTCTTTTCTTTTTTTATAAGATTTATTTTATTTCAGAGTCAGAGTTACAGAGAGAGAGGGAGAGATCTACCACTCACTGATTCACTTCCCAAATGGCTGCCACGGCCAGGGCTGGGCCAGGCTGAAGCCAGGAGCCAGGAGCTTAATCCAGTTCTCCCACATAGGTGGCAGGGGCCCAAACATGGGCCATCTTCTGGTGCTTTCCCCAGGTGCATTATCAGGGAGCTGGATCAGAAGTGAGGCAGTCGGGGCTCAAATGGATGCCCATACGAGATAAGGGTGTCGCAGGTGGCAGCTTTACCCCGTTGTGTCACAACGCCGGCCCCCTAGATGGTTTGTTTCCAAATTCACATAGTGGTTTGCTTTTCCACAAAATTGAGACCTTACTGTGTAATCAGTTTTAAGTCCATTCTTTCCCGCATACTAATCTTGCAGGCATTTGAAAACTTCATAGCTGGGGCCCCATGTTTTGGCCTAGCAGGGTAGGCCACCACTTTGCAGCGTCAGCATCTTATATGAACCATGGTTCAAGTCCAGGCTGCTCTGCTTCTGATCCAGCTCCCTGCTAATGATACTGGAAAAGCAGTGGAAGATGGGCCAAGTGCTTGGGAGACCCAAATGGAATTCCTGGCTCCTGGCTTTGGCCTGACCCAGCCCCAGCCGTTGTAGCTATTTGGAGAGTGAACTAGTGGATGGAAGACCTCTCCCACCCTTTCTCCTCCTTTTCTGCCTCTCCCTAACTCTGCTTTTCAAATAAAATAATGTAAATCTTTTTTAAAAATAGTAAAGCTCTTGGGGCCAGCGCTGTGGCTCACTTGGTTAATCTTCCACCTGTGGCGCCAGCATCTAATCCTGGATTCTAGTCCTGGATGCTCCTCTTCCAGTCCAGCTCTCTGCTGTGGCCTGGGAAGGCAGTGGAGTATGGCCCAAATGCTTGGGCCCCTGCACCCACATGGGAGACCCGGAAGAAGCACCTGGCTCCTGGCTTCGGATTGGCGTAGCTCTGGCTATTGCGGCCATTTGGGAAGTGAACCAACGGAAGGAAGACCTTTCTCTGTATCTCTCTCTCTCACTACCTGCCTAATAATAATAATAAAGCTCTTATACACATGCCCAAGGAAATGTGTATAAGATTAATCATGGCAAGATTGTTTTCATAGCCAGAATTGTCTCTGGCCCCTATGAGAGCGAAGCGTCATTCCCTCATCTCCTTAGTCAGATGGTTTCTAGTTCTTCCACTTAGGAACAATGCTTCCAGGTGTATGTACAGTCACAACCTGAATGTGGTCATGGCCCTGCCGTGCTTAGACTCCCATCAGTGCTTCCATCGTTGGAGGTCAGTGTTGGGATTCCTCGGGATGGCCCACAAACCTCGTGGGTTAGGACCGGCCTGCCTTCTGCGTGTCACCTCTCACTCACGACCACCCAACTCCAGCCCTTCTTGTCTACTTGCAGCTCACGGCTACGAGGTTCACTCATGCTTTCCTCTGTCATGTCCTTGCCACATTCATGCTCTCATCATTCCTCCTTTGTGATGACGCACGGAGATGACAGCCACCCTTCGAGACAGGGGCTGGGTGTGGGGGGGTGCTGGGAGCCTGGTGGAGAGCCTGTTTGCACAGTGCGATGGCCAGCTGCCCCTCACCCACCGCAGGACTGCCTCTTGGCAGCCTAGACTGAAGCAGCAGATGATGGCCCACAGGCCAAACGCAGCCTGCCCTGGTTTTGTGCCTCCCGTGAATTAAGTGGTTTTTATATTTTAAAGTGGATGAAAAAGAAAGAGCTGGATTGGGTGACATGAGAAAATTATATGGAATTTAAACTGCAAATGTTCATAAGTAAATTTTTATTGGAACACAGCCATTCTCATTTTTTATTCTGGGCTTTTGTGCTACAGTGGCAAAGCTGAATCCAGTAACATGTTTGCTTTGCTTAACAACAGGAATACTTTTTTAAAAAATTTATTTATCTGAGAGATAGTGACACAGAGAGACAAAGATCATCCATCTGCCAGTTTATTCCCAGAAATGGCCAAGTCAAAGCCAGGAGCCTGCAACTCCATCAGGATCTCCCCCATGGGTTCAGGGCTCCAAGTACCTGGGCCGTCTTCCACTGCTTTCCCAGGCACATTAGCAGGCAGCTGGACCACAAGTGGAGCAGCTGGGACTCACACCATTGCTCACATGGGATGCTGACGTTCCAGGCAGTGGCTTGACCTGCTGTGTGACAATGCCAGCTCCAATAGATTTTGTTAAGATTTATTTATTTGAAAGGCAGAGTTACAGAGATAGAGAGAGGGAGGGGGGGAGAGAGAGAGAAAGAGAGAGAAAAAGAGAGAAAGAGAGAGAGAGAGAGATAGGAAGAGAACTATCTTCCATATTTGCTGGTTCATTCCCCAAATGGCCACAACAGCCCTGGGCTGGACCAGGCTGAAGCCAAGAACCTGGAACTTCAACCAGGACTCCCATGTGGGCAACATGGGTCCAAGTCCTCTGCTGCTTTCCCTGGCATGTTAGCGAGGAGCTGGATTGGAAGTGGAACAGCAGGGGCTGGCGTCATGGCGCAGGTTAATCCTCCACCTGTGGTGCTGGCATCTCATATGGGTGCCGGTTTGAGACCCAGCTGCTTCTCTTCCAATCCAGCTCTCTGCTATGGCCTGGGAAAGCAGTAGAAGATAGCTCAAGTGCTTGGGCCCCTGGACCCGCATGGGAGACCAGGAAGAAGCTCCTGGCTCCTGGCTTCAGATAGGTGCAGCTCCGGCTGTTGCAGCCACCTGGGAGTGAACCAGCAGAAGGAAGACCTTTCTCTCTGTCCCTTCTTCTCACTGCCTGTAACTTTACCTCTCGAATAAATAAATAAAACCTTAAAAAAAAAAAAAAAAAAGGAAGTGGAACAGCAGGGACTTGAACTGGCGCTCATATGAGATGCCAATGTTGCAGATGGTGGTGGCTTAACCTGTTGGGCCACAACCCCAGCCCAGTAGGGAAACATTCTGAGAAATGTGTGAGGAGGCGATTCTGTCGATGTGCGAACAACCTAAGACGGCTACAATGCCACCAGGCAGTGGAGCCTAATGGGACTACCTTTATAAATGGGGCTGGAAACTGACTGAAATATTACACAGCACATGACTGCGGATGCAACAGATTGAAACACTTACAGAAGGTTTTCAAGCCTGATTCAGGCAGTGCAAGAGAGGGCGGGCGCGTGTAGGCAGACTGGAAGGTAGTCTATGTTGATGTGAGAGGGCTTCTTTTCTTTTTTCACATTTAGTTGATTTATCTGACTTTCAAATAAATAATAAATCTTTAGGGAAAAAAAAAGAGTCTATTGAAACGTGTTCTTGGGGCTGGCACTGTGGCTTAGCACGTTAAGTTCTCTCTCTTTGGTGCCAGCATCCCATATATGGGCACTGGTTTAAGTCCTGGTTGCTCCACTTCTGATCCAGCTCTCTACTATGGTCTGGGAAAGCAGCTGCAGATGGCCCAAGTGTTTGGGCCCTGCACCTACATGGGAGACCCAGAAGAAGCTCCTGGCTCCTTATAGGCCCAGCTCCAGTCATTGCAGCCATTTGGGAAATGAACCAGCAGATGGAAGACCTCTCTCTCTGTCTCTCCCTCTGTCTATAACACTGCCTCTTGGATAAATAAACAAATCTCAAAAAAAAAAAAAAAAAAAAGAAAGCAAGCTTCATCTTTAAATAAAAACAACAAAAAGAAGCAATGTGTGTTCTCAAGGAGCCAACATAGGCAGGCACAACACAGAGGACTCCCCAGCGAGCTCCTTGAAAATAACCACGGAGCAGACAGTCTGATTAAAAACAACTTCACATTTTATTTGTATGGATTACGGAGACTGCTGGATGAAGGCATGGCGGATACAAGCTGTTCTGATCCAGACTCTGAGCAAAGAGTCCCCCCACCTCCCCACCCCTGCCTCCTCATCACAAGCACTTTTAATGACTGGCTCAGCACCGCGGACACTAGACGTTTGATTCATCACGGGGAGGGTGCTTCACATCATTGGTAACTTAGAATTCTGCAGGAAAGGCCTACATAAGCAAGCTGTGAAGATTTTAAGTCAATCGGTGTAGTGTACCCTTAAAACCACATGTTCACAAGAGGCAGTGAGAGAGATTAAAATGCTGATTTTTTCCCCCTCTTGCAATCTGAGTTAAATTTAGGTCTCCTTGTCTACAGAACGCAAAAAAGACATTCACAAAGCAACTCCAGGGCTGTTAGGTCAGAAATTCATGTTGGAGAGTTTCCTTCCAAGGAGAATGCACTTGTTTTTAAAGTTAGGAGCACATATTAACAAATCCCAACCTAACGTTAGAAAAGCCATGTTCTTGTGTTGTTCGTGAAAGGCACCATTTGTTTCCAGTGCAACTGTGGAAGTTGAAATCTGTCTCAGAGCCCGTCTGGCAAGCAGGAGTTGTTCACCGGCTCATCTGTGGCACCAAGGTCCATGGTGCCCGGGCCTGGCCCCTCGGTGTGTCCATGAGATGTGACTTGTCCCGAGGGCAGGACGTCTTCTCTCTCATGACAGTCATCAGTTCTTCATTCTCGGACGAAGCGCAAGCAGCTTTACTCTATAAAGTGGCGTCAGCAGCCAGTTTGTAGTGGGGAAGGGAGCGGGGGAGACCCAGCAGGAAGGCCCAGCGGCAGGACAGCGTGCAGCTTAGGGACGGTCCCTCACCCCAGGCCTTCGAACCAGAGGGTCTCAACAGAATAGGACGAGGCACTGGAGGCCCTCTAAAACGGGACCCAGGGAGACACTTCTAGCAAAGTGAGACCACTCTGTTTCTGTGTACTCAGGATAAAAAAACAAAACAGGGAAGTAGTGGTCAGGGGGAAGGGGAGGGATTGGCTTTATCAAGCCAACAAAAGACAGGCAAGTGACATAAAATATTTCACTTGGCTTCAAGTCAGTGGACTCACTCACGCCATCTGCAGATGGGAGGTGGTCGGCTGATGAGAATGGTTTGTAGTGGCTGTTAGAGGCAATGAACAGAGAAGCCTGGGCCTGAAGTATCACGACTAATTCCCACAAGTTTGTGCCTGATGACGACAAAAAGAAAGTTCTCGTGACGCACCCGGAAGAGGTAGCTGGGGCAGGCGGAATCGTACACGTGGGCTGCCTGCACTCTGCGTTTCAAGCTGTTGAGCAGCCCTTTCCCCAAAGCCCCGTGCATTGGTTCTCCCTGGGATGGGAACTGTGTCTAACATTTTTTTTCTCTCACGAGTTGTCAAGAGCATAGGAATGGGATTATTACCTTGAATCGAGTCCTCACACTCCAGGGGTCAAAGCCATGTGCATCTGAATCTGATCACCGTTCAGAGGAAGCTGCGTTTGCCTATGGAGGCTGTCAGTGGTTTTAGGAACGCCATGGATTATGGGATGCGAACTGCCTGCTGGAACCCCTCCCAGAGGTTTCCTTTGCTCTGAGACAACTTTTTATAGGCTACAGACTCTCGAAGGAAAGCATCAGCGGTTGGCACGGCTCCCACAGGTGGGTGCCACGGCTGAAGGTGAAAGGCACTGTACTTGAAAGTTTCTGACCTCCACCCTCTTCAAGATGTTCTAAATCATTTGTTTTTGAAAAGAGACAGGGCCTGTGGCTTCAATGATTTCACTGAAGACCAATCAATTTAAAAATTGTAGACATCAATTGTAATTAACGCTTCTAAACGATTTCTTATGTAAAATGAGAGAATAAGCTAGGCTACTTAAAATAACATCTGGGATTTTTTTTTTCTTTAGCCAAATCCTTCTACATGAAGTCAGCATAATTTTTGGAGTGACAGTTTCAACACTTGGCGGCTGAGAACCAGGTAATGGTTTAACTTATCTTGCAAGAAGGAAAGAAGTGCAGTCCTGCACAGCTCGGGAGAGCCCAGGAACTGAATACATATTCAGGCACCCTGAGCCTCAGCCAAGGCGGGGAGAGGGCTTGAAGGAGAAAGACCAGTGGGTGTGGCCACACCTGTGTGACACTCCATTCCCGCAAACTAGACCAGGATCCACATCTGGGTCATCTGCTTCCAACTGGGATGGAAGGTTGGAGAGGAGAGGAGAGGAGGTGGGGGAAGAGGAGCCTGCCCAGTCGCCTGCACATTTCCAGGTATCACGGTTGACCCGTGCTGATCTGAAGCCTTCCTATGAAAATGCATGCCAAGGGCACCCTCTTGCGTCAACACAAGAGCAAGGGATGTGACACACTTTACTAACAGACCTAACACTGACCCCATTCCAGGGGGCTACGAGAACCATCAGGATGTGCTGTGTGTGTGAGAGAGAGACAGCACGTGCCTGCTCACCACGATGGTTCCCGTACAAAGCTGTGGGGAGGACCCTCCCCACATAAACGGGCTCCCAGGGTCCCTGAACATCCCGACTAAGGCCTAGGAATGAGTAATATATCAAACAGGGAAGCAGGACTTGGCGGGCCCAAGACTGAAGTCCTGCCCGCATCTTTCCACGTACTGAGGAAATGAGAGATACAACTTTTGCTTCTCACTCCAACGTGGTCTTCAAAGGCTTTACGTCGGCTGAAAGAACTTAAGAGAGGCATCAGCCCTAAGAAAACGCAGGACACACAATTCCTCACAGCAACAAGAAACCTCTCAGGACCTGCTCTATTAGAACATTCGAAAATGCACATTAAACTACATACTAAAATAAGAAAGGAAATTTCCTGGGTGTTTAAAGAGAAGATCGGTGGAACTCCCTTCCTCACCCTGGACTGGAAATCCTTTTTTGACTTTCAGAGTTGCCGAACCTTTTTTTCTGTGCTTTTTATGTTGATGTCTAACTTGTCCACTTTGGTTGTCAGCCGGTCAAGAATGTCGTCTTGCTCCTCGATTTCCGTCTGCATCCCCAGGGCTATGTTCTTCAGGCGGCCCAGTCCCAAGGACAGCTCATCTGCGGATGGAAGAGGCACGGGGGTCTGAGCCAACGAAGCCACAGCACCTGGAGATGCTTATCTCACCCCCTCACCTCCGGCATCACCTCCCCCCTAGGACAGGCCAGATTCCAGGGTTTTGGTCTCATTTCCCCAAATATGTGCAAGTGACAAGCAAATCTGTCCACTCAACAAACAGTAATATGTGAAGGCCATCTCCCAACCCCCTAAGATACTACTGTTAATTTAATGGTGTTTTGACTGATATCTTTAAACTTGAGAAAAAGACATCAATCCTTCCTGCTGGTTTATTTCCCCAATGTCCAAGACAGCTGGGGCCGGGCCTGAGCTGACGCCGAGAGCCTGGAACTCAACCCAGGTCGCTCATGTGGGTGGCAGGGACCCAATTACCAAGCCATCACTGTTGCCTCCCTAAAGCTACATCCAGTACAGACCTGAAATGGCAAATGGGGGGAGCCCTGTCCAGCTGGAACCCCTGTACCAGACAGCTCCAGCCCCAGGCTCTCCTCAGGCAAGGCTGCACCCTCCAGTCAGGCTGCAGGTGGCGGGGGAATGGGGTGAGACTCCATGACTCCATCTCTGTTCTGCTACCTGGGCTGCTCTTCTGAAAACATGAGCTCCAGATGTCCTCACAGGACCCAAATGCCGGGAAAACCCTTACTCATGTCACTCTGTTCACGTGTCCCTACATGTGTTCGCTCATTGAGGCCGCCTCCCAGATCCATGAACTGATGCGGTGGACGTGCTGGGTGTGACAGCCTGAGTTCCTCAGAACCGGGCTGGCACGGCTGCCTTTGCTTGCAGGAAGACGACGGTGGTCACTGCACAGGCCGGGTGTGCAGTCGATCCCTGCAGCCTGGGGTCTCCAGGCCAAAGAAGCAAGAGCTAGGGCAGGCACTGTGGCATAGTGGGTTAATCCACTGCTTGTGACACTGGCATTCTATACTGGAGTTGCCAGTTCAAGTCCCGGCTACTCTGCTTCTGATCCAGCTCCATGCTAATGTGCCTGAGAAGGCAGCAGATGATGGTCCAAGTGCTTAGGCCCCTGCACTCATGTAGGAGACCTGGATGGGGTTTCAGGCTCCTGGCTCCAGCATGGCTCAGCTCCACAGCCATCTGTGGTGTAAACCACTGGATGGAAGATATTTATCTCTGTCTTTCCCTCTCTGTCACTTGGTCTTTCAAATACATTTTTTTTAAAAGAAAAGATTTATTTGTTTATTTGAAAGGCAGAGTTACAGAGAGAGAGGGGGAGAGATAGATCTTTTATCCGCAGGTTTACTTCCCAAATGGCTGGAGGTGGACCGGTCTGAAGCCAGGAGCCCGGAGCTGCTTCTGGGTCTCCCACAAGGGTGCAGGGGCCCAAGCATTTGGGCCACCTCTACTGCTTTCCCAGGCACATTAGCAGGGATCTGGATCTGAAGTGGAGCAGTCGGGACTCGAACCAGCACTCAAATGGAGTGCTGGCACTGCAGACTGTGGCTTTACCCAGTGTGCCACAGGGCTGCCTCCCTCAAATAAAATGAAGCTTTAATAAATAAATAACTGATAAGAAAGAAAAGGACCAGATGCCAAGCGCACTGAGTTCCTTAAGTGCTGCTGCTGGGCTGAACCCTGGGTAACTGGAGCATGCTACTTCTGGCAAAGGCTCAGCGCTTACGGCAGGCTACACTTCCTGCTGAAAACTCAGAGCAAACAGTCATGAGCGAGCCCCACTGCCCCGGGGAAACAGCAGCCTGGGTGGGCTGCAGGAGCCCAGCTCAACTCCACTGCTCCGAGTTCTAAGCCGCAGCCCGAGCCTTAGGGGTGCTCTAGCCTGCCCAGGACATCCCACATCTGTTTTTAAGAGGGGGAATGTCCACAAGCATGTGGCCGGCCTCAGGAGTGGAGTGAGGAGGGCTGAGGGATGGGGTGAGGAATGGCAAGAGACTGTACCCAGGCGGGTGGGGCTGCACAAACGTAGTGGTGATCTGAGGCTGATTCCGCCAGGTGGACAGTGATGCCGCTTTCCTCACTTGGTGACTGTTACCTGTGTGTGTGTGCCCGTGCCTGCTGGCGTGCCCAGGGCCGGAAGGGAGGGAGGGAGGCGGAGCCCTGTAAGCTTTCTTCCTTGTGAGATTAAAGATTAAACGGGACGTGAAGAAAGGTCAGCATACAAATACTTTGCACTGGCACAGGTCTAAGCCAAATCACTTTTAAGAAAAGATAGTCTTGGCTTTAGGCTTTTTGAGGTTCTTGAAACCCATGACCTTATATTCCATGGACAGTAAAACCTTTGAGGTAGGGGCCAGAGCTGTGGCCCTAGTCTGTAGCACCGGCATCCCATATGGGTGCTGGTGCAAGTCCCAGCTGCTCCACTTCTGACCCAGCTCTCTGCTATGGCCTGGGATAACAGTTGAAGATGGCCCAAGTGCTTGGGCCCCTGCACCCATGCGGGAGACCCGGAAGAATCTCCTGGCTTCTGATTGGTGCAGCTCTGGCCACTGCGGCCAATTGGGGAATGAACCAGTGCATGGAAGACCTCTCTCTCTCTCTGCCTTTCTGTAATTCTTTCAAATAAGTAAATAAATTAATTAATTAATAAACAAACAAAAACCTGTGAGGTTGTCCCAGGCCTCGGGAAGCTTTTGGGATCTGGGCCGGCACAGGATCTGCACACAGCTAGGTTGAGATTAGCAGCGAGATGAAGTAAAGCCACCTGATGAGGGGCAGGAGTCACAGGGGCTTGCGCGAGTCCCTGAACTATGGGCGAGGGTGTGCTGTGCCCTCACGGCAGCTGGCATGGCCTGTGTCAGCAGGGCCAGAGAGCTGGGTTCTCAGTAAGTCACCTCAGCTCGCTCTCTGCTCTACCCTGGGACCCCTGGGGCCCAGCTCAGACTGCAAGCCCTCAGAGCCAGCTGGGCACCCCCGCCCCCGCTGGTGGGCAGCACGCAGCCCCTTCTGCCCTTCCGTTCAGTAGCCGTGCTTAAACAGCTCCTCTTCCTGTGTCTGGCAGCAGGCACGGACACTGAGCACCCTGCGACACTGACAGAGGGCTTTCCAAGCCCCGCAGGGTTCCTGGGGAGTGCTCGGTCTTGGGTACACACACCTTGGGCCTTGCAGAAGTCTCTGGCTCCAGAGGGCAGAGTCCAGGGGACAGAAGGGAGAGAGGGAGGGTGGGCAGTGGGAGCCCCGGTCTCTATATGGCTGCAGCTCTGACAGGCCTGGCTGTCTGGCGGCTGCCGGCTCCTATGGGGTCTCCTACAAGGGGCTGACCTGCACGCTGTTCGTCTTCTTCCACCTGGCCTGGTGGCTACACATCAGCTTCCTCTACCTGTACACCATGGCTTCCATCATGCTCAATGTGCGTCTGCAGGTTCACACTGAGGACCCACTGAAGGTCCTCCCCAGACCCACCGAGGTGGGAGCACTAAGCACGAGGGACGGCAATGGGGGCCTGGGGGAGGGAGGAGACAGCTGGGAGGGGCTCCTGCATGGCCTTGTGAGATGCCAGATAGCCCTGGCCCTGCGAGGCGTCGTCGTTGGGATGGAGAGAGGGTCCTCGCGGGACAGGTCTCTGGCTTCACCAAGTGCTTCCGTCCTTGCAAGAACCGGGGTTAAGAGACTCTGCTGCCGCCTTCGCCGCCCACGGGGAGCGGACCTGCTCTCCAGGAGCTGTGTGGGGGTCGGGCAGGATGGGCCGGCAGGAGCGCAGGGCTGGGGGCGCTGCTGCCGACGGGTGAGGCGCTGAGCATGAGGAGCCGCGTCTGTGTGTGGGGAGGACCTCAGCCTCTCTGAGGGTGTTGAGGTGCCCGCCCCAGTGCCCTGGGGACCAGCGGATCCGTGTGGCAGGCGCTGAGGCACTCACAGTGCAGTAAAAATAGCAGGATTACTTTGCTGGCTGGCCTCGGATGGTTTCTTTCGCGATAAGTCGGAATGCCAACCACAGGGCCCCTGAGGAATCCCTGCTTGGGTGCGTGTGAGCGGAGGCCGCGAGTCCGCGGCCCCACTGCAGCTCTGTGGGGCTGGACGCGAGTCCGCCCTCTTCCAGCATCCGTGGATGCCACTTCTTTCTGCCGTGGGGGCCGAGGCCCTGTGGCGAACGTGCGGCCCAAGCGGCGTCTTCCACACCCAGGTTTTTCCCTTCAGCAGATAACTTTTGTAATGCTCATTTAAGAAGAGCGTGAGTTTTTAAGGACTCCCAAGTGAGGCTGAAAGCAGCCATTTGTGGGGGCGGAGGATTACTGAGTACAACTATCAATTTATAATGCTGACAGAGACTGACAGAGCTTCTGTCCAAGCAGCAGAGGAAAGAGAAGGGAGGCAGATCCAAGGCACTGCTTAGAATCCACTGAAACTCACACTCCTGTCCACACACGCCAACACCTCCAAATGACCGACTTCTCCCTTCATTCTGAAGTGTCTGGCCCATGGTCAAGGTGTGGGGTAGGGTGCCCGAGTTCCATACTGCAGTGCCTGGGTTCCATACCTGCCTGTGCACCCGACTCCAGCTTCCTGTTAATGCAGATGCTGGGTGGGAGTCAGCAGTCATGGTTCCAGTAACTGGGTCCCCACCACAAACATGAGCGACCTGGATCAAATCCCCAGCTCTCAGCTTCGGTTCAGGTCAATACAGCCTTGGCTACACCGTGGGCCTTTGTGGAGTAAACCAGCAGATGAGAGTTCTCTCTCAAAGAAGTAAATGGAAACCCACCAAGGGCTGGCCTTTTGGGCCCCTTTGGTGACAAGATGGAAACATTCCCTCACTCCCCTGGAATTTATGGTCTGATCAGACACATGGGTGCACGCAGCCCCCTCCACGTCCTCAGAGGCACCCCTTTTCACAGGGGAGGAAGATGGAGCCCCGAGTAGCCATGTGGGAAGGATGGAGTGTGTGGTTGCATCCCAGCTGCCCCATGGCCCTCTCAGGGACTACGGGGCCCCTGCTACTGCCTAGATCCCAGTGAGGTATGCACGGCTTGGCTGTACCAGGTGCAGCAAGTGGAGAGACCCCAGAGACATCAACTGGACACGACTTGGGGTAGGGCGCGGCATGCAAGGAGGGAAGAGCTAGTGGCTCTGGCACAAGGGCTGCTGGTGGTGACCGAGGGAGGCGGGTGGGGCTTTCGGTCTTACCTAGGTTGCTGTCGATCTTCTGGTGATAGGCCCGGAGGTGTGCATTCTTGGGGTAAGTGTCAGTACTCACAGCAGAGCCAGCCCCTCCAGGGACGGAGTCTGAGTTTAGAAGGAAATACCAGCACTAAATAAGGAGTTCAACAAGTAAAACGTAAAAGACACTAATTCAGCAGGAATATAGGCAAGGGCCATTAGCAATAATCAAATGGAAAAATGACCAGTTCACCCATGTAAAGTTCTGTCAAACTTTGTTAATGTTCTGGGAAAGCAGTGGAAGATGGCCCAAATGCTTGGGCCCCTGCACCCACGTGGGAGACCCACAAGAAGCTCCTGGCTTCCGCCTGGCCCAGCTCTGGCCATCTGGGGAGTGAACCAGCAAATGGAAGCTATCTCTCTCTCTCCCCTTCTCTCTCTGTATCTCTGCCTTTCAGTTAAATAAATAAATATATTCTTTAAAGATTTATTTTATTTATTTGAAAGAGTTACAGAGAGAGGTAGAGACAGAGAGAGGTCTTCCATCTGCTGGTTTACTCCCCAGATGGCTGCAATGGCTGGAGCTGCGCCGATCTGAAGCCAGGAGCCAGGAGCTTCTTCCGGGTTTCCCATGCAAGTGCAGGGACCCAAGGACTTGGGCCATCTTGTACTGCTTTCCCAGGCCATAGCAGAGAGCTGGATCAGAAGAGGAGCAGCCGGGACAAGAACCGGCGCCCATATGGGATGCTGACGCTTTAGGCCAGGGCTTTAACCCGCTGTGCAACAGCGCCAGCCCCATAAATATCTTTAAAAAAGAAGAAAGAAACATACACCAGGAAAATGATTAACTAACATTTCTTCAAACCCTGCTTCTCAAAATGGGTCTTAATCTGGAAAATGGGTAGAAGGAATGAGGTGGTGGTTCTGAGGTCTTCGAGGGACAAGGGTGGGAGGAACGACTGCACTGGAGGCGCACAGACTAGGTGTGTGGGCCAGGCCACTGGGTCAGCTGCTGGAACACAGGCTTGAGATGCCCACACGTCACAGCATTGCAGCAGAACTGCAGCAGTCCGCACCAAGCAGGCTCGTGGGCGGGGTCCGAGAGACAAGCTTTAGAAATCAAAACTCTTGGGCAGGTCCTGTGGCACAGTGGGTAAAGCCGCCTCCTGTGGCACTGGCATTCCGTATGAGCACTGGTTCGAGTCCCGACTGCTCTACTGATCCAGCTTGCTGCTAATGCGCCTGGGAAGGCAGTGGAGGATGGCCCAAGTGCTTAGCATCCTGCATCCACGTGGGAGATCCTGAGGAAGGTCCTGGCTCCAGACTGGCCCGGGCCAGCCATTGGAGTCATCTGGGGAGTGAACCAGTGGATGGAAGATCTCACTCTCACTTTCTCTCTCTGTAATTCTTCCCTTCAAATAAATTAATTAATTTAAAAAAAAATCAAAACTTATGTCAAGGAAGTATTATTTTTTTATTTAAAAATATATATTTATATGCTCTTGATCTCTCAAATAAGTAAAAAGAAATGTTATATAACACGTGTCTGCTTCAAAAAATGGTCCTTGAATTTCAGTTTCTAACCACACAAAGAAAAGCCCTGTCATTTTGGTTCACCTCTTTTGGGGAATCCTCTTTTTTGGATTTTGTGTATATCCTGGAGCCCTGACCGGCTAAAACCATTCTGGAACACAGGGTGAATTGCTTTTCAGTCTCTTCATGCATGTTGCACAAGTAGGCATTTGACAGAGGAATGGCCAGAGGATTATTTACAATAGCAAACAATGGAAGCAACCTAAATGTTTAAAAACGGAATCCTGTGGCAAACTAGGTAAAGCCACTGCTGGTGGCGCCAGCATCCCTTATGGGCACTGGTTCACATCCTGGCTGCTCCACATCCGATCCAGCTCCCTGCTAATGTGCCTGGGAAAGCAGCAGAAGATGGCCCAAGCACTTGGGGCCCTACACCCACGAAGGAGAACCAGAAGAAGCTTGTGGCTCCTGGTTGTGGATCAGCCCAGCACCACCTGTTGAGGCCACTGGGGAGTGAACTAGTGGATGCAAGATCTCTCTTTCTCTGTCTCTAATTCTGCCTTTCCAATAAATAAATAAATCTTCAAAAAAAGGTGGGATGGAACAGTTAAAAGTGGTGCTTTATTATTATTATATTATTATTACTATAATTATATTATTTCAAAATTTATTTCCATCTGTGGGTTCACTCCTCAAATGGCCGCAACAGTCTGGGCTGGGCCAAGCCAAAGCCAGGAGCTTCTTCTGGGTCTCCCATTTGAGTGCAGGGGCCCAAGCACTTGAGCCATCTTCTGCTTCCCCACGTACATTAGCAGAGAACTGGACTGGAAGTGGAGTAGGTGGGACTCAAACTAGTGCCCATATGGGATGCCAACGTTGCAGGTGGCAGCTTTACCTGCTACTGGTGATTTTCAAAGAACTTTTGTGGTTATGAAAGTGTTCGAGGGGCCGGTGCTGTGGCGCAGCAGGTTAAAGCCCTGGCCTGAAGTGCCAGCATCCCTTAGGGGCATTGGTTCTAGTCCTGGCTGCTCCTCTTCTGATCCAGCTCTCTGCTATGGCCTGGAAAAGCAGTAGAAGATGGCCCAAGTGCTTGGGCCCCTGTACCTGCATGGGAGACCCGGAAGAAGCTCCTGGCTCCTGGCTTTGGATTGGCTCAGCTCCAGCCGTTGTGGCCATCTGGGGAGTGAACCAGTGGATGGAAGACCTCTTTCTCTGTCTCTATCTCTCTCTGTAACTCTATCTATCAAATAAATAAATAAAAAATCTTAAAAAAAAAGTGTTCAAGATATAAGTATAAAAAAAAGCAGGGTGCAAAAATATATAAGGCACTTCAAGAAGTTCTTGAAAAATGGAATTAAAGATTAAGTTTATTGGGGTGGGTGTGTTGGTGCTGTGGGTTAAGCTGTCGCCTGGGATGGCCCACATTCCATATCAAAGTGTCTGATCAAGTTCTGCCTCTCCTTTCAACCTAGTTTCCTGCTAACATGCCTGGGAGACAGCAGACAATGTCTCAAGTAATTGGGCTCCTGCCACCAATGTGGGAGACATGAATTGGGTTCCTTGCTCCTGACTTTGGTCTAGTCCATCCCCAGCTGTTTTGAGCACCTGGGGACTAAACCAGTGGAGGGGATATCTCTGTCTCTCTCTTTCAAATAAAATCAAATAAATAAATAAAATTTTAAAAAGATACACTTGGTCCCTCTTCAGTTGCTTCTCCCAGGTGCATCAGCAGGTAGCTGGATCAGAAGTGGAGCAGCTGGGCCGTGAACCGGTACCCGTACGTAATGGCAGCATCACAGGCAGTGGCCCTACCTGCTGTATCACAAAGCTGGCTTGCAGCAGCATCTCTATGTACCTGGCTTTCTAGGGGCCTTTGGAGGGCCCAGGAGGCCTGAATTCCTTTGTCTGATAAGGCCTGTTCCTGAGCCTACTGTTTGATGCTAATGGGATGATCTGATACAGAAAACATTTTTTCTTGCATACTTTGTTCATGCTAGGCTTGGGGCTGTATGAGGGTACTTCAAAAAGGCTATGGAAGTGCATATCTTGAATAAACCATATGTGTATTTCAAAGTTATTCTGCACTAAAATAAACATCTTCTAATTCCATTGTTGCACAAACTTAAAAAAATTTTTTTAAAGTTATTTGAGAGGCAGAGAGAGAGAGAACATTCCCTCACCTGCTGATTCATTCCCCACATGCCCAAAATGGCCCCAGGCTGGGTTAAGAACCGAAGCCAGGAATCAGAAATGCAATCCAGGTTTCCTGTGGGGGGGGCAGGAAGCTAAAATCACTTGAGCCATCAGCATTGCCTTTCAGGCTCTGCATTAACAGGAGGCTGGAGTCAGGAGCTGGAGGTGGGTTTTGAACTGAAGGTTTTTTAAAAAATTATTTATTAGGTCCCTACTTTCTTATGGCACCCTCCATGGTGGAGTGGAGGGAGGGAGGGAGGGAGGAACCCCAGTGTCACACACCTCCAGCTCTCTAAGAGCAGCATGGGTCCCTAAAGCCTTTCACTCAGGATGGGCGAAGCCAGCAACTGGAGCCCTGCCCGTCGCCCATGATAGTGTGACAGTCACTGGTCCCCCCACCGTGCCCAGGACCAACGCCAGACCTGAGAAGTTCTGCCCCAAAACCACTCACCCACATCATCCAGCTTCTTGAGGTTTGGGTGGCTGGCCTGGTATTTCGCCTCCTGCTCTTTACTTGTAGTTATGGCTTCTTGCAACCTGTAGATGAAAGGCGGGAAGAAAAGGAAACTAGTAACAATGAAACACACCTACGCTGTGTATCACCAGTCACTTCCAGCGCCTCCTGTGTGCTAAGTCCCTTGTGACCACAGCCCCATCCCGAGAACAGCAACTGTTACCCGTGAGCCAAATCTGGCCCACCGTCTGCTTTGTTTTCCTCGCCCCCATTTTTTCCCCCTAGATTGTGATAAAACACACATAAAATTCCATCACCTGGCTTTGTGTGGCAATGAGCAAATAGTGGCCTTTCTCGAAGACCCCTTGCTTTTGGCTAGATGAGAGGCAAACTGACACTGAACCTTCGCTAACAGTTTCATTTCTTGTTAGATTCTATTCCCCAAACACTGGACTCAGCTATGATTTTTTTAAAAAATATCGTGGTGGGTGATCCATTTTATTTGAGAGAGAAAGAGCGAGAGACAAGAGGGAGGGCTTGCCCATCCTCTGGTTCACCCTCCAAATGTGTGCAATGGTTGGGGCTGGGCCAGGTCGAAGCTGGAAGCCAGGAACTCAATCCAGGTCTCCCTCGTGGGTGGAAGGGGCCCGGTAACTTGAGCCGTCACCGCTGCCTCCCAGGGTGCACACTAGCAGGAAGCTGCAGCCAGCAGCACAGCCAGGACTTGAGTGCAGGGACTGGGATGTGGGCGGTAGTGTTTTAGTCGTAAGGCTGAGTGTTCTCCCTTATTATTTTCTCTTTTGAATCCTGTCACTAAAACTTGGTAGAAATTTGTTTTTTTTTCTTCTTCTTCAAGGAGAGGGCCTCTAAAAGTTCATGGAAAAAACTGTATTATGAAAAAAATTGCATCATGGATTTCAAAGATGTTTTTGCACCATCAAAGCTCCTGTGAACTTTTTGAGGTCTCCTCATGTGAATACCTACGGAATAGCTTTGCTTTTGCTTCCTCACCCACAAAGCCCACTCGGCTGAGGGCAGAACCATTCGGACTGTGCCTGCCGCCCTGCTGAGCCGCCGCACCCTGTGTTCTGCCTCTGTCGCATGGCAGCCTGGTCTCAGCTCTTCTCACTTCTGCCCGCCCTCCAGGCAGTGCTGCTCCCAGCAATCCAGACAAGCAAACATCCCCTTCGTTTTCCATCCCCAGAAATCGGGCCTCAGCTCCCTTCCGTGCATCATGGCAGTGTCTCTACTTGGAACCCTCCTTTCCAACCTGACTCCCCTCACGTGCTGACTTTTTCTCTTTTTTTAAGATTTTATTTATTCATTTGAGAGGCAGAGTCACAGAGAGAGAGAGAGACAGAGAGAAAGGTCTTCCGCCCACTGGTTTACTCCCCAAATGGCTGCAACGGCCAGAGCTGGGTTGATCGAGCTAGGAACTTCTTTGGGGTCTCCCATGTGGTTGGCAGGGGCCCAAGTACTTGGTCTGTCTTCCACTGCTTTCCCAGGCCATTGGGGAGCTAGATGGGAAGAGGAGCAGTCAGGACTAGAACCAGCGCCCATAGGGGATGCTGGTGCTGCAGGCAGAGGCTTAGCCTACTACACCACAGCGCTGGCCCCACGTGCTGGCTTTCTAAAGCAATCCCAACAGCAGCACCTCTCTGGTTTAAGTCTTTTTCAAATGTTTATTTACTTATCTGAAAGGGAGAGTGATAGACAGAGACAGAGAGATCTTCCATCTGCCAGTTCACACGCCAAATGCCTGCAACAACAGCTGAACCTAGGCCAGGCTAATGCCTGGAAACAGGAATTCTATCCAGGCCTCCCACATAGATGACAGGGATTGAAGTACTTGGGCCATCATCTGCTACTTCCCAGGCACGTCAGCAGGGAGCTGGATCAGAAACAGAAGTTAGCTTCGACTCAAACCAGCATTCTGACAAGGGATGCAAGTGTCCCAAGTGGTGGCTTAACCCACTGTGCCACAACCATCCCCGTCTTTAACAATTCACTCGTAAGAGCCAGTCCACATTCCTGCAGGCTAACAGTTTTGCAGGTGCACAGGCTCCAGCTGCTGGCAGAATGCAGTAGTCCTGAAACACAGAGTTTAACCCTGTAGGGTGTCATCACTCAGAAGCAGCTACATGTCTAAAATCCGTGGTCGGCTTCCTTTGAGCGCCTCTGTGAGCCATGCATTGCTGGGCTGGGCACCTGGACACCAGCGGTCTGTGTCTCTAGGAGCTGTCTTTAGCTTTTCTGTGTGATGTCATGCATGCAGTAGTCACAAAAGATGAAAGCTTGGGGCCACTGCTGTGACATAGTAGGTTAAGCGTCCACCTGCGGCACTGGCATCCCATATGGGCGCCAGTTCGAGTCCTGGCTGCCCCACTTCTGATCCAGCTTCACTGCTAATGTGCCTGGGGAAATACTGTAAGATGGCCCAAATGCTTGGGCCCTTTAACCCACGTGGGAGACCCAGAGGAAGATCCTGGCTCCTGGCTTCAGATTGGCACAGCTCCGGCAGGTGTGGCCATTTGGGGAGTGAACCAGCAGATGGAAGACTGCTCTCTGTCTGTAACTTGCCTCTCAAATAAATAAAATAAATCTTAGGGAAAAAAAAAGATGAAAACTTAGTTTTTGGTGAAACATGGCTTCCCCAAAGAAAGCCAAGTTCCAGGGATGGTGACTGAAGTAAGAAAATGGGGAAGAGGGGCCGGTGCTGTGACAGCAGGTTAACACCCCGGCCTGAAGCGCTGGCATCCCACATGGGCGTCAGTTCTAGTCCCGGCTGCTCCTCTTCCAATCCAGCTCTCTGCTGTGGCCTGGGATAGCAGAAGATGGCCCAAGTCCTTGGGCCCCTGCACCCACGTGGGAGACCCGGAAGAAGCTCCTGGCTTTGGATTGGCCCAGCACCAGTGATTGTGGCCAACTGGGGAGTGAACCATCGGAAGGAAGACCTCTCACTCTCTCTCTCTGTGTAACTCTGACTTTCGAATAAATAAATAAACTTAAAAAAAAAAAAAAAAAAAGAAAATGGAGAAGAGAGCCAAGAGAGGGGTGGTGGTTTCAGACTAGAAACCACGTACCACATCTTAAGTGGGAAAATTTCAAATTAGGGGTGGTCATATCCACAGCAATGGATCCCCCATAAGTTTACATGCAGATGTAGACAGGCCTCCCATGAAGCTGTGTCAGCAAGAACAGACAAGGTTAACAGACACACAGGCTGTAGAGACGGCTGAAGTGTGAGTACACTAGAGATGAGCCCAGGAGACACAGAACTCAGCAGAAGTGTGGCTAAGAGAAGCTTATTTTAAGAGCTCTTTAAAAAAATAAGAAAAAAAAGGCCGGCGCCGCGGCTCACTAGGCTAATCCTCTGCCTAGCGGCGCCGGCACACCGGGTTCTAGTCCCGGTTGGGGCGCCGGATTCTGTCCCGGTTGCCCCTCTTCCAGGCCAGCTCTCTGCTGTGGCCAGGGAGTGCAGTGGAGGATGGCCCAGGTGCTTGGGCCCTGCACCCCATGGGAGACCAGGAAAAAGCACCTGGCTCCTGCCATCGGATCAGCGCGGTGCGCCGGCCGCGGCGGCCATTGGAGGGTGAACCAGCGGCAAAGGAAGACCTTTCTCTCTGTCTCTCTCTCTCACTGTCCACTCTGCCTGTCAAAAAAAAAAAAAAAAAAAAAAAAAAAAAAATTACGCCGGTGCCGCGGTTCACTAGGCTAATCCTCCACCTTGCGGCGCCGGCACACCGGGTTTTAGTCCCGGTCAGGGCGCCGGATTCTGTCCCGGTTGCCCCTCTTCCAGGCCAGCTCTCTGCTGTGGCCAGGGAGTGCAGTGGAGGATGGCCCAAGTACTTGGGCCCTGCACCCCATGGGAGACCAGGATAAGTACCTGGCTCCTGGCTTCGGATCAGCGCGGTGCGCCGGCCACAGCGCGCCAGCCATGGCGGCCATTGAAGGGTGAACCAACGGCAAGGGAAGACCTTCCTCTCTGTCTCTCTCTCTCTCACTGTCCACTCTGCCTGTCAAAAAAAAAAAAAAAATTATGTTAGAGAGACAGAACAATGTCCCATCCACTGTCACTCCCCAAATGCCCATAATGGCTAGGGCTGAGCTGCATGGAAGCCAGGATCCAGAACTCAACTGGCAGGGACCCAGTAACTTAAGGCGTCACCTGCTACCTCCTAGGGTCTGGGCTGCATCAGTGGGAACCTGGAGTCAGGAGCCGGAGCAGAAGTGGGTACTGAACTCAGGTACTCGGATGTGGAATGTGGGTGTCTTAGCTACTAGACCAAATGCCTGCCCCTTAAAGCTTTTATTTTATTTTTTTAAATTTTTTTTATTTTTATTTTTTTGACAGGCAGAGTGGAAGTGAGAGAGAGAGACAGAGAGAAAGGTCTTCCTTTTGCCGTTGGTTCACCCTCCAATGGCCGCCGTGGCCGGCGCGCTGCGGCCGGTGCACCGCGGCCGACGCACCTCGCTGATCCGATGGCAGGAGCCAGGAGCCAGGTGCTTCTCCTGGTCTCCCATGGGGTGCAGGGCCCAAGCACCTGGGCCATCCTCCACTGCACTCCCTGGCCACAGCAGAGGGCTGGCCTGGAAGAGGGGCAACCGGGACAGAATCCGGCGCCCCGACCGGGACTAGAACCCGGTGTGCCAGCGCCGCTAGGCGGAGGATTAGCCTAGTGAGCCGCGGCGCCGGCCCCCTTAAAGCTTTTCAATGCAAATACTCGTGTATTTCTGGACTAACGGTTTTGAGGATCACAAAAATTTTACTCACAATTTTATGCATCTTATGGAAGAGGGCACACATTGCAGTGACCTTTGCAAACTGAAGGACTCAGGAACCTGCAGGACACACTTTGGTGTCACAGTCTGCTACACTGTTAAAGCATCCAGCGTCCTCCTCTTTGCTGGCTCTCCTGCAGCCACTCTCCCCAGCGTGTCCTCCCCACCACGTCTCCTTCCTCAGGGCCCCTACTGTATCCTTGTTGACTGTCTGCTTCCCCCACACCTTCCACCCGGCAGGCTGTCCTCCTGCAGCTGTGACTCCCAGCACACACAGACACAGATGCGGCACTCAGGATGCAAGGAGGAGAGAAACACGGAACACTACTGCAGTGGCCTCTTCTACAACGCGCATGGATTCTCGGGTCACGTGCTTGGTAGCACAGCTGAGACGAAGCTTGGGATGCCCACATCCCATTATTGGAGTCCCAGCTCCGCTTCTTTTTCCGGCTTCCTATTAAAGCACACCCTGGGGAGCGGCAGATGATGGCTCAAGTACTTGGGTCCCTGCCACCCAGGTGGGAGATCCATTTTGACTTCAGACTCCGGGCTTTGGCTTGGCCCAGACCCAGCTGTTATACTTGGGAAGTGAACCAGTGGCTGGAATCTCTGTATCTCTGCTTTTCAAATATAAGATAAAAATTCAACAACAGATGTAATTCAATGCACATTTGGGTAATGGCTAAGTACCAGGAGTTGTTTCATTTAGAACTTTGCTCTCTTGCATCTGTTAGGTGATAGTAAGAATGCTATAGCTGACTGGGGCTGGCTGGTGGGCAGAAGCTGAGGCAGAGTACGTTTGAAGCCCATCTCACTGAAATACTGCAAATGTATGAGGGCCCCAAGGTTTTGAGATGTTTTCCCAAAAGAAAACAGCCCTTGTCGGAGCCTCACAACCTTAAAGGCTTTTGTAGCAGAATTCGGGGCTGTGGAGGCCTCCAAGATCCCTGGGAAGCAGCCTGTGTAAAGAGGCACATGGGACAAGGATGGGTCCAATCACCAACTCGCCAGCTTTCTACTCCTCCAAGGACTTGCTCAGTTCCTGGGTTTGTGCAGGGAGGCTGTCTCATTCTAAACTAAATGAGGGGCTGACGCTGTAGCGGGTGAAGCTGCCATCTGCAGTGCCCGCATCCCATATGGGCGCCAGTTTGAGACTCAGCTGCTCCACTTCTGATCCAGCTCTCTGCTGTGGCCTGGGAAAGCAGCAGAAGACGGCCCAAGTCTTTGGGCCCCTGCACCCACAGGGGAGACCCAGAAGAAGCTCCTGGCTTCTGGCTCCGTATCACACAGTTCCAGCCATTGCAGCCATCTTGGGGAGTGAACCAGGGGATGGAAGATCTCTCTCTCTCTGCCTCTCCTCTCTGTGTAACTCTGACTTTCAAATAAATAAATCAATCTTAAAAAAAAAATAAACTAAATGAACATCCTACCTTTCCTGTGGCACAGGTTGAGCATCCTAGCCTGAACACCTAAAATCCTAAATGCTCCAAAACCCTAAACCTTTTTAGAAAAAGATTGATTTATTTATTTGCAAAGGTAGAGTGGCAGAGGGAGAGGAAGAGATTTTCTATCTGTTGGGTCAGTCCTCAAACGACCAACAATCAGGGCTGAGCCAGGCTGAAGTCAGGAGCCAGGCTCTATGTGGGTCTCCCAGGTGGGTGGCACAGACTCCAGTACTTGACTCGCTGCATCTCTGCTGCCTCCCAGGAGCATTAGCAGGGAGCTGGATCAGAAGCAGAGCAGCCAGGACTTGAACTGGTGCTCCATCATCGGATGTAGGTGTCCCAAGTGTGGCTTAACCTGCGGTGCCACAACTCCTGCCCTGCCCCCAATCTGAAACTTCTTGAGCGCTGCTGAGTTTTAGATCTTGGAGCATTTTGGAATTAGGAATGCTCAATTGGTAAAGTCTATGCAAATATTCCAAAATCCAAAAAAAACTAAAATCTGTAACACTTCTGTCCCAAGCATTTCTGATGAGGGATACTCATCTATAATTAAAAGCAGCCAAAGAAGGCCGGCGCCGCGGCTCACTAGGCTAATCCTCCGCCTAGCGGCGCCGGCACACTGGGTTCTAGTCCCGGTCGGGGCGCCGGATTCTGTCCCGGTTGCCCCTCTTCCAGGCCAGCTCTCTGCTGTGGCCAGGGAGTGCAGTGGAGGATGGCCCAAGTACTTGGGCCCTGCACCCCATGGGAGACCAGGATAAGTACCTGGCTCCTGCCATCGGATCAGTGCGGTGCGCCGGCTGCAGCACGCCAGCCGTGGCGGCCATTGGAGGGTGAACCAACGGCAAAAAAGGAAGACCTTTCTCTCTGTCTCTCTCTCTCACTGTCTACTCTGCCTGTCAAAAAAAAAAAAAAAAAAAAAAAAAAAGCAGCCAAAGGAAAACCCAATTCTGTTATGAGAAAGAGTGACAGGGATTTAAAGTTAGGGTCGGGGCCGGCATTGCAGCATAGCAGGTAGGGCTGTCACCTGTGATGCTGACATCGCTTATGAGTGCTGGTTTGAGTCCCGGCTCCTCCACTTCTGATCCAGCTCCCTACTAAAGCACCTGGGAAAACAGCAAAGATGGCCTAGGTAATTGGGCCCCTGCACTCACGTGGGAGACTCAGATGAAGTTCCTGGCTCGTGACTTGAATCTGCCCCAGGCCTGGCTGTTATGGTCATCTCGGGAGGGAACCAGCAGATGCAAAATCTCTGCTTCTGTCTCTCCCTCTTTCTCTCTTTGTAACTCTGCCTTTCAAATAAATGAATTAATAAATCTCAGAAGTAATTAATTAAAATCAGGGTCAAGCTGGAAAATCTGCGCGAAGTGGTGGTTGGGCCTAAGCCAGACAAATCAACCCTGGTGCATCTACGGGAGTAGCCCCAGGGCATTGCAGAGGCCTGCTTTCCTCCCTGCAGTGTCCGATCCAGACGCCCGGAGCCTCCCCCACCTCTTCTCTCTGCTACCATTACTGGCTCTTTACCAACATTCCTTTCTTCCCAGACCCACTCAGCTTCAGGGAAGACTACAGCCCGATACAGCAGAGTGCTGGTTTGAGGACCAGCTCCTCTGCTTCAGGTCCAGCTTCCTGCTGAGGCTCCCAGGTGGCAGCAGACAACGGCTCAAGGCCTTATTGCTCTGCCACCTCTGTGGGTGATTTGTATGGAATTCCTGACTCATGGCTCCAGCATGGTCTAGCCCTGGCTGTTGTGGGCATTTGGGGAGTAACCCAGTGGATGGAAAAATCCCTCTATGCCTTTTGTATTATTTTTTAAAATATTTGTTTTTATTCATTTGAAAGAGAGTTATGGAGAGACAGAGAGAAATTTTCATCTGCTGGTTCACTTCCCAAATGGCTTCAATGCCTGGAGCTGAGCAAATCCGAAGCCAGGAGCTTCTTTCGGGTCTCCCACGTGGCTACAGGGGCCCAAGGACTTGGGCCGTCTTCTACTGCTTTCCCAGGCACATTAGCAGGGAGTTGGATTGGAAGTGGAGCAGTCAGGATTTGAACCAGTGCCCATATGGGATGCCAGTGCTGCAGTCTGGGGCTTTATCCTGCTGTGCCACAGTGTCTGCCCCTGTATCTTTTAAGTAAATGAAAATAAATAAAAAAGTGAAAAGCAATGGGCAAATTGAATTATATGTAGAACACCTGGGTGGGAAAAATGACTTTTTAAAGTACAGATACTGCTGGGGCCAGCTCTGCAGTATAGCGGGTTAAAGCCCTGGCCTGAAGCACCGGCATCCCACATGTGCGCCAGTTCTAGTCTTGGCTGCTCCTTTTCTGATCCAGCTCTCTGCTACAGCCTGGGATAGCAGTACAAGATGGCCCAAGTGCTTGGGTCCCTGAATCCACGTGGGAGACCCAGAAGAAGCTCCTGGCTCCTGGCTTTGGATTGGCACACCTCTGACCATTGTGGCCATCTGGGGAGTGAACCAGCGAATGGAAGACCTCTCTATCTGTCTCTACCTCTCTCTGTAATTCTGTCTGTTAAATAAATAAAATAAATCTTTTAAAAAAATAAAGTACAGATATTGTGTAGGGAGTCCCTTACAGCCTGATCTAACTTTCTGAGGTGAACACTCTCAGTACTGGGGTGACAATCAGTATAGCAGGAATTTACTGGAAACCCAACTTATGCACAATCTGCAGACTAGGTGCCAATCAAATACATATAATCAGGCGTGGGAAGATGGGTTAACACAAAACCCTCCTGAAGTATAACTTACAGGCTTCCTGAATCCCCTCATGGCTCGGCCAAGGCCTGGAAGTCTTCCGTTCACGCCAAAGCCCACTTCTGCTACACTCACCTGCTGTTGGGCTGGGGGGTGCCGGTGCCATTCTGTTCAGGGGCCGCCTCTGCGGGTTTGGATTTGAAGTAATTGACAAGGCCCCCGAACATGCTCTTAATGCTGTTGATGTGCTTCTGGCTGGTCTTCAAATCTTGGTCCATCTTGTCCACCATCTTCTCCGTGCGTTCTAAGACTCCTCGCTGACGGACGAGCTCCTAGGAAAGACACGTGGCAGTTATCCTTCTGGTAGTTCTCCCTGGCCCATGAGAACCACATGTGGGTACTCCATAAATGCGAAGCACATGTCGGGGCAGACGCTGTCACCTGTGAAGGGCACGTCATCATTTTTTGCTTAAAAGATTTATATTATTAATTTGAAAGGCATAGTTAGAGAGAGAGTGAGCACTTCCATCTGGCTGGGTCACTCTCCAAATGGCTGCAACGGCTGGAGCTGAGCTGATCTGAGGCCAGGAGCTTCTTCTGGGTCTCCCACTGGGTTGTAGGGGCCCAAGCACTTGGGCCATCTCCCATTGCTTTCCCAGGTTATAAGCAGAGAGTTGGACTGAAAGCAGAGTAGCCAGGACATGAACCAGCACCCACACAGGATGCCAGCGCCACAGGTGGAGGCTTAGCCTACTATGCAACAGTGCTGGCCCCTTCCTCTCCATTTGCTGTCCGTATTCTCCCTGTGGCTTAGCAGTGACGTGCACTACACAAATACTCTTTAAAGAGGTTCTCTCTTGGTACCTAAAAACAAAGTCATGAACAAGTTTTGAATATACCATCTTGGAAATCTGAAGGATTAAAAATGAAACTCTCAAGCCAGTGCCGCGGCTCAATAGGCTAATCCTCTGCCTAGTGGCGCCGGGACACCAGGTTCTAGTCCCAGTCAGGGTGCCGGATTCTGTCCCGGTTGCCCCTCTTCCAGGCCAGCTCTCTGCTGTGGCCAGGGAGTGCAGTGGAGGATGGCCCAAGTGCTTGGGCCCTGCACCTGCATGGGAGACCAGGAAAAGCACCTGGCTCCTGGCTTCGGATCAGCGCGTGTGCCGGCCACAGCGTGCTGACCACGGTGGCCATTGGAGGGTGAACCGACGGCAAAGGAAGACCTTTCTCTCTGTCTCTCTCTCTGTCTACTCTGCCTGTTAAAAAAAAAAAAAAAAAAACTCTCGGGGGCTGGCGCTGTGGCACAGGGGTTTGGCGCTCTGGCCTGAAGCGCCAGCATCCCATATGGGTGCCGGTTTGAGTCCTGGCTGCTCCACTTCCGATCCACCTCTCTGCTATGGCCGGGAAAGCAGTAGATGGTTCAAGTGCTTGGGCCCCTGCACCCACGTGGGAGACCCAGAAGAAGCTCCTGGCTCCTGATCGGCGCAGCTCCAGCCACTGCGGCCATCTGGGGAGTGAACTAGTTGATGGAAGACCCCCCTACCCCACCTCTCCTTCTCTGTGTAACTCTTTCAAATAAATAAATATTTAAAAAATGTTGCTTTGATGAAAATAAATTTATAGAAACAAAAAATGAAACTCTCAGTGTGCTTGTTGGAGCCCATTTTAGATATAAAAGGTCAGTGAAAGGCCTTTATGGTCTTCAGGGACTCGACATGCAACCTGAGCCTTTTTTTTTTTTTTTTAAAGATTTATTTATTTATTTGAAAGGCAACTACAGAGAGAGAGAGAGAGAGAGAATGAATTAATCTCCCATCTTTTGGTTCATTTTCCAAATGGCTGCAACGGCGGGAGCTGGGCCAATCTGAAGCCAGGAGCTCTTCTGGGACTCCCACGTGGGTATAGGGGCCCGAGGACTTAGGCCATCTTCTACTGCTATACCCAGGCCAGAGCAGAGAGCTGGATGGGAAGTGGAGCAGCTATGAGTTGAATCAGTACCCATTTGGGATGCCGGCACTGGAGGCAGTGGCTTTACCTGCTACACCGCAGTGCCAACCTGTAACCTGAGTTCTTGATGTTTGGTGAGGAAAACATAAAAATATGTGTACTTCATAAAGTTCATGGAGTTAAAAGATAACTTTAGGCTGGCGCCGCGGCTCAATAGGCTAATCCTCCGCCTAGCGGCGCCGGCACACCGGGTTCTAGTCCCAGTCAGGGCGCCGGATTCTGTCCTGGTTGCCCCTCTTCCAGGCCAGCTCTCTGCTGTGGCCAGGGAGTGCAGTGGAGGATGGCCCAAGTACTTGGGCCCTGCACCCCATGGGAGACCAGGAGAAGCACCTGGCTCCTGCCATGGGATCAGCGTGGTGCGCCGGCTGCAGCGCGCTGGCCGTGGCGGCCATTGGAGGGTGAACCAACGGCAAAGGAAGACCTTTCTCTCTGTCTCTCTCACTGTCCACTCTGCCTGTCAAAAAAAGATAACTTTAGGGGCTGGCAAGGCGGTGTAATGTGTTACGCTGCTGCCTGAGATGTCAGCATCCCACATGAGCAACAGTTTAAGCCCCAGCTGTTCTGCTTCCAATGGAGCTCCTTGCTAATCCACCTGGGAAAGCAGTGAAAGATGGCCCAAGTGCTTCCTGGATCCTTATCACCCATGTGGGAGACCTGGATGGACTTCTGGGCTCCTGGATTCAGCCTGGCCCAGCCACGGCCATTTGGGGAGTGAACCAGTAGGTGGAAAATCTCTGCCTTTCAAGTATATAAAATAAATACCTTCTTTTAAAAAAAGATAAGTTTATTGTGGTACAAAAAAATTTTGAAATCCATGCAGTTTTCTTTTTCCCCATAAGATGCACTTCCCATGAACTTTTTCAAGACTCCATGTATGGATGGATTTCAGAAATTAGCAGATACCTTGGCTGGCTCACTACTTTCTGCCTGTGTGTGCCGCCAAGAAAGCACCGTGGAAGTCTGTCACACTGTCACATACCAGTTGGAAGTTCTGCATCAGAGGGCGCAGCTCTGAGGCCATCAAGGACAGGGAGAGGCGCCACTGTGAGCTACGGGGCACTCCCAGGCTGCGGTAAAGAGACATCCAAACACCAACAGCTCCGCGGCCTTTGGGTTTGTCACCTGTGCCAGCACGGAGGAGGTGGATGGATGTGGCCTCGAACGCAAGGCCATGCAAGGTGAATGGAAGGCGGCAGAACAAAAGAGGGCTGGTCTGAGAAGATTCTCAAAGACCCAGGGCCCACCTAACGGGTGCCATTACACTGTAGGTGGCATTACAGGAGACACTGAAGGACCTCACCCCAGAACATAATTTTCTGGGGAAAACGAAGTGCCTGGGATCACGAAGCAGTGGCAAGAAGAGGGGTTTTGCTTTTTGACCCTGGATGGCCAGGAGTCTGTGGCTAAGAGGTACTCAGAAATACCACACTGAATGGTCACAGCTGTGAAGGCAGGGCTGCCTTGCTGGGGCGGGAGATGGTTAGTGGTTCATCCACTCCGAGATCAAAGTGGTTCTGGAAGCTTCGGTGCTCATGCGGTGGCTCTGGTGGCAGCCAAGGTGGTGCTAGGTAGCGTCACAGTGGGGATGCTACCATGGATTTGGTAACGACAGTGCTAACGGAGGATTGGGTTGTGGAAGCCAGGCCAGTGCTACGTGGGAGTGGCAGCTATGACAGCTAACAGCAGCAGAGGTAGCTCTGGCAGTGGTAGTAGAAACAATTTTAGAGGTGGTGGAAGCTACAATTATTTTGGCAATTACAACAACCACTTTTCTTTCTTTCTTTCTTTCTTTCTTTCTTTCTTTCTTTCTTTCTCTCTTTCTCTCTTTCTCTCTTTCTCTCTTTCTCTCTCTCTTTCTCTCTCTCTCTCTCTCTCTCTTTTTAATTTGACAGGTAGAGTCATAGAGAGAGAGACAGAGAGAAAGGTCTTCCTTCCATTGGTTCACCCCACAAATGGCCGCTACGTCTGGCACTGCGCCGCTCTGAAGCCAGGAGCCAGGTGCTTCCTCCTGGTCTCCCATGTGGGTGCAGGGGCCCAAGCACTTGAGCCACCCTCCACTGCCTTCCCAGACCACAGCAGAGAGCTGGACTGGAAGAGGAGGAACCGGGACTAGAACCTGGCGTCCATATGGGATGCCGGTGCTACAGGCAGAGGATTAACCAAGTGAGTCATGGCACCGGCCCCAACAACCACTTTTCAAATCTTGGACTCACGAGAGAAAGAAAATTTGGAGCCAGAAACTCTGGCCCTGGTGGTGGCGGTGGCCAGTATTTGCCAAACCACAAAATCAAGGTGCGATGGTGGGTCTAGCAGCAGCAGTACCTACGGCAGAGGCAGAAGGTTTTCATAACTGACAAGAAGCAAATCCTAGCAGGGGAGGAGAGCCAGAGAAGTGACAGGGAAGCTACCGGCTACAACAGATCTGGGACCTCAGACAGGCACAGTTGTGGCAGGGCCTCGCTGCAACAAAGGAAAACATGTTTTAGACAATGTTCACAGATATGGGCAAAACACCCCTCAAGGACTGTGTTTGTGATTAATCGTATACCAAGTTATTCTAGTTTCTGTTCTGTGGAAAGTGTAACACATTCCAACAAAGGGTTTTAATGTAGTGTTCTTTGTAAAAAAAAAAAAAAAATCAGGCTGTTGATCAGCTAAATGTAATAGTCTGATCATAACCCTGAATAAATGTGTCTCTTTAAAAAATATGCTTTGGGGGCCGGCGCTGTGGCATAGCAGGTAAAGCTGCCGCCTGTAGTGCTGGCATCCTGTATGGGCGGCAGTTTGAGATCTGGCTGCTCCACTTCTGATCCAGCTCTTTGCCTGGGAAAGCAGTAGAAGATGGCCCAAATCCTTGGGCCCCTGCACCAGAATAGGAGACCTGGAGGAAGCTCCTGGCTCCTGATTGGCTCAGCTCCAATTGCTGTAGCCATCTGGGAACTGAACCAGCAGATGGAAGGCCTCTCTCTACCTCTGCTTCTCTGTAACTCTGCCTTTCAAATAAATAAATAAATCCTTAAAAAAAAATTTTGCTTTGCAGGGCTGGCATTGTGGTGCAGCGAGTTACGGCATCACCTGCAACACTAGCAAACCATATGGACTCTGGTTTGAGTCCCAGCTACTCCACTTCTGATCCAGCTCCCTACTAATGCACCTAGGGAAGCAGAAGAAGATGGCACAAGTACTTGGGCCCCTGCCACACATGTGGGAGACCCGGATGGAATTCCAGGTTCCTGGCTTCAGCCTGGACCACCCTTGGCTGTTGAGGCCATCTGGGGAGTGAATCTGCAGATGAAAGATCTCTCTCTGTAACTCTGCCTTTTAAATAAATAAAACTATGCTGCATAATGTTAGTCTACTCTGAAGCCATCTTGGTAAACTTCTTAGAACTGTAAAGTTACAATTCTTCAGGGTTATGCCAGGTTCCATTTGAAATTTATTTACAAACTGCTTGGGTGGAGAAGCCATTGTCCTCAGATACTGAGTTACCTTCTGACTTCTGATGTTCACCACTGAAGAGTCACCCAAGCAAAGTCACAGGATTATCTGGTTATAAAGTTATTGTGGTCCTGGTTGCTCCTCTTCCAGTCCAGCTCTCTGTGGTGGCCTGGGAAGGCAGTGGAGGATGGCTTAAGTGTTTGGGCCCTGCACCTGCATGGGAGACCAGGAGGAAGCTCCTGGCTCCTGGCTTTGGATCGGCGTAGCGTGCCGGCCATGGCGGCCATTTGGGGGGTGAACCAATGGAAGGAAGACCTTTCTCTCTGTCTCTCTCTCTCTCTCACTGTCTATCTCTGACTGTTAAAAAAAAATAAATAAAGTTATTGTGGGCGCATCCTATGCCATATATCTAAATTGGATAACGGTACCAGATAAAATTGCAGAGGGGAATGAAACTCTGCATCATCTATTACCACATGTAATTAATAAACAACTTAATTCTCAAAAAAAAATTCTTTTGCATCAAAATAAACTTATTCTGGGTCTCACATGCTGGTGCAGGGGCTCAAGCACTTGGGCCATCTTCTGCTGCTTTCCCAGGCTATCAGCAGAGAGTTGGATCAGAAGTGGAGCAGCTGGGACTCGAACTTGCATCCATATGGGATGCCGGCACTGCAGAGGCTTAACCTACTATGCCACAACCCCAGCCCTGAGGTGATGTAATTCCAAATAGTCCAGTCCTGGCTTATTTCCCAGTCTACAGATGGTAGAAGAATTTGAAGCTGCAGAGATGCCGAGAGCAACTGGGGCTGGGGGGCCAAGACGCTGCTGTCACACCTGGAAGGGGTCTTTTGTAACCCTGATGGTGAGCTCTTCCTAGCAGCTTTCCTACCCTCCTCACTCGGGAGTGCACAGTAGGTGGCTTGTCCTGCACGTGGCTGCTGCTCTGATCTCGGACAGTTTCTCTGTGCTGAAAGCTGGTGTTTACCAGAGGTCACGAGCCAGCAAAGGAAGGGGAGCTGCTTCTGCTAAAACCCTCCCTGGGAGGCAGAGGAAATGACCCGAGTCAGCGTTCTCGTGACCGAGTTCCAGTACATGAGGAGGAAGGGCTTGGCTGGGCAAATGCTAGGAATACCAGGAAAAGGCCATCTGTGGTCTGAGGACACCCAGCCAGTGCAAAGACAAGGGTCAAACACTCCCGGTCCCAGGCGTGCTCCCATCCCATGGCAGTGGAGCCACATCGCACTGCCTCCATTTGCCTCTGTGACAAGGAGATCACCAAGGAGACCAGGGTGGCAGCGAGGAAAGCACGTTCCAGAAAGTGCCCTTAACGTAAACAGTGCTGCTCAGAGTGCTTATTTTGCTCAGGTGAGTACCACGCCAACACAGGTGGACTCTCTTCCCCTGCCCTGGGAAAATACGGTCAGAGAAAGGATCTGGTTGGCTGGTGGGACAATGCCAAGGATGCCCCCCCCCCCACTCTGAGGGAGTTTCTCAGTTCCTCTTTGGGTCCCTGACAGAGCAAGGGGAAGCAGAGGACAGAACCAGAGCCTGTGGAGGCACACTCACTGCCCAAAGCGAGCAGATACCTTGCAGACACATCCTGCCCAACGGCACTGGGAGGACCCGAAGGGATCAGGGGACCCTTGTGGTAGAGCCCTCGCATGGGGACAGAGGTACCCCAAGATCTCTGTCCAGGCACATGAATGAGCACCCACTCACTCTCTGCTCAGGCACTGGTCCACGAGCCAGCAGTTCAGTAGGAAACTAAGCACCCCCCCCCCCCCCGCCCCCAATCAAGCTTACGGTTGGGGGTGGGCAAGATGAGCAGGGTTCAGTCTGATTTTTCTCTTTGTTGACAACACTGCAGTGGTGGAAACCCAAAGAAGGCAGATGGGACCTTGCTTCACTAAGTTTATGGTCCCATGGGGGAGGCACGAAGGCAAGGCATCACACACACACACACACACACACACACACCCTGTGTGAGCTGGCACACACAGGCATGGCTGCTTCTCTTCAGGGATCCCTCGCCTGGTTCAATGTGGGGTGGAGGGGAGGTTGGGGCAGCTTCCTGATGAGGTTGGAGGAGAGGCTGAAAGCTGAGAGAAGCTTGGGAGTCAAAAGGTGGCAGTTGGGCCGGAGCACAGAGCAGAGGAAGCAGCCTGTGCAGGGGCAGGGGCCTGCAGCAGCTGGGGGACCTGAGAGGGGAAGTGGAACTGTGTGAGCACAGGAGGGGAGTGGGCCCAACACTGGGCAGGATGAAGAGGAGCGTGCAGAGGGGCGATGCTAAGGCCACCCAAGGGCAGCAGTAATAACCAGATCCCAACCACTATTCACCGCCAAGCCACGGGCCTCATCCTCTAGCTGGACCGAGAGTTCTCCAGCTTCCCAAGGGAGAGGCTCAGGACTAAGTTTCTGGTACTGAGCTATTAATTACAATTAGCAGTGCTGGCTGCTCCACTCCCAATCCAGCTCCCTGCTAATGTGCCTGGGAAAAGCTGCTGAAGATGGCCCAGGCACTTGGGCTCCTGCCACTCACATGGGAGACTGGGAAGAAGCTCCTGACTCCTGGCTTAGGCCTGGCTCAGCCCAGCCTACTGTGGCCATTTGAGGAGTGAATCAGTGGATGGAAGCTCTCTCTGTCTCTCCCTTCTTTCTCTCTAACTCTGCCTTTCAAATAAATCAGTAAATATTTTGAAAAACAAACGCATATGATCAATAAACATAGGTCAGTCTAGAGTCAGTGTGCTGCAGCTGGAAATCTGAAATTTCCCTCCGTCCTCCATCTCACCTGCCCCTTCCCATGGGAGCACGCACTGAACACACTCAGACCTGCAGTAGCCAGGGCATGGGGTGGACACAGAAACACTAATTGGGTCTTTGGCTGCATAAAAAATCATCGAGGAGCCAGCGCTGTGGTGTAGCGGGTAAAGCCCCTGCCTACAGTGCCAGCATCCCATATGGACACTGGTTCGTGTCCCAGCTGCTCCACTTCCCATCCAGCTCTCTGCTATGGGCTGGGAAAGCAGTGGAAAATGGCTCAAATCCTTGGGCCTCTGCACCTGCATGGGAGACCCAGAAGAAGCTCCTGACTCCTGGCTTCACACTGGCCCAGCTCTGGCTGCTGAAACCAACTGGGGAGTGAACCAGCCGATGGAAGACCTCTCCCTCCCTCCCTCCTTCCCTCCGCCTCTCCTCTCTGCGCAACTTTTTTTTTTTTTTTAAAGATTTATTTTATTATTTGAAAGTCAGAGTTACATACACAAAGAGGAGAGGGAGAGAGAGAGGGGGAGGGGGAGGGGGAGAGAGAGAGAGAGAGGTCTTCTATCCCCTGGTTCACTCCCCAATTGTCCGCAATGGCTGGAGCTGCGCTGATCCGAAGCCAGGAATCAGGAGCTTCTTCCAGGTCTCCGATGCAGGTGCAGGGGCCAAGGATTTGGGCCATCTTCCACTGCTTTCCCAGGCCATAGCAGAGAGCTAGATCGGAAGTGGAGCAGCCGGGTCTAGAACCGGCGCCCATATGGGATGCCGGCGCTTCAGGCCAGGGCGTTAACCTGCTGCGCCACAGCACCGGCCTCTCTGCGCAACTCTTTCAAATAAACAAATAGATCTTTAAAAAAAAAACTCACTGAGGGCAAAGGTGGGTACAAGCTGACTTGGAGCTAAGCCAAGGACTGACTCAGGTCTGGGTCATCCACACCCTCTACAATCTAAACAAAAGGCTGGCCCTTGCCTGGTTCCTTGCCCTTGCAAAGTCCTGTCTGATAAGAGTATCTGTTTCCTTGAGCTCTTAGGGTCAGGCTGGAGAGTGTATGCTAACACTGTGATGCATGACGGGGCCCTGGGCTCCATACACCATCAACTTGACCTCTGGAGAGGTTACAGACTCAAGTCAACCATGCCTGGCTGACAAACCCCTAACACAAACAGGACATTGTGCTGAGATGTGCAGGGGCAGAAAGCTGAGTAACCCACGGGTAACAGACTGTTGCTCTTCCATAGATGACACTTAGGAATCTACTCATCGTTCCCCCATACCAGGCTCTGCTCAGAATCATCACGGGCTGCCTGCAGTGGGCGGGAGCTCTGATCAGTACAGTCCCTCCTCTGGAGTGGCTGCTCCCAACACCTGCCTCCCAAAGGATGAGGGTACCGCTCCCAGGTGACATATCTGCCCCAAGTTATGGGGACATCCTGCATAGACCACCTGGACGGCCCCTCCTCCTGGGTGAGGATTTCTTGTTCTTGGTCCCACCTCTCTCACCTGAATGTCAGGTATGGCTCCACTGACTGTCAAGTGCTAGCAAGACACAAAGAAGGAGAGTGCCCTCCACCCCCACCTCTATCCCTGCAGAAGATGGTGTGGAAGAAGCATGAGCCGGGAGGGCTGAGTGCTCCACGTTTGAGTCTACCAAACCTCAGGCCCAACACTGATGTTACTGCACCGGTCATTCAGGCCCTGATGTGATATTTGTTGCTGGACTCCATTGAATGGGGGCCCAGCAAAACCTCCCTGAAGTGTATGCAGCTGTTAAAGAGAGAAAGCAGAGTGTTCTGTTTGCAGGCCGGTTTCCTCGGCCAGGGTAATGAAGCATTTACAAAACCACAACTAACTAGGCTCACTAAAAGGTGCACACGACCCAAATGCCCACTGTTAGGAGAGGGAACCAGCAGCTGGAGGATCTCTCTGTAACTCTGCCTTTCCAATACATAAATCTTTCGAAAACAACAGCCACAGGTATACACACATACACACAAAACAAAAAGACTATACACAAGCTATCACCCCAAGGACACCGAAGGAGGTGATGGTAGGTGGTTCCTTGGGGGCAGAGACATGCTAAGCCAGGGTGTGGGAGATCTCACACCCATTCGTAGGTTTTCAATATATATTTTTTTTTGACAGGCAGAGTTAGTGAGAGAGAGAGAGAGAGAGTTATAGACAGTGAGGGAGAGACAAAGAGAAAGGTCTTCCTTCCATTGGTTCACCCCCAAAATGGCCGCCATAGCCGGTGCTGCACCGATCCTAAGCCAGGAGCCAGGTGCTTCTCCTGGTCTCCCATGGGGTGCAGGGACCCAAGCACTTGGGCCATCCTCCACTGCCCTCCAGGGCCACAGCAGAGAGCTGGACTGGAAGAGGAGCAACTGGGACTAGTAGCTGGCGCCCCAACTGGGACTAGAACCCGGGGTGCCAGTGCTGCAGGTGGAGGATCAGACAAGTGAGCTGTGGCGCCGGCCAGGTTTTCAATTTTGATCCATGTGATTGTTTAACATCTTCCCAGAAACTAAGCCTCAGGAAGAGAAATGCAGAAATCACATGCACAAAATACAGCAAGAGATGAACGGCCTACAAAGCTCTCTCTAGTTTAGCAGGCCAGCTCTACTTCTTTGTCCTTTGGTGGCCATGGCCATTTGTTTCTTTGCGAGGTTTCACAGTTGGAGAGCAGCTCGCCTTCAATAAGGGTAATCAAAGTAAGTACACTTCCTACTTCCACCAAGCTGGGGCTGAAGGTGGTCTTCCCAACTTAACGTTATTTATGAAGTCCTCCAAAAACCCTGTCCTGGCATGTTTCACAGCGCTACGGATCCAGCAGTCGCCTGTCTGAGATGGGAAGTTAGCAGGGTCTGCTCAGGTCTGTTTGGAGTCACCCTGTGCACTGAGTGGCAGGAGGAGCTCACTCCCGCTGCCCCTGCCTCAACACTGAAGGGAATGAAAGATGATCAGAGTGATTCAAAGTTGAGTTTGCTGCATGTAGGATGGGCGTGCTGGTTTTCCCTGATGCCCAGGGCGTCTCCTAATTGAGAACTGATTCAATCCTGGAAAAATTCAACGTGTCATTATGCTGGTGAGAGCCTGTCACCTGCTCCGTCACAGTCATACTGTACCTCTCAGAGCCACCAGCCAGGCCTAGCCTATGTTGGAGGTGCCACTCCGCCTGTGCGCTGGCAGTCCCCACTGCACAGAGGACCTTGGGGGCAGCATGTGGTATGGACACGGTCTGGACGAACAATTTACATCCACTATATTTTTCCCTCTCCCGAGTAAGGAGACCAGATCTTTCCTCTGACCACCAAAGCCCCTAAGCTGTCTCCGAATGCTTTCCTCTACTGCATCCTGGCCCTCTCATCCCTACAGGAGCCTCCAGCCACATTCCTGGGCCAAAGCTGCACGTGTTCACCTCTCCTCCCTGGGAACACCCCTCATTCTCCCGCTTCTCGTCTAACAGTCCTCAGCTGTAAAAGCCAGATTCAAGTTTACCCTCTGCCCCAGGACGCCCTTCTCTGTATCACTGTGATTTCCCGTTTCCTTTGTTCTTGCAGTTTCCAAAGACGTCTTTTCCAAGAGTTCTTAGATAGCTTCTTTGGAATCAATCAAGGAAGGTCCCAAGATCTTAGGCCGAGTTTCCATTTAGACTGGAACACAGGACTCCCACCGCTGTGAGGTGTGAAGAATTACAAGCACAACTCCCTCAGCGGGGCTTCACACAGGAAGGTGGATCAGTGGGGACAGCCCTAGCAGTGGGGAAAGGAAAAACCCCAAGAATGCAGCAGTGGGAAAATGATGGAAGTCCAAGATTCTAAGTGGACAGGTCAGCGTAAACTTACTTAACCACAGGAAAAAGAACTGGGAAGAGACCCAGGGAAGGCTTTAGCTCCAAATATTACATTTCAGAGGCCGGTGCTGTGGCATAGCGGGTAAAGCTGCCATTGCCTGCGGTGCTGGCATCTCATATGGGTGCTGGTTCGAGCCCCAGCTGCTCCACTTCTAATCTAGCTCTCTGTGATGGCCTGGGAAAGCAGTAGAAGATGGCCCAAATCTTTGGGCCCCTGCACCCGCATGGGAGACCTTGGAAGAAGCTCCTGACTCCTGGCTTCAGATCGGCAGAGCTCTGGCTGTTGTGGCCAATTGGGGAGTGAACCAGCAGATGGAAGACCTCTCTCTCTCTCTGTCTCTTCTTCTCTCTCTGTGTAGCTGACTTTCAAATAAATCAATCAATATTTTTTTAAAAATATTACATTTCAAAGCTACAAAATGATGGAGATTTTCTTCTTCTTCTTCTTCTTCTTTTTTTTTTTTTTTCTTTTGACAGAGTTAGACAATGAGAGAGAGAGACAGAGAGAAAGGTCCTCCTTCCTTTGGTTCACCCCCCAAATTGCCACCACGGCCGGAACTACGCCGAAGCCAGGAGCCAGGTGCTTCCTCCTGGTCTCCCACGCGGGTGCAGGGACCCAAGCACTTGGGCCATCCTCCACTGCCCTCCCGGGCCACAGCAGAGAGCTGGACTGGAAGAGGAGCAACCAGGACTAGAACCTGGCACCCATATGGGATGCTGGCACCGCAGGTGGAGGATTAACCAAGTGAACCATGGCGCTGGCCCCTGGAGATTTTTTTAGTCGACCAATCAGTAACCTGTTACATGTTTAACATTTTTTTTTCTTCCTCTGCCCTAACAAAACTGCTACATTAGTGGGCTGAGGAGAGAACAAGGTGTATCAGAAACAATCCTCAATGAAGGTGCAGCTCTCGGAAGTCTTCTTTGGGAGGTTCCGATAAAGACGAACTGGAGCGACAGGTGTCAGAACCCACACATCGTCTATTCGCCCGGGATTTGGGAAGTAAAGGTCAAGCCTTAAACTCAACTCGGGCTTTGGCTTCAACAGTCGTTGCACAGGCAGAGGGAAATCCAGTCACCCTACTTGGCCAGGAAGTGGTCACTCGTGTGGGAAGAACATGAGGCCCACTTGTTCATGCTTCGGGCATGACCTGACACCTGCAGGGACACACACCGCACCTACTCTTTCTAGGTCATTCTGTGGCAGCAACGGTCAAAAGCATCTGCACAGGAAATTATGTAAAAGAGAGAAACCCTTCATTTCCCTACCCCAGGCCCTGCTGCTGAGAATTTTACCCAGCGGCCAAAGCCTGCAGCTTACCTTTGCACGGAGTCGTAAAAGGAAAATACAAAAGAAGAAAAACAGACTAAGCTAAGACTCTCGAGGTAAAACGCCCCCTTTCAAGCACCCCACGTTTCTTTCCGTAGTTAACAGGTTATTACAAACCGTCACATCCCTGCAGGAGGAGAGCCCACGCGAGGCCGTTGAAGCATTCTCAGCATCATTAGGGAAACGTGGTCGGAGCCTGGCCGATCAAGCCCGGCCCCAGGCTTACCTCGGAGGAGGCGACCCCGACTTTTTCCGACTCGTACATGAGGGACAGAGACCTAGTGGTGCTGGCCGCCGTGGCCTCGGCCCTGCGCAGCACCTCCTGCCGCAGGTACTGCTGCCGATCCACGGGCGCGTCGGGCCCGTCGGGGAGGTCGCGGCCATCCCTCCACGGGGCCGGCCTGGCACCCTCGTCTTCCGCGTCGTCGTCGTCAAACGGGTTGCAGCTCCTGGGGTACGCCGACATCGTCCCGGCGTCTCTGCTGATCCGGGACCAAGCAGAAGGAGGCGCGGCCCGCGTCGACCCCCTGAGCCGCTGTGGGAGCTGCTTCCGCCAGTCGCGCGCTCTCGACCCCGCCTCCGGAGCAGACCATCGCGAACGGAGGCTGCCGGCGCGGGGGGGACCACGTTCGGAGCGCGCCAACGCGGCCTACCGCACGTCCTCTCTACCCCCCGACTACAGCGGTGGAATCGCCCTGCGGCCACGCCCCACCCACTGTAGGCAACACATGGGTCACGTGGCGGGGAAGCCGGATGCGGCGGCGCCTGCGCCGTGAGGTCCGGGGCTCGCGAACTGGCCGAGGGGAGCGGGCCGGCAGCGCCGCGGCGCGCGCGATGATGGCGGCGGCGGCCGCGGCCCGGGGAGGCGGAGGTGGCGCCGGCGGCGGCTCGGGCTCCGGCTCCGGCTCGGGCTCCGGCTCCAGCGCCTCGCGGGGTTTCTATTTCAATACTGTGCTGTCACTGGCGCGCTCCCTGGCGGTGCAGAGACCGGCATCCTTGGAGAAGGTAACCGCGGCGGGCTCGGCCGCGGGCTTGACAGAAGGAGGGGCCTGGGGCGGGGGTCGCGGGCAGCCTGTGACGAGAGGGCGCCCTGGGCGGAGGGAGCCTGTGAGGTGAGACGTATCGGGGGCTGCCGAAGGAAAGGAACGGGCCAGAGGGGTGGGCAGGGCGGGCGGGGACGCGGCGGGTGGGTGGGCGTGGGAGGGACGTGAGCTACGCGCCGGCCGGGCGTCTTGGGACATCGCGGAGGGGGCGGCCGGGACGTGGGTGTCAGCGAGACGCACCAGGATGCCGAGGACCGTGGATCCAAACTTGAGGTCTGGTTCTGATGAGCCCTTGCTTTTTTCATTCGGTGACCTTGGGGGAGAGGCTTTTGTCGTAAAACCGGGGGTTCCCTTAAAAGCTGCTTTGCCCGCCTTGACCGGCTTGCGGGCGGTGGTGGGCAGGTGGAACGCTGTGGCTGAAGCTGCTGTCTGAACCGCAAAGCGGCTGCGCATTGTTATTGCAAAGGCCGGGGGCGTTAGTCTGGAAAAAAAGAAAAAAAAAAAGGTGTTTGGAGATGGGGACAGTGGCCGGAGAGGCGGAGGGACCACTGTGTCCGTGGACAGGGAACTGAACGGAGGATGGCCTTATTTTGGGAGCAAGGAGAGAGGCAGTTTAGAGGTGTGCCCGGGAAGATGGGATGAATCCGGATTTGAGAACCTGACATCTAAATAGGGTCCCTGCCACTGTCCCTTGACCGTGTGTCGTCCTTTCGGGAGCCCTCGGAGCCTCTGTCCCCGAGAAAACGAGGTGGTTCTTGGGGCTGAGACTGGCTCTGGCCATTCCCAGAGTAAGTAAATGATCAGTAAGTCAGTGTCAGCTTTCTTCACCCCCCGCCCCTGGGCCTGTGAGGGTCAGCAGTGTTGTCCCTGGAAAGGACGGGGCCCTCTCAACTTTCTGGGAGGCGGGAAGAGGACGTTTTCTGAGTGGTTTAGGACGGCGGCAGTGGCTGCAGCTGGAAGTGGTTTGGGAGCTGAGAGGCTGTTTTGGGCACTTTGGCAGAATGACCTGCTCCTTATCTTTGGTAGCTTCTCCAGCTCGATTTGGTCGTTTGCCTGCAGGGTGAGAAGGTCCTGGGAGGAGACTGATGCCAACCTAACTTCTTCTTTTTTTTTTTTTTTTAAACATTTATTTATTTTTTTGAAAGTCAGAGTTACACAGAGAGAAGGAGAGGCAGAGAGAGGGAGAGAGAGGTCTTGCATCCAATGGTCCACTCCCCAAATGGCTGCAACAGCCAGCGCTGGGGCAGTCTGAAGCCAGGAGCCAGGAGTCTTTTCCAGATCTCCCGCGTGGGTGCAGGGGCCCAAGGACTTGGGCCATTTCTGCTGCTTTCCCAGGCTATAGCAGAGAGCTGGATCGGAAGAGGGGCATTTGTGACACAAACTGGCGCCCATATGGGATGCCGGCATTGCAGACGGTGGCTTTACCCGCTTCGCCACAGAGCTGGCCCCCACCAACCTAACTTCTAGTTCAAGAGGGAGTACAATAGAATAGAATGGAAAGATTGGGAGATTGGGAGGGTAGCACCATCCAGGTTTAACCCCCACCCCATAACTTGCTTTCATTAGTGTGGGTCTAGGCAGGTCAGTTCCCTACTCTGGTCCTCTGCCTTTGTGTAACAAACAGGACAGTGCTTGATAGGAGTGTTGTGAAAATCAGCAGAATGGTATGAATAAAGTTAGGCCCGTGGGTCCCTCATGAATGATCACTGTTATTGTTTGATGAGCCTGACGGCTGGATCACAGTGCTGGTTTATTAAATCAAGCTCCTGCTAGCCAGGCAGCACATGGTCTTAGGAGGAGGACCAGCAAGCGTGTCAGAAATTGGATTGTTGGATTCAGGGAGAAGAGAAAACAGAGTGCAGGGAATTGGATGTTCTGTAAGAAGAGGGTCCCGCAGCTCTCTGGCGGTGGTACCCCTTTCAGCCTGGTCAGTCTGGAAGGGCACCTGGAGCTCACTGTGCCCGCGTCTGCCTGTGCACTAGTCGGAGCATCCCGTAGCTGCAGCATTGTGAGCTTCGCATCTGTCAGAGCTGCTGCACTTTCAAGAGGGCAGTATTTTTCTGTCATTAGTGTGGCCTTCAGGTTGGCAGTTCCCTAACCATCTTAGCTGGGGAGATACTTTGGTCTTACTGGCAACATTTGCCAATCACTTCCAATGCCAAAGAGTTAACAGAAGGGGTCTGAGGCTGCCATCTTTAAAAGGGGCTACTTACAAGATCGGCCCTTGGCTGGTATCTTGGCACTTGGCACTTGAACTCTTCCCTTCATTCTCTAACTGATGAGGGTGGTTTACTGTACCTAGCCTCTGTATAAATTTTGTTATTTATGTTGAACACCTGCTTTCTTTCTGGGAATCTGAAATTTAGAGAGTTGCTAGGCAGACAGCGCCTGTGAGACAAGCCCCCAGTGAAACCCTTGGTTGCTGGGGTAGGTGTTTGGCCTGGCACTTAAGACACCAGTTAAGATACCCACTTCCCATATCCAAACACTCGGATTGAGTGCTTGGCTCAGCTCCCTGCTTCCTGGCAGTACAGATGTGGGCGGCAGCAGATGATATTTCCAGTAGTTGGGTCTTTGCTATCTATATGGGGGACCTGGACTGAATTGTGGGCTTTGGCTTGGCACAGTCTCAGCCATTGCAGGCATTAGGGGAATGAACTTGTAGAGATGAGTCTCTCTCTCTCTCTCTCTCTGCCTCTTGGGAAGAGGAAAAAAAAAAAAAAAACAAAACCCCTTGAGTGCAGAGTCTCTAATGGACTTCTCTGGGCACGAACAATTCTTCTGTATTATGGCAGTTTTTGCTGCTGTAGAAGGGGTCTCCTTGGTGAATACCTCGTGGGAGGGAGAGAGCCTAAGGACACATGTGCACGGCTTGTTCCTTATTCCACCTGTATCTTTTCCCCTTGGTGATGTTCCTTCATTGTAATAAAATTTAGTCATGCACACATGTTCAAAGGGTCTTCACAAAGTTCATGGGAATGTGTATTATGGAAAAACTGCATGAATTTTAAATTCTTTTTTTTAAGATTTATTTATTTGAAAGATAGAGTAAGAGTAAGAGAGGTAGGGACAGAGAGAGAGAGAGAGAGAGAGATCTTCCATCTGCTGGTTTACTCCTCAAAAGGCCGCAGTGACTAGGGCTGGGCTAGGCCAAAGCCAGGAGCTTCTTCGGGTCTCTCACATGGGTGCCAGGGCCTAAGGACTTGGGCCATCTTCTGTTGCCTTCCCAGGTGCATGAACAGAGAGCTGGATTGGAAGTGGAGCAGCCGGGACTCGAACCAGCACCCACATGGGATGCTGGCATTGCAGATGTCTGCTTAACTGGCTGTGACAAAGCACTGGCCCCTTGTTTTAATTTTTAAATGCAGGCTAGGAGCTTTAATCTGCTGCACCACAGCGCTGATCCCTCAAATTCTTTTTTTGAAAAGATTTTTTTTTTTTTAATTTTATTTGAAATGTTGAGTTACAGACAGTGAGAGGGAGAGACAGAGAAAGGTCTTCCATCCGCTGGTCCATTCCCCAGATGGCTGCAATGGCTGGAGCTGGGTCCATCTGAAGCCAGGAGCCAGGAGTTTCCTCTGGGTCTTCCCTGTGGGTGCAGGAGCCCAAGGACTTGGGCCATCTTCTAATGCTTTCCCAGGCCATAGCAGAGAGCAGGGTTGGAAGAGGAGCAGCTGAGACTAGAACTGGTGCCCATATGGGATGCTGGCACTGCAGGCAGAGGATTAACCTACTGTGCCACAGCACCGGGTCAAATTATTTTTTTTTTTAAAGATATATTTTATTTACTTGAAAGGCAAATTTACACAGACACACACACACGCATACACACACACACACATACAGAGAGAGAGAGAGAGAGAGATCTCTTCCATCCTCTAGTTCACTCCTCACAGTGGCCTGGATTGGGCCTGGCCAAAGCCAGGAGCTTCATCTGAATCTCCCATGTGGGTAGCCCATGCTTTGCTGCTTTTCCAGGTGCGTTAGGGAACCAGCTTGGAAGTGGAGTACCCAGGACTGGAAATAGCGCTCATATGGGATGCCAGCATCACAGGTGGCAGCTTAACTTGTGCCACAATGTCGGCCCCTCAGCATTCTTTTGTGTTGGAGCTGGCGCTATAGCTTAGCAAGTAAAGCCACCGCCTGCAGTGCCAGCATCCCATATGGGCACGAGTTTGAGTCTGGGCTGCTCCACTTCCCATCCAGCTCTCTGCTGAGGCCTGAGAAAGCAGTGGAAGATGGCCCAAGTCCTTGGGCTCCTGCACCTGTGTGGGAGACCCGGAAGAAGCTCCTGGCTCCTGGCTTTGGATTGGCGCAGCTCCGGCCATTTCGGCCACCTGGAGAGTGAACCAACAGATGGAAGATCTCTTTCTGCTTCTGCTTCTTTCTCTGCCTCTCTGTAACTCTGCCTTTCAAATAAATAAATCTGTTTTTTTTTTTTTTTTTTGAGATTTTATTTGAGAGTTAGAATTACAGACAGTGAGAGGGAGAGACAGAGAGAAAGGTCTTCCTTCTGTTGGTTCACTCCCCAAATGTCCGCAATGGCCGGAGCTGCACCCATCCGAAGCCAGGAGCCAGGAGCTTCTTCCGAGTCTCCCATGCAGATACAGGGCCCAAGGACTTGGGCCGTCTTCTACTGGTTTTCCAGGCCATAGCAGAGAGCTGGATTGGAAGAGGAGCAGCTGGGACTAGAACCGGTGCCCATATGGGATCCTGGCGCCGCAGGCAGAGGATTAACCTGCTGTGCCACAGCGCCGGCCCCAAATAAATAAATCTTTTAAAAAAGAATTCTTCTGTGTTAAAATAAACTGGTCTTTTAATTCCATTTTCCATGAACTTTTTGAGGCACCTTCATATGCATGGGGGTGGTCTTGGGGACCCCTGGAGTAACTGATTTCATGGAGGAGGCTCTGTAGGTGTCTGATCCCATCAAATGCACCACATTCCTCTCATCCCCGTCTGAGGTCTTGAGACTTGATCACGCACGGGATCATCTTTATTGGTTAGTCCTGTTATCTGTATCTGTTCACTGCATTCCCGTACTTCACAACGACTGCTGAGAACCCCTTAGCTGCCGCAAGAGAAAGATTCTTGAGGTTCGTAAGAGCAGAGGAATTGCCGCGCACCTGCCTGGGATGATAGACTCGGAGACGCCAGCTGGGAGATGAGTGTTGGAAACTACCCCACCGTCCCCAGCAGTGTTCTGTTTTTCTCTTTTCCTTTCTTCTAGAGAGGGCAGAGGACCGGCTGGGGCTTGGTGCAGATAAGGTTGACCCAGGGAGGGCACAGTTTACTGAACAACCTGGCATCTCAGCTCGACAGTGCTAACTCTGGCAGCCCTGCCATGCTTCCAGTGGCACTTGAGGCACGTTAGTGACCTTCCCTCCTTGGGTCTCTGTGTACCGCAGTTGTGTTTACTTACTCCAGTCACTCACTGTGATCCCAGGCTGAGGTATGTGCTGGGCCAGGTAAATAAAAAGCATTCCTGGTGTGGTTGCTCAGGTGATCAGCAGCAAGTCAAACCTGCTGCAAGACTCCTCCATTTTTTTTTTTTTTTTTTTTTAAGATTTATTTTATTTGAAAGGCAGAGTTAGAGAGAGAGAGACCTTCCAACTGCTGGTTCACCTCCCAAATGGCTGCACCAGCACTTTGGCCAGGCTGAAGCCAAGAGCTTCATCTGGGTCTTCCACGTGGGTGCAGGGCCCCAAGGACTTGAGCCTTTCACTGCTTTCCCAGGAGCATTAGCAGGGAGCTGGATCAGAAATGGAGCAGCTGAGACTTGAACTAGTGCCCATGTGGGATGTCAGCGTTGCAGGCACCTGTTTAACCCCTGTGCCACAGTGCTGGCCCTTCTCCTCCATTGTTGTGTTCCGGGCCTGGAGACCAGACTCCAGCCATGTTTAGATAACTCTTGGGCATCTGCCCTCTGATCTCTGTCTGAGCTTTGACCTTTTCCTCTTGGGCTGTTCCTAAGACAGGGGTCCCCACTCCTGAGCCTCACCTAGGATTGGGACCCACCTCACAGGACACTGTCTGTGTGGCCCCCTGCACCCAGTCCTACTCAGTCCTAAGCTGTCTCCCTCTGGGAGAAGAAGGGGAGAAGACAAGTAGACAAGAAGAAAGAAAGAAAGGAGCTTTTCCACACCGATCTCCAAGCACGTGGGCCATCTTCTACTGCTTTCCTAGGCCATAGTGGGGAGCTGGATTGGAAGAGGAACAGCCGGGACTAGAACCAGTGCCCATGTGGCATGCCTGCGCTGCAGGCAGAGGATTAACTTACTGTGCCAGGGCGCCAGCCCAGCTAACTTTTAATCTGGTGTTGAAGTAGCTGTGCTGTCAGGGACAGCATGAAACCCCCTGTGGACACAGGTGCTTCAGAGGATGAGCTTATTAGGTCAGTTCTAATTGGGAAAATCTGTGGCCAGGTGCGTAGGGCATTTGGCTCTCTGGATTTGGTGGCTATCTAGTCTGTCCCTAAGAGTGGTTTGCCCTTGAGTCAAAAATCAAGGTATTGGTGTTTTTCAACATCATGAAGCCAAAATTTGCTCATTGCTTCTCCCTTTTCCTTGTGAGACCGTACAGTGAGAAGAGCGAGAATGAAGGTCAGGAGAGGGTATTGGCATTTGATAGTAATGTAGAACCAGTAATACCAGGTCAACCCTAAAATATTTTAGGAGAAATGGAAGAATAAAAAAACTTTAACTGTAATCAAGTCACATTAACTGTATAGGTATTAGTTTGCTGGGGCTGTCATAACAACGACACATTTATTGCCTCAGAATTCTTCTGGCTGTAAGGCCAGATCAGGGTGTCAGCTGTGTTGTTTTCCTCTGAGGCCTGTCTCCTTGGCTGGGAGGGGTGGCTGCCTCCTTGGGTTTTCGCGTGGCTCTTCCTTCTGTGCCTGCATGAGTCACTAGCTGCCGGCTCCCCCAGAGGGCAGAAGTGTTCTATTTCTGACTCCTCACAGCTTGGGGCGTCTGCGGTTTGTGCCCAGTGCTGTTGCTCTTGCCTCTGATTTCTTCCACGGGCAGTTGTTCCCACTGTTAGTTCTAACTTCCAGAATTCGTCTGTGCATTTCCTTTTCCTGATTACTTATTTACGTTATTTATTTATTTTTGTATTTGCTTTCCTGTATCTTGGCATTTTGGAAAATATCTTGGTCTTTGCTGAACATTGCCAAGACAGCCAGAACACTGCTCCCGTGTCTGTGGTGTACACTGGCGAGTACCTGCAGGCTTGAGGCAGAAACCCTCCGTCTCGCTTGCTTTTGTTTCTTGAGCAGCGGGAGGCTGTGGGCTGCAGAAGCCATTTTCTTTTCCTGAAGGTTTCTGCACTGGAGCTGCTCTGCAAGGCCAGATTCAGGAGAGCCGAGGCTCGGAGGCTACACCACCAGGAAAACAAAAGGTGGCAGCATGCGTTCCCGTGCTGTGCCACGATGCCTGGCCCCTGTTCATGTCAGTTTTGAGTGCTTGCTGTGTGCCAGGCACTGTGGTAGGCCTTGGCATTCGAGGGATGAATAGACATGTTTGTGCTGCAGTGGTTGTCTGTGCTTGGGGTGCCTGAGTCCCTGTGGAGAACGTGCTTGGTTCAGCCCTGGCTGCTCTGTTTCTAATCCAGCTTCCTGCTAACGTGCACTCTGGGAGGCAGCAGGTGATGGCTCCAGTACTCGGGACCCTGCTGCCCACATAGGAGACCTGGATAGAGTACCAGGTTCCATGCCTTGACCTGGTCCAGCCCTCGATGTTGTGGGCATTTGGGTTGGTCATGGGAGTGGCACGGGCTCAAACACTTGGGCTATTTTCCACTGCTTTCCCACGTACGTTAGCAGGGAGCTAAATCAGGAGTAGAGCAGCTGGGACGCAAACCAGTGCCCATATGGGATGCCAGTGTCACAGGTGGCAGCCTAACCCACCATGCCACATCATCAGTCCCCTTTATTTTGTTTTAAGTACTGGTCCTTTCAGAAAGAACATCTTTCTGAAATGTTATTTTGTGAATCTATGGATCAAGGACATAATATTTCTAACTTCATACTTACTGTGGCGCAAACACCTAACATGAGATCTACCTTTTTAATAAAGTTTTTTTTTAATATTTATTTTGTTTATTTGAAAGATTTACAGAGAGAGGTAGAGCGAGTGAGCGAGAAAGAGACAGAGATCTTCCATCCGCTGCTTCATTCCCCAAATGGCCTCAAGGGCCAGAGCTGAGCTAATCTGAAGCCAGGAGCCAGGAGCTTCTTCTGGGTCTCTCACATGGGTGCAGGGGCCCAAGAACCTGGGCCATCTTCTGCTGCTTTCCCAGGCCATAGCAGAGAGTTGGATCGGAAGTGGAGCAGCTGGGACTCAAATCAGCACCCATGTAGGATGCCAGCACTGTAGGCTGGAGCTTTAACCCGCTGTGCCACAGCGCTGGCCCCATTAATAAAGTTTTAAGCATATGATAAATGGACATGGTCTTGCTGTAATGGACTTTACAATAGAGACAACCAAGCACTAACTAACAATTACAAGTAAATATGATTTAAAATGATTACAAGTGCCCAGAAGCAGAAGTAAATGGTGTTGGTAAATTTTTATCTCAATTGTAAAAAGCGGTACGTATGAGGAGCAATAAAAATGGGCTCCTGACTAATATGAGAAACAGAGAAACCTTGGATGAATAAGAGTCAGCCAGTGGAATGTGTCCTGGAGGTATTCCTGGCGGAGCGTGCAACTTCTGTAAAGGCCACCAACAGGAACGTTCTTGACTTCTTTGATGACATCAAGGCTGCAGCGTTCACAGCCTAGAGAGCTAGGGTGGCACCAGAATAGGCTGGGGAAGTAGCGGGGCCTGATCACCCGGGCAGTTCATGAGAGTGGCTTTTGGATGTTATCCTAAAAGCTACGTACTGCTTTAATAGCTTTCAGGATATTGGTGAAACATCTAAAATATTAATAACAAAAAATAGTGTCCTAGTTATCACTTCAATAGACTTTTAAAAAACAAGATTTATTTTATTTATTAGAAAACCAGAATGACAGGAGAAACAGAAGATCTTTCTGCTGATTCATTCCACAAATGACTGAGATGGTTGGGGCTGGGCCAGGCTGAAGGCAGGAGCCAGGTCTCCCATGTGGGTTGCAGGGGCCCAAGCATTTTGGCCATCCTCTGTTGCTTTCCCAGGCACATTAGCAGGGAGCTGGATCAGAAACAGGGCAGCCAGGATTCAAACCAGCACTTGGATATACGATGCTGGTGTCAGAGGTGGCAGCTTAACTCACTAGGCCATGCATATGCCAGCCCCTACGGAGACATTTTAAAGTCACTTTGAATAGATTTTTTTAAAAACAGATTTATTTATGTATTTGGAAAAGCAACAGAGAGAAGGGACAGAGAGAGATATCTCCCCTTCCATCCCTTGGTTCAGTTTCCAAATGACCACAACAGGTAGGTCTAGGCCAGGCCAAAGCCAGGAGCCAGGAGCCAGGAACTACATCCTGGTCTTGCACATTGGTGGCAGGGGCCCAGGTATTTGGTCCATTTTCAGCCGCCTCCAAGGTGCATCAGCAGGAAACTGGATTGGAAGCAGAGTAGCTGGGACTTGAACTGGTGCTCTGGTGTTTGTTGCTGGCATTGCAAGCAGCAGCAGCTTCACCTGCTCTGCCACACCTTCGGCCCCACTTCAGGTGTGTGTAAGTTACATTCGAATACATGTTAAGTGGTTTTCTGAATGTCTTTTCTCACTTCAGAGAATCGTCTGTTAGGCCTTTTGAGGGAATTTATAATTAAAATCATAGTATATAATTGTATGATCACAGGACTTCAAACTTTCTTAATAAAGCATTTAAAGATAAAGATTTCCCTTCAAGTTCTGCTTTAGAGTATCCCACACATTTTTGTATGAAGTTTTCTTTATCCTTATGTTAAAAATATTTTCTAATTTCCTTTATGATTTCTTCTTTGGCCTTCTAAGTAGGTTGTGTAATTTCCAGAAATTTTGTTTTATAAATATTTTTCCATTATTGATTTCTTTTTACTGTCAGCTTTACTGAGGTCTAGTTGACAAATTCTGTTATTATTATCTAATTTAAGTCTGTTGCAGTCAGAAAACATAGTCTGTTGGATTTCTGTTCTTTTATATTTATTGGTTTTGTTGGGTAGGGTTTTCTGTAGCTATCTATAAGGTCAATTTGGGATTTTTCAGGTCTTTGCACCCTTACTGGCTTCCTGTTTGCTCTATTGGTTACTGAGAGATGAATGTTAAAAGCCTCCAACTATAATTTGTGTCTGTTGATTTCTCCTTTGAATTGCTAGTTTTTGGCTGTATGTGTTTTGAAACTTGATTCTTAGGAGCACATGCATTTATAATTGTTGTGTTTTGGTCATGAATTGACTCCTTTTTCCTCATTAAATGTTCCTTATTGTCCCTAGTAATAGTCCTTGTACTGAAATTTTAAAAAGTTTATTTATTTACTTTATTTGAAAGGCAGAGAGAGATATCCTTCATCCACTGGTTTACTTACTACCAAATGTCTGCAGCAGCTATGGCTGGATCAGGCTGAAGCCAGGAGCTAGAACTCAATGTGTCTTCCACATGGGTGGCAGGGATCCAAGTATTTGAACCATTATCTGATTCTTACCAGAGTGTTGATGAGCACGAAGCTGTGATTTAAAGTGGAGCTGGGACTCAAACCTAGACAATCCAGTGTGGGCATCCTAAATGGTGACTTAACTGCTGTGCCAAGTGCCCACCCCACTGTTCTGAAATTTACTTTGATATTAATGTGGCTATTCAACCTTGTTAATAGCGTTTGCTTAGGGTCTATTTTCCAATCCTTTTACTTTTAGCCTATGTCTTTAAAGTGATTTTCTAATAGATAGCATATAGTTAGCTCTTGTTCTTTGTCCAATCCAAATGCCTGCCATTTTGTTGGATTATTTAGACTATTTACTTTTTTTTTTTTTTTTAAATTTTTGACAGGCAGAGTGGACAGTGAGAGAGAGAGATAGAGAGAAAGGTCTTCCTTTTGCTGTTGGTTCACCCTCCAGTGGCCACCGCGGCTGGCGCTGATCCGAAGCCAGGAGCCAGGTGCTTTTCCTGGTCTCCCATGCGGGTGCAGGGCCCAAGGACTTGGGCCATCCTCCACTGCACTCCCGGGCCACAGCAGAGAGCTGGCCTGGAAGAGGGGCAACTGGGAGAGAATCCGGCACCCCGACCGAGACTAGCACCTGGTGTGCCGGCGCCGCAAGGCGGAGGATTAGCCTATTGAGCCACAGCGCTGGCCTACTATTTACTTTTAATATAATTATTGATATATTGGGTTTAAATATACTGTCTTGATATTTGTTTTCTATTTGTCCCATCTGGTTTTTGTTCCTTTTTTCTTGCTTTCTTTCTAATAAATTATACTTTTGGTATTCCATTTTGTCTCCAGTATTGGCTTATTAGCTATATATCTCTTCATTTTTAAAAATGTGGTTACTCTAGGATTAGTATATGCATCTTTATCAGAGTCTTCTTTCAAATAACAGTATACTGCCTTATTTACAATGTAATATAATAACCTTCCAACTGCATATTCTATATCCATTGCCATCTTTTATATGATTGTTGTCATATTTTTACTTTTAATTCTTATAAACTCTATAATCCATGTTATAATTAAGTTAAATAATTTACTTATTTTTTATTTATTTTAATTTTTTTGACAGGCAGAGTTAGACAGTGAGAGAGAGACAGAGAGAAAGGTCTTCCTTTGTCCGTTGGTGCACCCTCCCAAGAGGCCACTACTCCCAAGAGGCCACTACGGCTGGTGTGTTGTGGCCGGCGCGCTGCGCCGATCTGAAGCCAGGAGCCAGGTGCTTCTTCCTGGTCTCCCATGCGGGTGCAGGACCCAAGCACTTGGGCCATCCTCCACTGCACTCCCGGGCCACAGCAGAGAGCTGGACTGGAAGAGGAGCAACTGGGACTAGAACCCAGGGTGCCAGCGCCGCAGGCGGAGGATTAGCCTAGTGAGCCATGGTGCTGGCCTTTTCTCTTCTTTTATGTAGACTTGTGTTTAAACTTGGTATCATTTAGCATTTCTTATAGTGTGTGTCTGCTAATGTGATGAAGTTTTTCAGCCTTTGGAAAATTTCAGCTTTATTTTTATTGTATATAGAATTCTAGGTTGACAGATATTTTTATTTTAGTACTCCAGGGCCGGCGCCGCGGCTCACTAGGCTAATCCTCCGCCTAGCGGCGCCGGCACACCGGGTTCTAGTCCCGGTCAGGGCACCGGATTCTGTCCCGGTTGCCCCTCTTCCAGGCCAGCTCTCTGCTGTGGCCAGGGAGTGCAGTGGAGGATGGCCCAGGTGCTTGGGCCCTGCACCCCATGGGAGACCAGGAAAAGCACCTGGCTCCTGGCTCCTGCCATCGGATCGGTGCGGTGCGCCGGCCGCAGCGTGCCGACCGCGGCGGCCATTGGAGGGTGAACCAACGGCAAAGGAAGACCTTTCTCTCTATCTCTCTCTCTCACTGTCCACTCTGCCTGTCAAAAAAAAAAATAAATAAAAAAAAAATAAAAAAAAATATTTTAGTACTCCAAAGATGTCATTTCAGGGATGGGTGTTTGGTGTAGCGTTAAGACATTGCTTAGGACGCCTACCTCCCATGTTGGAGCACCTGGTTCAAGTCCCAGCTATGTTGACTTTTTTTTTTTTTTTTTTAAGATTTTATTTATTGGAGAGGTAGAATTACAGAGAGAGAGAGAGACAGAGACAGAGACAGAGACAGGGAGAGACAGAGGGAAAAGTCTTCCATCTGCTGGTTCACTTCCCAAATGTCCACAATGGCTGGAGCTGAGCCGATCCAAAGCCAGGAGCCAGGAGCTTCTTCCAGGTCTCCCTCGTGGGTGAAGGGGCCCAAGCACTTGGGCTAAATTCCACTGCTTTCTCAGGCCATAAGCAGAGAGTTGGATTGGAAGAGGAGCAGCTGGGACACTAACTGGCACCCATGTGGGATGCTGGTGCTGCAGGCGGAGGCTTAGTCTAGTATGCCATAGACCATAGCACCAGCCCCGCTATGTTGCTTCTTGATATCAGTCATACAGATCTTCCATCTGCTAGTTCACTGTCATTTTGTGGATATATATATATATATATGATATCTGAAATGCAGAGTTAACACAGAGCGAAAGAGAAAGATTTTCCTCCTGCTAGTTTACTGCCCAGATGGCTGGAATGACTGCTGCAGCTGGGCCAGGCCAAAGCCAGGAGCCAGGAGCTTCTTCCAGGTCTCCCACATGGGTGCAGGGGCCCAAGGACTTGGGCCATCCTCCGCTGCTGTCCCAGGTGCATTAACAGGGAGCCGGACTGGAAGAGGAGCGCACATGTGGGTGCCCACATGGGATGCTGGCACCACAGTGGGTGGTGGGTGGCTTAACCCGCCATACCACAGTTCCAGCCCCTTGATAGATTACCTTTATCTTGTTGAGGAAGTTCCTTGTATTCCTAGTTAATTGAATGGTTTTTTTTTTTTTTTTTTTTTTGTATCATGACTGGGTGTTGAATTTTTTTTTAAATTGCTTTTTCTATGTCTATCTTAAAGCTTATTTTTGAACTTTGTTAGGGCAGGCCAAAAAAAATAGCTTTTGTTATAGGGACAGTTAGGTCCACTGCTCAGGTGTGGTCCTTCTGAAGTCCGTCCTGAATGTTTTGAGGGCTTTCCACCATGGCTGGCAGCAACCAAGACTCCCTGAGCTCTGTGTGGACTCTGGGAACCAGCGTTCCCTCGGTGTTCTTTGCCAACTCCCTCATCTGTTGCCCTATACTGAAGTGTCTTGGGGCACTCTATTTTGTATTTCTGGAGCTTTTCTTGCATTAAGCTGTCTGCTCTTGACAGCTGCTCTAGGCTTCCTGTACCTGCATTTCTGTTTATCAGCTTAGTGAGGCCACCATGATCTGCCTGGGACGCCTTTCCCCACTTTGTGGTCCAGGGTGTATTTCTGGCAGAAAACAAGGGCAGTGGTGGGGCTCACTTTGTGCTTTTTCCAGGTGGTACAGCTCTATGCTGCTTGACCACAGTGTACGAAACCAATGGTTTAGTGTATTTGTCCATTTATTTCTGCCTATACACATACTTGGTGTTTGTTCACATTTTACAGAATAATAATAAATAAAGGCAGAGTTGTTCAGGTGGGTTTTGTCACTTACCAGGGTCTCTTGGGAAAGAAGAGGCAAAGCTGGATTGAGCACCAGCAGCTTCCGTAACTATTGGAGTGTTGCCCTTTGGAATGGTGCCAGTATTAGGAATCAGATGTGGATATCTGTGTGTGCTGTCCCCTCCCAGGCACGTGAGCAGGGCTCAGGAATGGGGCTTCCGTTAACATTCTCGAACCTTTAACTCGTTGATTATGTGTGAAGCAAGAGTGATGCTCCTGTGTGGAATGTCTTAGAAGGCTGTGTTGATTGTCCAGATCACGCATCCACCTGCAGATGACCCAAAGAGCGTCTTTAATTATCCAGGGCTGCTTGTAGGAGCAGGTGCTGTTCCAGCCAACTGCTGTAGCTCTTGTGCGTCATGCCACAGTCACCTTTATCATGATGGCTCTGAGTCACTGAGGAAATGATAATTGTTTTTCAGTGTTCCAGGGGGCAGTATATTTGAGAAAGACAATTTTTAGAGGTTTTAACAAAAAGCTTACCACTAATTTGTACACTTAAAAGCTTAGTCTGTAGTTCTCAGGGAATTTTGTTTCACTGGAAAGACTCACTCTTCTCAGAGGTTTCAAATAACAGAAGTTGTCTTCTGTTCAGAATTGCTTAATTAGCCAGCTTTTTTGGCACTCTCATGTGGCTTTATGTTGGCCTACTTGCCTTACCTTTGTCCTCTGCTGTGGTTGCCTCTCATCTGCAGTTTTCTGCCCGATTGTCCGGACTTGTCAGCCATCTTACCTTCTGTTTCCTTACCTTGGCAATCAGATTTCACGTTGTGACACCTTCCAGTACCCTTGAGTTAAAGTGCTGCCGAGAGTTCCTGTCAAAGCTGGAGTCGGATCCGTTGTTCCCTTGCCACTCACTGGCTCGTTGGCCTCAACGTGGGAGCAATGGAATGACGCCAGCCATCTCAGTCAGATTTCGAACTTAATAACTTTTTATAATGGCCCATTCCCTCCTTAAAGCCTGAAAAAGCAGCAGCTTGCTGGTTTGTTACAAAACTCTGAAAAATCACTTGATATTTTTTTCTTTCCATTTTTCGAAAGATGGTGGTTCTAAAGCCTTGTTCTGCATTAGGACCTTGTTCTTATGGGTTTCATCACCTGCAGGACGATGATGAATACTGTCTCCCTTGTGAATTGCTGTCACGATTCATGGGCTATGACAGCCCAGCCCCTGACACACAATCAATGCTTAGTGTTAGCTGTTAGCTGTTTTTATTTGGAGAATGGCACCCCCAGGATTGGTTCTCCCTCATGTGATGTGTGACGACTGCCGTATGCCCAGAGCATGTCTTCAGACATCTTTTTCCTAAGAGTCCCGGTTTCTGAGGATCTTTTGCATCAAAGCCAGGACCTCATGGCTGGCACTGTGGTGCAGCAGGTTAACGTCCTGGCCTGCAGTGCCGGCATCCCATATGGGTGCTGGTTTGAGTCCTGGCTGCTCCACTTCCAATCCAGCTCTCTGCTATGGCCTGGGAAAGCAGTAGAAGATGGCCTAAACCCTGGGACCCCTGCACCCATATGGGGGACCCAGAAGAAGCTCCTGGCTCCTGGCTTCGGATTGGTGCAGTTCCGGCCATTGGGGCCATCTGGGGAGTGAACCAGCGGATAGAAGACCTCTCTCTCTCTCTGCCTTTCCTTCTCTGTGTAACTCTGACTTTCAAATAAACAAATAAATCTTAAAAAAAAAAAAAGTCAGGACCTTGTGCCAGGCTTTCAGAGCTCTCCATTGTTTGGTTATAATGCTGGTTGTTGTGTCAATCATTTGTATCTTCTTAAAAGATTTATTTGTTTATTTGAAAGTTTAGAGTTACACAGAGAAGGAGAGGCAGAGAGAGAGAGGTCTTCCATCTGCTGGTTCACTCCCCAATTGGCTGCAATGGCTGGAGCTGCGCCGATCCAAAGCCAGGAGCCAGCAGCTTTATATGGGTCTCCCATGTAGGTGCAGGACCCCAAGGACTTGAGCCATCCTCCACTGCTTTCCCAGGAGCATTAGCAGGGAGCTGGATCAGAAGTGGAGCAGCTGAGACTTGAACTGGTGCCCATGTTGGATGCCAGCGTTGCAGGCAGCTGTTTAACCCCTGTGCCACAGTGCTGGCCCTTCTCCTCCATTGTTGTGTTCCAGGCCTGGTGATCAGACTCCAGCCATGTTTAGTTAACTCTTGGGCATCTGCCCTCTGATCCCTGTCTGAGCTTTGACCTTTTCCTCTTGGGCTGTTCCTAAGACAGGGGTCCCCACTCCTGAGCCTCACCTAGGATTGGGACCCACCTCACAGGACACTGTCTGTGTGGCCCCCTGCTCCCAGTCCTACTCAGTCCTTAGCTGTCTCCCTCTGGGAGAAGAAGGGGAGAAGACAAGTAGACAAGAAGAAAGAAAGAAAGGAGCTTTTCCACACTGATCTCCATGCACGACTGCCATCAGCTTCCAGACTCTGATCTGCCCGCTACCCTTGCTCTACCTTCTGGTTCTCTGCTGTCCTCAGAACGTACCAAGTTTCCTGTTGGCTCTTCCTGGTTGTAGCTCCTCTGTCCCTAGGAACTCCAGTGCCCATTCCTGTCCCTCCTCGGTCCTGTGCCGGATCAGTGGCGGCCACGATCCTGGAACATCAGGGTCTCAGGCAGAGCTGCAGAGCTGGCAGCATTCCTTGCCCTTCCATTGCTCTCTTCACCCTCAGGAGACATTGATCAGAGTCCTTTCCCCACGTGGTAAATGTCCTCCCTCTCTCCTCCAGGGAGAGTGCCAGCATCCCCAGGTGTCTTAGCTACCTTTTGATCTGGTGTTGAAGTAGCTGTGCTGTCAGGGACAGAATGAAACCCCCTGGTGGACACAGGTGCTTCAGAGGATGAGCTTGTTAGGTCAGTGCTAATTGGGAAAATCTGTGGCCAGGTGCGTAGGGCATTTGGCTCTCTGGATTTGGTGGCTATCCAGTCTGTTATGTATTTCTGTACAGAAGGCGGGGAGGGGGTTGAGTGTCTTGTTGGATTTTTCTGTGTGTGTGTGTGTGTGTGTGTGTGTGTGTGTTTAAGATTTTATCTGAAAGACAGAGTTAGAGAGTGATGTCTTAAAAAAAAAAAGACATTTAAGGATGGCGCCATGGCTCACTAGGCTAATCCTCTGCCTTCTGGCGCCGGCACACCAGGTTCTAGTCCCGGTCGGGGTGCTGGATTCTGTCCTGGTTGCCCCTCTTCCAGTCCAGCTCTCTGCTGTGGCCAGGGAATGCAGTGGAGGATGGCCCAAGTGCTTGGGCCCTGCACCCCATGGGAGACCAGGATAAGTACCTGACTCCTGCCATGGGATCAGCGCGGTGCGCCGGCTGCAGCGCGCTGGCCGTGGCGGCCATTGAAGGGTGAACCAACGGCAAAGGAAGACCTTTCTCTCTGTCTCTCTCTCTCTCACTGTCCACTCTGCCTGTCAAAAAAAAAAAAAAAAAAAAAGACTTATTTATTTTTTTGACAGGCAGAGTTAGAAAGTGAGAGAGAGACAGAGACAAAGGTCTTCCTTCCGTTGGTTCACCCCTTAAATGGCCGCTACAGCTGGCATGCTTTGCCAATCCGATTCCAGGAGCCAGGTGCTTCCTCCTGGTCTCCCATGTGGGTGCAGGGCCCAAGGACCTGAGCCATCCTCCACTGCACTCCCGGGCCACAGCAGAGAGCTGGACTGGAAGAGGAGCAACCGGGACAGAATCTGGCGCCCAACCGGGACTAGAACCTGGGGTGCTGGTGCCGCAGGCGGAGGATTAGGCTAGTGAGCTGCGGCGCTGGCCTATTTATTTATTGGAGAGGTAGAGTTACAGAGAGAGGGAGAAACAAAAAAAAGTCTTCCATCCACAGTTTCATTTCCCAGATGACCCCAATAGCCAGATCTGAGCTGATCTGAAGCCAGGTGCCAGGAGCTTCTTCCGGGTCTCCCACACCAGTGCAGGGGCCCAGACACTTGGGCCATCTTCCACTGCTTTCCCAGGCCATAGTAGAGAGCGGGACTGGAAGTGGAGCAGCTGGGACTCAAACTGGTGTCCATATGGGATGCTGGCAGTGCAGGTGTCAGCTTTACCTGCTATACCACAGCACCAGCCCCTAAATTTGCCTTTGTCTCCAGAAAGCTGTAAAATACAATGTTGTCTTCAAAAAGTTTGAGAATATGGAATTAAAGATAATTTGATTTTGGTACAAAAGAAAATCAAAATCCATGTATAGTTTCTTTGTTTTGTTTTGTTTTTAAAGATTTATTCATTCAAAAGGCAGAGTTAGAGAGACAGAGAGATCTTCCATCCGCCGATTCACTCCCAAATGGCTGCAGCTGCTGGGGCTGGGCCAGGCCAAAACCTGGAGCTGAGAGCTTCATCCAGGTCTGCTGTGTGGGTGCAGGGGCCCAAGCACTTGGGCCATCTTCTGCTGCTTTCCCAGGCCACAGCAGGGAGCTGGATCAGAAGAGGAGCAGCCCATACGTGTTGCTGGCATTACAGGTGGTGGCTTAACTCTCTACGCCACAGTGCCAGTCCTCGCGCACAGGTTTTTTAATGTGCGTTTTTCCATGAACTTTAAGACCCCACGTGTTTCAAGTTGGGCTTCGCAGTCTGCTGTGCATGTTGTTGCACTGTGGGCGTTGTAGTCTGGCTGCACTGGCTGTACCTCTGCCCCACTGAGAAGAGAAACTTTTCTACCTGGATTGAGACCCTCAAGGAAGTTTTACCTAAGTAGGAGTTGTTTTACTGATGATAATATGTAGGAGAAAGAACCCGTTAGCCACTGTATATTTACAAGTGTGCTTTGTTTAGTTGATCACATATTCTTTCAGTTTTGTTACTCTGTTCTTGGATTACTCACTCTATTTTGATACATGCATTTCACTTTAATGTCATTTGTCTTTTTTTTCTTTTTTTATAAGATTGTGGACATACATGTGGTATAGAAGTTAAGATGTCATTGGGATGTCTGCTAATGTACACCCTAATGGCTGAAGTGGTTGGGTCCCTGCCACCCACATGGGAGACCTGGGTTGGCTTCCTGGCTCCTGGCACCTGCCTGGTCCTATCCTGGCTGTTTCAGGCATTTAGGGAATGAGCTGGCGAATGGGAAACCTCTCTTTGTCTCTGTGCCTTTCAAATAAAATATATTGAAAAAATGTTTTCTAAATCTAAAAACAATAAGATTTACATCAATTCTACCATTTGGGGCCAGTGCTGTGGTATAGCAGGTTAACACCCTGGCCTGAAGCGCCGGCATCCCAAATGGGCGCCGGTTCAAGTCTGGGCTGCTCCACTTCTGATCCAGCTCTCTGCTATGGCCTGGGAAAGCAGTAGAAGATGGCCCAAGTCCTTGGGCCCCTGCACCCGCATTGGAGACCTGGAAGAAGCTCCTGGCTTCTGATCGGCGCAGCTCTGGCCATTGCAGCCAACTGTGGAGTGAACCAGCGGATTGAAGACCCCTTTCTTTCTTTCTCTCTCTCTCTCTCTCTCTCTCTCTCTCTCTCTCTCTGCCTCTCCCTTCCTGTGTAACTTTGACTTGCAAATAAATAAATAAATATTTAAAAAATATATTAAAAAAGGAAATTTAAAAAAATTTACCATTTTAATTTTTTTGATTCTAAAGTTATCAATTTTCTTTATTGAGCATATAAAAATACAGAATAGAATAAACAAAATAAAAGTTGCCTGTAATCTAATTGGTTGTGTTTCTGTCTTTTTTATAGGCAATTCAGACTTTTGTTTTGGTTGATACTCTATGAACAGTTAATATTAGTTCCCTATTGCTATTGAAACAAATTACCTTAAATTTAGTGGATTAGGAGAACATGAATTTGTGGTTTCATGGTTCTGTAGATTGGAAGCCCAGCGCAGGTCTCCCTCGACTAGACTCGAGGTGATGGTGGCTGGGCTGTGTTCCCGAGACTCCAGAGGAGAACCCAGTTCCAGGCCCTTCCCAGCTGCTGGAGGCTGCTCATGTGCCTCGGTTCATGGCCCCTTCCTCTGTCTCCAGTGGCAGCAAGAGTGCGCCAAGTCCTCACAGCAGATCACTCTGATCCCCTCTTCTGCCTCCCTCTTCTACTAAAAAAAATTTTTTTTCTTGTTATTGTTTTTACTTTTACTTTATTTGAAAGAGAGACAGGGCGCCACGGCTCACTAGGCTAATCCTCTGCCTGCGGTGCCGGCACCCCTGGTTCTAGTCCTGGTTGGGGCGCCAGATTCTGTCCCGGTTGCTCCTCTTCCAGGACAGCTCTCTGCTGTGGCCCGGGAGTGCAGTGGAGGATGGCCCAAGTGCTTGGGCCCTGCACCCCATGGGAGACCAGGATAAGTACCTGGCTCCTGGCTTCGGATCAGCGCAGTGTGCCAGCCGCAGCAGCCGTTGGGGGGTGAACCAACGGCAAAAGGAAGACCTTTCTTTCTGTCTCTCTCTCTCACTGTCCACTCTGCCTGTCAAAAAAAAAAAAAAAAACAACAACAAAAAAAAAAACAAAAAAACCAGACAGACAGATGGGGATGTGGGAGGGAGAGAACTTCAATCTGCTGGTCCACTCCCCAAAGTGGGACTGGGCCAGCCAGAGCTCGCAGCCAAGAACTCAGTCCAGGTCTTTCATACCGGTGGCAGGAACCCAAGTACTTGGGCCGTTGTCTGCCATCTCCCAGGGTGTGCATTAGCAGGAAGCTGGATTTCTGAATTCTCATGCATAGTTTTCACTTACCTGTCTTTTTAGTTGAAAGAACTGGGAGGGAGGTCTGAAGTCAGAGCAGCACAGAGATCCTCCCCCTCCCCTGCCCCCCAGGCGTTTGAGGCAGAGGGGCTAGACTCTGGCATTCTAGAGGAGAGAAGGTCCCTCTGCTTGGTGTGGGCAGTAAAGTTTGAACACGTTGATAATGCTGAATTCCTATCCTGGAGTATGGTTAGAGCTGGCCATCGTGAGTATTAAGTTTCCAGAAGGAATCCACCAACCCCCTCCAAAACAAAAACAAACAAAAAAACATACAAAGGAACAAGCAAACAAACCCACCCCAGAACACCTACCCTGAGAGAGGAAGTTCTTTCTCAGGCTTTGTGTAAAGAAGGAGGCTTTTGAGTTAGCCTTTGGCCTCTGGGGCAGGTGCCAAGAGGGCCTGGTGATACCCTCGAGGTAGGTCAGGATTTGAGAGGAGACCCGGCAGCACTGATCTGAGTGAGGTCTGGGTGGAAACTGAGAATGGCGATCAAGGGCCCACAGACATGGGTGTGTCTGGCATGTGCAGCACCCTTGTCCATGATGTAGAAGATGGGCACCTAAAGTTTTTTTTTTTTTTTTTTTTTAAGATTTATTTATTTCTTTGAAAGGCAGAGTTACTGAGAGAGGATGAGAGACAGAGAGATACTGATATCTTCCATCTGCTAGTTCACTCCCCACATGGCCACAGTAGCCAAGGCTGGGCCAGGCCAGTGCCAGGAGCCAAGAGCTTCATCCAGGTCTCACATGTGAGTACTGCTGGGATGCCAGTGTGATGGCAGCACTGTTATACCATCACAAAACACACCGAACACTGGAGTAAGGGAAAGGGTTTATTGGAGAAAATCTAGCAGACCGGAGGGAAGGGTTGAAGAGGGAAAAAGGGAGAGAAGGAGAGTATAAGAGAGACAGAGAGGAGAGGAGCTAGCGAGGAGAGAAGTGAGAGACGAGAGGAGCCAAGAGAGCCAGGTGTTCAGGAACAGGCCCTTTTAAAACTTTGCCGCAGGGGGGCAGTGAAGCAGGAGCAGCGAATCCTATTAGGATGGGGGAGGAGCTTGATACCAGTGGTTGGGCCATGTGGCCACCTGGCTTTCAGCAATGGCCGTGGGAGCCAGGGCATAGGATGTAGATCAGGGATGTAGACTGCGCCATAGATAAGACTGCACCATTTTCCTAACAAGCACTGCAGGTGGCAGCCTAACACAGTGAGCCACAGCTCCAGCCCCTGAAGATGGGTTTTGCCCTTAAGGAGTTGCCAGTTGGGTGGAGAGACCTGTGGAGGTGGTAGTAACTGAAGCACTGACAGTGAAGTGGCTGATAGAGCCCTTCAGATATTTGAGTACAGCAATTGTGTTTGCATCTAACCATGGTCTCCAGGCTGAACCTTCCTTTAATCACTCCTTGCATGGAATGTTTTAGATCCCTCATGTCCTCGGTGTCCATCTTTGAACACTTTCTGTTTGGGCAAAAAGATGACTAAAGTTGTCTTGCCTTCACTGCCCTATTCTGTCCAGCACCAAACCTTCCAAAGCATGTCCTGAGCTGATCTTTTTCTGCCTGTGTTCTGATCACTGTCATCCTTGCCTTCACTACTGCAGGCTCTCCTGACCCGTCGTCTGATTGCACTGTGGTTCTCCAAAATCTGAGTTCTCCATGGCAGCCAGGGAGATTCCTCTAAACCTCAGTTCTAAACTCGAGTGGCTAAGACCTCAAGGGAAGCCAGAGACACTGGCTATTAAAATATGATCCAGGCCCCCAACCCTGCTGGCAGGACCCTGTAGGAACTGTGCTGATCTAAATTTCTAGGGAAAATCTTCATCCCTTTACACAGCCAAGCAGATACAGCCCTTACATAATGTCTTCAAGTGAGGACCTGAGGGCACCATTTGTCACACATAGTTTATCCTGACTGCCTGTTGATCTGTGTTAGCTATTTGGTCCTGTCCAGAGGAAAAAAACTAACTACCCATACCTTTAAGACAGGAGGTTGTTTTCTACCTTGGAGTGTTTTCTACCTGTGGAAGTTAAGCCTCGTAGCTCCCAGGTTCTTGAGAAAGACATGCCTTGGTCATAAACTGGCAAAACACTATCCAGTCTTCAAAAAGATCACATACAGAGATTTGAAAAAGCTCACGGAAAATATGTACTGTGGAAAAATTAGTTTTTACACCAAAATAAACATCTTTTAATTCTGTTTTCCATTAACTTTAAAAATATTTTTTTAATATTCTTTAAAAATGTTTTTAAAAATTTAAATATTCTTTAAAAATATTTTTTTCTTGTGTGGGGGTGATTGAGTTTATTGTAGATAAAGGTAAGAGAAAATGGGGTTTGAGAAAGGTGAGACGTGGAGGCACAAATTGCATGAAGGGTTCATCCTGGGCCTTCTGGCCACAAGCCTCAGCAGCCCTGCCGTGGATCCGCTCGATTCTTTCGCATCAAGAAGTGGATCTTTCGAGTCATTTCCATGCTATAGATGCGCCTGCAGGTTCCATAACTTTCCCGCTGTCGCCGGCGGCAAGGCTTCTCATCGTATCGCCGTCGCTTAATGTCCTCAGTGAGCCCGTCCACAGTGAGGATCCTGTTTAGGGTCCTGTATGCGCCTTCCACATTTCCATCCTGCACCATCACAGTCCTGGCGATGAACTTCAGATGTTTCGCCATGACCTTACATTTAACTCCTCGCTTTGCTGGACCCAGCGCCCTCGGACCTAAAAATATTTTTTAAAAATTCTTTACTTATTTAAGAGATACAGAAAGAGCTCCCATCTGCTGGTTTGCTCCCCAAACCCCTGCAATGGCCTTGGCAGGGTGGGGTTGGGAGCAAGCTAAGTGAAGTCAGAAACTCAATCTGGGTCTCCCAGACAGGTGGCAGGAACCTAATACTTGAGCTGCCGCTTTGACCACCACCTCCAAGGACCAGCATTTGCAGGAGACAGGTAATGGACTGGGACATTCAGACATGGGATATTGGTGTCTTAACCACTAGGCAAAATGCCCACCCTCCATGAACTTTTGGAAGTATCCTTGTACATTTCAAAGAAAGGAGAAAGTATCTACAATTAGAATTTTTCTAAAGCGAAAGGAGAAAGGGAAAACCAGGAGCTGGGAATTCAATCCAAATCTCCCATGCGAGTGTCAGGAGCCCAGTTTCTTGAGCAGTGACTCCTGCCTTCCAGGGTCTGGATTAGCAGGAAGCTACAGCCAGGAACAGAAGCTGAGCATCAGACTGAGGCACTCCAGTACAGGATGCTAAGTGAAACACCAGCCGAGAATTAAACCTCTTGTTTTAATTTTTATTTGTTCTTATACTATCACATCTCTGATATTCGTCTGATTTGTTTGTCCCATAGACTCAGAGCAGGCGCCCTCTTCATAGTTCTTGTTTACTCTGTGTTTGCGGTGCCTGTGGCAGAACCTGTCGTGAAATAGGTGCCCAGTAAATAGTAAATGAAAGAATGAAATCCTTATTGACTTGGTGGACTTTTGTGTAAGCCATCCGAAGGGTACCACTGAAGAACAGTCACAGAAAATACTTGTCACATGCTGCTGAGTAGTGACTAGAGGTAGTGGCTGTGCCTTTGTGCCAGGCACAGTATCTCCTTCCGCCTCATGAACGCTGCTGTATAGCCAGAGAAGCTGAGGCTTACCATGTCACTCCAGCAAATCTGTGCCAGTGCAAGGATGTGATTCAAGGTGTAATTCCAAAGTCCATGTACATTTCATTCCACTGGAAGTTGACAATATTAGATTTGCTTACACTTGTATACAACAGAAAAACAAACTATGCCTCCAGAGAAATCGCTAGGTAAAATTGACTAGCCTTATTAATAATTTTTAATATTAATATTTGGAGGGTTCTTGCTGTCTATTCAGATAAGAATTCTGAATATCAGCTCAAATAAACCAGGTAACATGGTAAGGTTTTAGCATTTATTCAGTAAAAGAAATACATAGAAAAGTGAGGGCTTTATTTAGGGGAGGAAGAAGTCTAGAATTGTAAGTTGGGTCCATACCGGGCAGAGAGCTGGCCGGGAGCCATGTGGAGCAAAGTGTGCGATTAGGAGCAGGCACAGGTAGCTCAGTGCGAGCAGGAAAGTAGAGGCAGAGAGGTGGCCAAAAGGCTGCTTGGCTGAAGGTGTGGGACAACAAGCCGGGTGGGGGGTGGGGGTGGGAGGATGGCAGTCCAGGCCTTTTATTCATTTCCAAAGGGGACTGGTTGCATAATTGATTGGCAGGTGGGTGTACAGGTAAGGTCAGGTAGGTGCATGAGATCTCAAAAGGGGGCAGGACGAAGGTGTGGTCTCTAGCTCACAGATCTAATCAACTTAATTCTCTCTGCCTGCCTATATCATAGAGACAGGGAAAACAGAGCAAAAATATTTTAAAATTTAAGTGTATGTGTTTAGCATGTGGGACTTTTGGTAAATTATCTTTTCTGTACACACTTTCCATGTTTAATAATGACATGGTGATTATTTTTTCAAGCTTATGTAAAGAGCTTTATTTTTGGTTCTAATTATCCTGATAATTTTCTCTTTTTTTTTCCCCCAGAAGCCTTTTATTTAAGGTATACAAACTTCATACATTTCATAAATACAACTTTAGGAACTTTAGGAACTTAGGGTTTCTTCCCACCATATCTGCCCTCCCACCTGCAATCCTACCCTTCTTCCTCCTCCCTCTACTATTCCCATTCTTATTTTTTACTAAGATCTATTTTCAGTTAACCTTATGCTCATAAGATTAACTATACTAAGTAAAGAGTTCAGCAAATAGTATGAAAAAAAGCTGTTCCTCAACAGTCGAGACAAGGGCTGTTCGAAGTCATCACATCTTAAAGCGTCAATTTCACTTCTATAGATTACCTTTTAGGTGCTGTGTTAGTTGCCGCAGTTAAGGGGGAGAACATATGGTATTTGTCATTTAGAGACTGGCTTATTTAACTAAGTATGATGTTTTCCAGTTTAATCCATTTTGTTGCAAATGACAGGATTTCATTTTTTTTTTTTTTTTACTTCTTTGTAGTATTCCATGGTATACATATCCCATCGTTTCTTTATCCAGCCTTCAGTTGATGGACATTTGGGTTGATTCCATATCTTAGCTATTATAGACTGAGCTGTAATAAACATGGGAGTAGAGATAACTCTTTCATGTGCTGATTTCATTTCCCATGGTTCAATTTCTGGGAGTGGGATGGCTGGGTTGTACGTTAGGTCTACATTCAGATTTCTGAGGTATATCCATGCTGTCTTCCATAGTGGCTGTACCAGTTTACATTCCCACCGATGGTGGATTAGGGTACCTTTTCCCCCACATCCTTGCTAGCATTTATTATTTGTTGATTTCTGTCTGAGAGCCTTTTTTTTTTTTTCAAATTTTACTGCAAAGAAGGTGCAGCTGGTCTCTGCAGAGAGTGGTCGATCTCACTGAAGCTGACCTTCCGCGGGCTGAGTGTGAGCCCCTCTGTCCACTGGGCTGTGGGGGCCCAGGCCGTACGGGAGATGGGTAGTTCCTCTTGCTCCATGGCCCCTGAAGCAAGTCAAGACTCCACCTCGGGCTCCGCTGTCCTTCCTTGGGCTTGGATTCATGGTGTCTGAGAGCCATTCTAATGGGGCTGAGGTGAAACCTCATTGTGGTTTTGATTGCATTTTGCTGATGGCTAGTGATTCTGAGCATTTTTTTCATGTGTCTGTTGGCCATTTGGATTTTCTCTTTTGAAAAATGCCTATTTAAGTGTTTTGCCCATTTCTTAACTAGGTGGGCTGTTTCGTTGTTGAGTTTCTTGATCGCTTTATATATTCTGGTTATTATTAATCCTTTATCAATTGCATAGTTTGCAAGTAATTTCTCCCATTCTGTTGGTTGCCTTGTGCTGATCTTGATGAGTTTCTGAGTCTCCAATCGGTCTTCTAGCACGTGCACTTCCCTGTCCAGGTATGTGGCTTTGTGTGTCTCCTGTGTGCTGGAGCAGGGTAGTGATGAAGTATTGCACAAGACTGGGCAAAGGTCACAGACTTCAACAGGGCCCCATATTCTTCCCTCTGTTTTGATGTTGAGTCGCTAATCAGCATTCTTTGAGTCTCACTGACTCATTCTTGTGATTCCATCTTCTTTCAGTTTCCTATTTACAGTTTATTTTGAGAGGTTTTATTATTCCTGTCAAGATAGAGCATGATTCACTGATGAGCACTTTGAAAGATGCTAGAGTTCCGGAAATCATCACTCTATTGTTGTCCGTGCATGGCTCTTTGTTTCTTGTTTTCCTGCATTCACTGATGGTGAAGTTCATTCCCCTTGATGGAGGAACATGAGAAAAGTAGAAATTTAGTACTTCTGTTCATCTCCTGTCTTTTACTCTGTGCCTTGTTAGCTAAGTATTTAATCATAAAAGTACAATCTTTCTACTTATGTATATTTTAAATTTAATTTGTTGGATATTTTTCTTGATTACGTAAATAATATTTTCCATGAAACATATTTTGCAAAACATACAAAAACATTTTATAGAAAGTTATACCAGCGGGTGGGCATTTTGCCTAGGAGTTAGGGTATCAGTTAACATACATGCACCCCAAATCAGAATACCTGGGTTTAGTACCCTGCTCTAGCTCCTGACTGTCGTTTCCTGTTAATGGAGACCCTGATAATGGCTTAAGTAATTGGGTTCCTGTCATCCGTGTGAGACACTCAGATTGAATTCCCAGATCTCAGCTTTGGCCTGGCCCAGTGTGGGCTTTTACAGGCAGTTGGGGAGTGTGATCTCTTTCTACCTCTCAATAAATATAATTTTTAAAAAGATTTATTTTATTATTTATATGAAAACCAGAGTTACACAGAGAGAGAAGAGGCAGAGAGAGAGAGAGGTCTTCTATCCACTGGTTCACTCCCCAATTAGCCGCAACAGCCATAGCTGGGCCAATCTGGAGCCAGAAGCCAGGAGCTTCTTCCAGGTCTCCCACGCAGGTGCAGGGGCCAAGGACTTAGGCCATCTTCTACTGCTTTCCCAGGCCACAGCAGAGAGCTGGATTGGAAGTGGAGCAGCAAGGACTCGAACCAGTGCTCATTTGGGATGCCGGCAGTGCAGGCGGTGGCTTTACCGGCCCCAATAAATATAATTTTTAAAAAAGATTTCTGTATTTACTTGAAAGAATTAGAGATTTATTTGAAAGAATTAGAGAAACAGAAAGTGAGATATTTCTATCTGCTGGTTCACTCTCCAGATGGCTGCAAAGGCCTTGGTGGCTGGGGAGGCCAAAGCCAGGAGCTTCATTCAGGTCTCCCATGTGAGTGGTAGGAGCCCAGCTACTTGGGCCGTCTTCCCCTGCTTTTCCCATGCCATTAGCAGGAAGCTGGATCATAAGTGGAGCAACCACAACAGGAACCCATGCACGTATTGGGTATAGGTATAGCAGGCAGCAGCTTTATCCATTGTGCCACATCACTGGGCCCAAATACAAATTTTTTAGAAAAAAGTAAACCACTGGTCACATTGCTTCTCAGAGCTATTAACATTTGATGCACATTTGATGTATGTGTCATTTCAACCCTCAGCCCATACACATACACTCTCCTGAGAGTGTATGTGTTGTTGGGGTGGGTGGGTATATGATCATTTCAACACCCGGACTTGTTCTTTATTAGATCTTTTAATTGAAAAAAAGTGACTTACTGATTTTATGCACTGATTGAGCTTTTATGGCACTGGTTTATTCTGAATATGGTTTTATATATTTTTAAGCTCTTTTTTTTTTTTTTTACCTCATTTTCTAGGTCCAAAAGCTGCTTTGCATGTGCCCAGTAGACTTCCATGGAATCTTCCAGCTGGATGAAAGACGGAGAGATGCAGTGATTGCACTGGGCATTTTTCTCATCGAGTCTGATCTTCAGGTAAATCTTTACTGTAATTAAAAGTTTCTGCAGTGTAAAAGGGGGTATATAATAAGCATTTAAATTCATGTCTGATTCTGTTTGCCTGAAGCAATACTAAAAAATGCATCTGACCAACCCTAATCAAAGTGGATGAAACAGGTGGGAATGAAACTTCTTAATGTGGATCTTCTTAAGAAATGGTTTTCCTGAACTGTGTGAACATACTATGTGTTGTTAAAGATTTATTTATTTATTTGAAAGGCAGAGTTACAGAGGCACAGAGAGAGAGAGAGAGAGAGGTCTTTCATCCTCTGGTTCACTCCCCAGATGGCCGCAATGGCTGGAGCTGTGCTGATCCGAAACCAGGAGATTCTTCTGGGTCTCCCACACAGGTGCAGGGGCCCAAGGACTTGGGCCATCTTCCGCTGCTTTCCTTGGCCATAGCAGAGAGCTGGATTGGAAGTTGAGCAGTTGGGACTCAAACTGGAGCCCATATGGAGTGCTGGCACTGCAGGTGGCAGCTTTACACACTACACTACAGCGCCGACCACTTCAGTAGGGTTTTAAAAACCAGCCTTGTGACTTGAACAAAAATGGTGTGAACATTTTTTAAATGTATTATCAAAGCTGATTGAAGCAAATGATTGAGCATTGACTGTAAGATCTTTTATTTATTTACTTATCTGGATACTTTTTATGGTGTAAAATAACATTGATTTACATAATTTTTTTTTTTTTTTAATTTTTGACAGGCAGAGTGGACAGTGAGAGAGAGACAGAGAGAGAAAGGTCTTCCTTTGCCGTTGGTTCACCCTCCAATGGCCGCCGCTGCAGCCGGCGCACCGCGCTGATCCGATGGCAGGAGCCAGGATCCAGGTGCTTTTCCTGGTCTCCCATGGGGTGCAGGGCCCAAGCACCTGGGCCATCCTCCACTGCACTCCCTGGCCATAGCAGAGAGCTGGCCTGGAAGAGGGGCAACCGGGACAGAATCCGGCGCCCCAACCGGGTCTAGAACCCGGTGTGCCGGCGCCGCAAGGTGGAGGATTAGCCTATTGAGCCATGGCGCCGGCTTTGATTTACATAATTTATGTCTAGGACATAACTACTTTCTTTAGAACAAGACAGTTTACTAGAAATAGATAAATTTTTTGATCATAGGCTTCTTTTTTTCCTTAAAGATTTATTTATTTTTTATTTTTAAAGATATTTATTTATTTATTTATTTATTTGAAAGAGTTACAGAGAGGAGAGGTAGGGAGAGAGAGAGAGAGGTCCTCAATCCTCTGATTCACTCCCCAGTTGGCCATAATGCCTGGAGCTGTGCCGATCCGATGCCAGGAACCAGGAGCTTCTTCCAGTTCTCCCATGTAGGTGCAGGGGCCAAGGACTTGGGCCATCTTCTACTGCTTTCCCAGGCCATAGCAGAGATCCGGACTGGAAGTGGAGCAGCCGAGTCTCGAACTGGCAACCATATGGGATGCTGGCGCTTCAGGCCAGGGCATTGACCCACTGAGCCACAGTGCCAGCCCCTTAAAGATTTGTTTAGTTATTTGAAAATCAGGGTTACAGAGAGCGCGATCTTCCACTTGCTGGTTTACTCCCCAGATGGCTGCAGTGGCTACTGCTGCAATGGCCGAAGCCAGGAGCTTCATCTGGGTCTCCCACGTGGGTGACAGGGACCCTGACACATGGGCCATCTTCTGCTTTTCCAGGCCATTAGCAGGGAGCTGGACTGGAAGTGGAGAAGCTGGGACACAAAATGGTAGCTGTATGGGATGCTGGTGTCACAGGTGGCAGCTTTACCCTCTCTGCCACAATGCCAGCCCTTTCTCCAGACTTCTGGTGGAGCTCCCTGCTAATGTGCCTGGGAGGCAGTGGATGACGGCCCAAGTATGTGGATCCCTGCTACCCACAAAGGAGACTGACATGGAGTTCCAAGCTCCTGACTTCAGCATGGCCCAGTCCTGGCTATTGGAGGCATTTGGAGAGTGAACCAGTAGATGGAACTTTTCTTGCTCACTGGATCACTCTCCCTCCCTCTCTCCTGCTTTTCCTCCCTCTCTTCCTTCCTGTCTCCATATCACTCAACCTCTCAAATAAATAAACCCTTAAAAGAAGAAAAAGGAAAAGGATAGAAGACGAGGGACATGAACAACACAAGGCATCACCAAGTTGAGAAGCATGTGGCTGAGCTTCTCTCCTGTCCTGAGGATCTTATCCCATGGATCATGGGGCCAACGTTGTGGCAAAGCAAGTTAAGCCTCCACCTGGGATGCCAGCATCTCATATGGGTGCCAGTTCGTGTCCTGGCTGCTCCACTTCTTATCCAGCTCCCTGTTAATGCTCCTGGAAAAACAGCGGAAGGTGGTTCAACTACTTGGGCCCCTGGCATCCCACATGGGAGACCCAGATGAAGATTCCAGCTCCTGGCCATTTGGGGAGTGAACTAGTGGGTGGAAGATCTGTCTCTGTCTCTCCTCTCTGTAACTGTGCCTTCCAAATAAATCTTTAAAAAAGAAGTTCATGTGTCTTATGGCTATGAATGAGTTTGTGGCTCTCTGAACCTGTCACTGAAGGCAATTTTGAGTGTGCGTGCACGCCTATCTTCTAGAGAGGCCCTCAGGGGGCCCTGCGCAGCCAGGTAGATGGACATTCACCTCCAGGGGGCAGGTTTGAGCCTTCTCTTAGGCCCTTGTGGTACAGACTGAACTCATAGCCTGTGGGCTGTGCTGTGTGGAAGCTGGAGGGGAGTGGCGCCATTTGAACTGACATGTGCCCTATATTATCCCTGGAGAATCTTTGGGGTATTAGGACGTGGATGTGCTTTGCATTTGACTTAATGTATGCTAAAAAAAAATACCACCAATCACTTATTTTTTTCTCTCTTTTTTTTTTAACAGCACAAAGATTGTGTGGTACCTTACCTTCTTCGGCTTCTCAAAGGTCTTCCAAAAGTGTATTGGGTAGAAGAAAGCACAGCTCGGAAAGGCAGAGGTAATTTTATCTGTTTTCCCTGAATGCAAGGAAAAGCCGTGTGTGCTCAGTGTGTGTGGGGATCCGGTTCTTTATGCCGGCCCGTCTGATGGGATGCTTCTAGCTCAGTGTGTGTGGGGATCCGGTTCTTTATGCTAGCCCGTCTGATGGGATGCTGCTAGCTCTTCCCACTGCTGGCTGTGGGACAGCGGCCTGCCTGTGGCAGTCACTGTGGTTTGGAACGCGTGGGTGAGGGCAGCTGGGCAGGCTGGCTGCCATTGCCCTCTTCTGGGAGTGAGAGAGAACTCTGAGTCCTGAAGGAACCTTTTTCATGTCTCACTGGCCAGAACTGGCCATTTGCCCGTCCTACTCAATCAGTGGAAACCCAGGTAGAGGAGCCCAAGCACTTCGGCCAGCTTCTACTGCTTTCCCAGGCCATAAGCTGGGAGCTGGGTGGGAAGAGGAACAGCTGGGACACGAACCACCATCCATATGGGATGCCAGCGCCATAGGTGGAAGCTTAACCTATTTATGCCACAGCACTGGCCCAACTTTTCACTTTTTAATTATAAGGCAGTGTAGCCTTGCTTTTTTTTTTTTTTTTTTTTTTTAAGATTTATATAATTATTTGACAGAGTTACATAGAGAGAGGGAGGGGCAGAGAGGGAGATCTTCCATCCAGTGGTTCACTCCCTAGATGGCCACAACAGCTGCGGCTGGGCCAGGCTGAAGCCAGGAGCCAGAAGTCTCCTCTGGGTCTCCTACATGGGTGGCTGGGACCTAAGTACTTGGACTATCTTCTGCTGCTTTCCCAGGTTCATTGGCAGGGAGCTGGATCTGAAGTGGAACAGCTGGAACTCAAACCAGAAGCCAACGTTGCAAGCAACAGCTCAGCCTGCTGTGCCTTAACACTGGCCCCAGTAGCTTAGCTTTTAAACTTTGGAACAGTTGTACTCAAAGTGTTGTCCCTGGGCCAGCAGCATCAGCATCACCTGGGAACCTGTCAGAAATGGAAATTCTCAGTTGCTATATCAGAGCCATACTCTTGTCTTTGAGTCAGTATTAAGAATTGTTGACATTTTAAAGAAAACATTTACTTATTTGAAAGGCAGAGTTACAGAGAAGGAGAGGCAGAGAGAGAGAGAGAGAGAGAGAGAGACACTTCCATCTTCTGGTTTACTCCCCAGATGGCTGCAACAGTCGGAGCTGCCCTGATCCAAAGCCAGGAGCCAGAAGCTTCTGGGTCTCCCATATGGGTGCAGGGGCCCAAGAACTTGGGCCATCTTCTGCTGCTTCTCAGACCATAGCAGAGAGCTGGATCAGAAGTGGAACAATGGGGACTCAAACCGACGCCCATATAGAATGCCAACACTGCAGGCAGTGGCTTTGCCACAGTGCCAGCCCCTTGATGACATTCTTAATCATGACTGTACCAAGTGGCAGTGGTTCTAGCATCTGAACGTGCGCCTGATCGAGGTGCTGCACAGCCTTTGGTCCTTTATTTACAGCACTCTGCTCCCTCGTAGGTTAGTGTGTGCTCCTAAGAATCTCCCTGCTAGGAGGCATAGCAACAGAGGGTCAAATAATCTTGTGGGGGCCCAGTGTTGTGGAGCAGTGAGTTAAGTCATCACTTGAGACACTGGCTTCCCATATCAAGGTCCTGCTTCCAGTCCCAGCTGCCCTTCTTCTGAACCAAATTCCTGCTAATGTGCTTGGAAAGGAAGCAGAAAATGGCCCAAGTACTTGGGCCCCTGCCACCCACGTGGAAGGTGAGGAGTTCCTGGCTCCTGGTTTTGGCTTGGCCCTGATCTGACTGTTGTAGCCATTTGGAGAGTGAGCCAGCAGATGAGCGATCTCTCTCTTGCCTTCTCTCCCTCTCCTTCTCTCTCTTCAACTTATTCTTTCTTTCCTTCTCCTTCTCCTCTGTTGCTCTGCCTTTCAAATAAATAAATCTTAAAAAGAAATTATGTGGGGAACAAAGCAAAGTTTTGGTAGCTCTTAGGATTTTTCCTCTACCAAAACAAGGAGGAAAGAACATATAAAGAAAAAAATTTTTTTTCAATTTAAAGTGGTACTACATTTTGGACAACTTCCGTGCCTGGTCTCTTATACTGTCAAGACTGGTTTCTCACTTTTATTTAGGTAGGGAATAAAAGAGAATCTGTCATATTGAGAGGCTCTACAATCTCAAATTGTACATTGGCTCAGGAAACGTTTAAGTTTCTTGAACCAAAACACACACGTAAGGAAAAGGTTAAATGTATATTTCTCAGCAAGTGCATTGGGCGCATATGTGTTCCTTTCAACGAGGGTGGCCACTGTGAAGTGATCCATTGGCAGGCCCCGTGGGAGAGGGCGCCTGTGTGACTGTGGCTGGTGTCTGGTTTCTGCCGATCTGACTTCTGTCTTTACGTCTCCAGGTGCCCTCCCGGTTGCAGAGAGCTTCAGCTTTTGCCTGGTGACTTTGCTGTCTGATGTGGCTTATAGGGACCCTTGTCTTAGAGATGAGGTAAGTGTGGTTTTCCCATTTCTGTTAGGTAGAAGAGAGCTCCAGAATGATGAAAAGAGTTTTTTTAAAACAAGAAAGCCTAAGTGTGATTGGATTGTTTATGTTGTTTTTATTTTATATTTTTAGCAACTGATCTAAGAAGTGTTTAATTCTTTCTTGCAGTACTTTTCAGGATCTGATTAGTCTTCTCTCTTCCTACTTTCCTGAAAGCCCTGTGAGGAAGGCAGGGGATTGCAGTCATTCATAACAGATAATTTTTTTTCCTTTCTCATTTTTTGATTAAGATTTCGTACTACTTTTTAAAAATTTTTGATTAATATGTAATACTTGTTCATTTTTGTGAGACATTACTTTTTTATTTTTGAGTAACATGTAATATTTGTTCATTTTTGTGGGGTGCAGTACAATGTTTCTTTTTTATTTTTCTTTTTTAAAGATTTTATTTATTTATTTGAGAGGTAGAGTTACAGAGAGAGAGAGAGAGAGAGACAGAGAGAAAGGTCTTACTTCCGTTGGTTCACTCCCCAAATGGCCACAACAGCCGAACTGTGCCGATCAGAAGCCAGGAGCTTCTTCCTAGTCTCTCATGCGGGTGTAGGGGCCCAAGGGTTTGGGCCATCTTCTACTGCTTTCCCAGGCCATAGCAGAGAGCTGGATTGGAAGAGGGGCAGCCAGGACTAGAAGCGGCACCTGAATAAGATGCCGGCACTGCAGGCATAGGATTAACCTACTGTTCTGTGGAGCTGGCCCTGCAGTGCAATATTTCAGCACATACATACAGTGTACACAGTGTAAACTGATCAGATCAGGCAATTAGCTTTTCCATTTCCTTTTCTACATGAGAACTTTGAGAGAGCTGAAGCTTTTACCTTTGAGGGCCCAGACCCTTGTAGTTTAATTAATTAATGTATTATTTCAATTTTACTTGGAAGGAAGAGAGTCAGAAATCTTTTTTCTGCTGGTTCACTCCCCAAATGCCCACAAAAGGCCAGGAGCATGGAACTCCATCCAGGTATCCCATGTGGGTGGCAGGGACCTAAGTACCTGAGCCATCACCTGTGCCTTCCAGGTGTCTGTTAGCAGGAAGCTGGAATTGTAAGTGGAGCCAGGACTTGAGCCCAGGTACTCTGATATGGAATGTGGGCATCCCAGGCGATGCCTTAACCACTGTGCCATATGCCCACCCCATTTTAGTTTAGATAATTTTGTTAGAAATGTTACCTGTATTTCATACTTCCCTCCTTTTTTAAGATTTATTTATTTATTTGAAAGGCAGAGTTAGAGGGAGGGAGAGGCAGAGAGAGATCTTCTATCTATTAGTTCACTCCCCAAATGGCCATAATGGCAGAGGCTGGGCCAGGCCAAAGCCAGGAGCCAAGAACTTCATCCTGGTCTCCCATTTGGGTGGCAGGGGTCCAAGCACTTGGGTCATCATCCACTGCCTTCCCAGGTGCATTAGTAGGAAGCTAGATCAGAAGTGGAGCAGCCAGGACTTGAACCAGCGCTCATATGGATGTTGTAGGCAGTGCCCTTACCTGCTGTGCCATAACACTGGCCCCTCCGCCCTGTTTTTAAGCTTTATTTTATTTATTTGAAAGACAGAGTTACAGAGAGACAGAGACAGAGACAGAGAGAGAGAGAGAGAAAGAGGTAGATCTATATATAGAGAGAGATCTTCCATTTGCTGATTCACTCCCCAAATGGGCACAGCGGCTGGGGCTAGGCCAGGCTGAAGCCAGGAGCCAGGAGCTTCATCCAGGTATCCTATGTGAGTGCAGGAGCCCAAGCATTTGGGCCAGATTCATTAGCAGGGAGCCGGATTAGAAGCAGAGCAACTGGGACTTGAACTGGGGCCTATATGGGATGCTGGCATTACCTGTTAATCCAGGAAGGCTGGCTCCCCTTCCTTTCTTTTTTAAACAAAGATTATGACCATAATTTAAACTTCTAAAAATCAGATTTATCATTTAGAAAATCAGATTTTATTATTTTTAAATTTTTTTATTTATTTACATTTTACTTGAAAGCCAGAAAAAGATAGACAAACAAGTATTTTCTATGTCTTGGTTCACTCCTCAAATGCCTACAATAGCCAAGGCTGTGCCAGACTGAAGCTGGGAGCCATACCACCTAGGTCTCCCTTGTGGGTGCCAGGGACCCAGGGACTTGAGCCATTACCTACTACCTCTCAGGTGTTCATTAGCCGGAAGCTGGAATCTAGAGCAGCCAGGATTCAAACCCAGGCATTCCAGTATGGGATGTGAGTGTCCCAAGTGGTGTGTTAATTGCCTGCCTTGAAGTCAGAGTTGTTATGCTGCTATTCTCAGGTCCTGCCATGGAGTGCCTGGTTGTTTACCTATGTGTTTAATGTCCCAGCTGGTGATGTCTTTTGAGTTTCTTCTAATTTAGGTTCCTCATTTGCCTGTAGGTTGGCTAAAGAGATAATTAGATGTTAGAATCAACACTGCACTGATGAAATGACTTTAATATATGAAATGAGAAAAGTAATAGCTTAAGTATCCTGATCTGAAAATCTGAAATCCCCAATGCTCCAAAATCTGAAATGCATTGTTCCTCAACTTTGTACCACAAGTGGAAAATTCTACAGCTGACCTCATGATGGGTCACAGTCAAAATGCAGGTGTATTAGAATTTTATATAAAATTACCTTCTTTCTGTGTGTATAAGGTGTATGTGAAACAAACGGTAAATTTCATGTTAGACTTGAGTCCCATCTCCAGGATATCTCATGCATTTGCAGATATTCCAAAATTCAAAACACTTGTCCCAAGCATTTCAACCTGCATCGTGTTTTAGGTCTTCATTGGCTATTCAACATTATTTAACATTAGGAAAGTATAATAAATCTGACTTGATTTGGATAAAGCATGTTAGATCAACTTCATTTTCTTATTTGCTCAATTTTTCTAAGGCTGCTGGTTGAAAGAATTGAGGTGAATGTAGTCTAGTTGATCTTCATGAAGGCTTTGGAAGACAAGTACCTTTCCTGACATCCAGGACCAAATTGTGTGGGCTGAGTGCCAAAATGATTTGTGGGGTTTTGGGAACTGCTTGAATTGCCATACCAAAGGATGACAGGTGAGGTGTGGGCCTACCAGGAGCCTCTGGGGGCCTGCCTCCTGCAATTGGAACAAAGCAAGCCCATGCTGAAGTGAAGATCTAGAAGGCACACAACTGGGAATTGAAGACTGGTCTAGTGAGCTAAACCTCATACCATCATGAGCTTTCATAGGGATAAATGAAAAGTAAAAAATACCAACAACATAAGTAGCTGCATAGCTTCGGAGCAACGTGTGTGAAGAGGATTTAAGGGTTTTATTTACCTGTAAGCTGTTTGAGTGTTTACTGAAAAACTAATGGTCAAGCTATGTGTCAGTCTGGAATGTGTGAGAAGTGTGGCAGTTTCTTGGGTGAGTTCCAGCATCCCCGGGATCCTTCTTATATCCTGGGCTCCACATGTCCAGACAGATGTAGAACAGACTGGTTTCTACAGTAGAATCAGAAGCAGTAAATCCACATTGCAAAGAACTTATGATTATTAGAAAGAAGGTTTGAAAGAACTGGGAGGCCGGCACCACGGCTCAATAGGCTAATCCTCCACCTTGCGGCGCCGGCACACCGGGTTCTAGTCCCGGTCGGGGCACCGGATTCTGTCCCAGTTGCCCCTCTTCCAGGCCAGCTCTCTGCTGTGGCCCGGGAGTACAGGGGAGGATGGCCCAGGTGCTTGGGCCCTGCACCCCATGGGAGACCAGGAGAAGCACCTGGCTCCTGCCTTTGGATCAGCATGGTGTGCTGGCCGTGGCGGGCATTGGAGGGTGAACCAACGGCAAAGGAAGACCTTTTTCTCTGTCTCTCTCTCTCACTGTCCACTCTGCCTGTCAAAAAAAAAAAAAAAAAATTAACTAGGAGTGTGGTGGAATGAGGTGAAAAGTTCATGCCAAGATGGCCGCTGACAACAGAAACTGCCTGGCAACAGTCCGTGATTGGATGGCTTCGGAAACCACATGACAACAGAGCCTGACTGACGGCAGGCCGTGATTGCATGGTTTCAGAAACTGCTTGGCGACAAGAGCCTGACTGGCAACAGGCTGTGATTGGATGGCTTTGGAAACTGCTTAGCAACAGGCTGTGATTGGTTTGGGCATAGACCGCCCCTTGACTGGATTGGCTGGTCTTGGCTATATAAGCTGTTGTACCAACTGAAATAAAGGAGTCTGCGGGCTGCTCGCCTCAGGCCTGCTTTCACCCGACTCCCGACTCCCGGAGTCTGTCTGGTGACTCCACGCATATTGCCCCCACCACGCTCCTCCTCTCAGAAATGAATCCACTGCTACATTGTTGAGAAATCAACTGCAACATCGGGGTGTTTAACCATGAAAAGAGATTTGGGGACCTGCTGCAAGGGGCTGCTGTGTCTGACTCCCTGGAGGACAGTGCTGGCCAGTATTAGGAGGACCCTGTGCCAGCCCAGAGAGGGAGGCTTCCTGTCCCCAAGAGCCGATGGGGTGACCACTTGGCACAGTTGTTGTGGAGAAATGTATCAGATATGGGGTTGGTCAGGATAATGCCTAAAGTTCCTTCTGATTCTAAGTTAGTTCTGTGATATTTATAAATTTTTGTGATATTTAGGTGTTTTCTGTTTTTTTTTGTTTGTTTGTTTGTTTGTTTATTATAGATTTTGGAGGCACTTTTACAGGTTTTACATGTTCTTTTGGGAATGTGCCAGGCCTTGGAGATTCAAGAAAAAGGTATGATTCCAGATTTAAGCCTTAAGGCTTAATTTTTTTAAATTTAATGTTTATTTAAGAGGCAGGAAGAAAGAGAGAGAGAAATCCCATCTGCTAGTTCACTCCCCAAGTGCCTGTAATGGCTGGGGCCGGAGCCTGGAGCACATTCCAAGTCTGTCGTGGGGTGGCAGGAACCCATATACCTGAGCCGTCACCTGAGCATTAACAGAAAGCTGGAGTCAGGAGTCTGCACTGAGACTCACTCGGACTGATATGAGACATGGTCATCTTCAACCAGGCCAAATGCATGCTCTCTATAGCTTTTTAAGTGTTGGGGTTCTTCTGTTCTTCAGTGCCTATATGTGTTCCTGATTGTAGAAAACTTTTCAATAGTAGGTGGCTCCAGTTGTGTGTTAGTAGATTCAGAGCTCATACAAGGTCATGAGCACAGCTCTACTACCTAAAATCTGGGTGACCTTGGATCAGTAACTTCACTCTTTCTTCACTTACCACATGTGTGGTCAGAGTTGACCTCCAGAAGTCACTTTTCCTATGGTGTAAGGCTGCTAATGTGACCCTAAGAAGTCTAAGTACATTAATTAGGTAATGGACCTGATACGTGACCTAGCTGTTATTGATTTGTGTGTACCATGACTAGGTCAAGACTTTCCAAGGAGAGCAGCTAGCTGTGTGGGGTAGACACTTAGTCTGAAGTTGTTGTTAATGACAGGTTGAAAATACCACATCACCTTGGGAGTTAAAGCTCTTATTGTGGCTTATTCTGAGCCTTCCTATTTTTAGTGGTGAAATGTTAGTACATTACAAGTTGGTACAGTAGGGGTCTCTTACAGGTGACTTTCTCATATTGTAACATTCTCACTTGACCTTCTAGAATACCTTTGCAAGTATGCAATACCCTGCCTGATAGGAATCTCACGAGCGTTTGGACGCTACAGCAACACGGACGAGTCTCTCCTCTCAAAGCTCTTTCCCAAAGTCCCTCCTCACTCCCTCCGTGTCCCAGAAGAGCTCGAAGGTGTCCGGAGGCGTTCCTTCAATGACTTCCGCTCCATCCTCCCCAGCAATCTGCTGACTGTCTGTCAGGAGGGAACCCTGAAGAGAAAAACCAGCAGTGTGTCTAGCATCTCCCAGGTGAGGCTGCACTCCTGGGAGAAGACCTCAACCGTGCTCGTGCGAAGAGCAGCCCACTTCTGTGTAGTTTGAGGAAACTGAAGAAACACAGAAGGTTCTCTTCAGAATTCACTTTAATTCAAAGGCTCACTTTGAACTTTTTAAGATCCACAAGTGATGTTGTAGCTGTGAAGTATCTGCTTCATAGCATTTGGGTGCCAAAGTCTATTCTAAGTGGGAAATCTTGGTGCCCTTAAGAAGTACCTAATTGACTCATGGAGAAAAGGTGAAAGTGCAGAACACTGAGAAGAGTGCAGCTCAGTAGTAAAGTATAAAATGCATGACTGGACACAGAAAATTTTTCAGTACAGTAGGTGGTAGCCAGTGTGCAATCTGATCTCTGCTGTGTCTGTGTTTCAGGTCAGCCCCGAGCGTGGCATGCCCCCTCCCGGCTCGCCTGGAGGATCCGCCTTTCACTACTTTGAAGGTGGGTCTCCCCTCCCTGCCCGGAGTCTTGACCCAGCACTCGCATAGCAAGTGCACAGTGACTTCTTGTGATGCTGAAGATCTCTACGCTTTGTGGATCTAGAATGGCGAGCTTTTGGAAAGCACTTATCTTCTGTGTTCATTTAAATTTCTTAAAATGTAGTTTTCAGTTATTTTCTGTAGTGACAAAAGTGCAGAAAGTAGCCTCCAGACCTTCATATGCCTGCTATCAGAGTTTCCGTACATTAACTTGTGAAAGCAGTGGTTTTCAGGTAGAGGTGCTAATACTGTGTACTTCGTAAAGGGTCATTAAGTATGTAGATACGATTAAATAACACAGTAATCCTACAGTAGTAGGTTTTTATTGAGCTTTGCTGTTCATAAAGTGCTTTTGCATAGTTTCCTGGGTTTGATCCGTGTGGCCACCCTGTGATCCTATGCATGTTAAAATTACTTCGACTCTATCCTGGAGGGTAGGCCAGATTGAGTGGTAGTGCCTGGGAAGCCAGGACTCCGTGCTTCGTTCTGCAGTCCTTTCTGTTTCTGGATGATGTTCATTGCCGGAAGAGCACGGTTCAAGATGGTCTTCACAGTTCTGAGGAGAATTTTTAAAATAGGGGGAGTGTCTGAGCTTAGATAAATCTGGTAGCTTTGTATGCACTGCCTCTCACTCGGTTTATATGTTAGAATATAAGGATGAATTTAACCACTCAGAATCCCACCTCTCCGAGAGAACTACTCGTCCAAGTGTAGAACACAGTTAATGTCAACCACAGACTGAAAATGTCATTAGGCATATGACGGTTACGTGTGGACTGTACATACATACGCTTCAGACGTCTTTTCCTTTATTTTTTAAGGATGTAAACTTTAAATTTGTGTTTATTTGATAGGCAGACACATACACGCACATATACCCAGCACCCATCTGCTGGTTCATTCCCCAAATGGCCTCAATGGCCAAGTCTGGGCCAGGCTGAAGCCAGGAGCTTGGAAGTCAATCCAGATTTCCCATGTGGGTAACAAGAACCCGAGTACTTGAGCCATCTCCTATTGCCTCCCCAGGTGCATATCAGCAGGAAGCTGAAATCAGGAGTGAGGCTGGACTCGAACCTAAGCACACCAGTGTTTTTACTGTGAGGCCAAACACCCATCCTTGGACTTACTTTTCTTCTCATTATTCCCTAACCAGTACAGGGTAACTATTTATGTAGCATTTATATTGTATTAGGTATTATAAGTAACCTAGAAATGATTTAAGGTAGATGAAGGATGTGCATGGGTTATATGCAAATAATATGCCATTCTAAGTAAGGGACTTGAGCATCCATCAATTTTGGTATCTGAGGGAGGTCTCAGAACCAGTCACTGTCTATTGCTCCAGGCTCTTAGAACTCCTTTGCCACCTGCCTGCTGTTGGGGTATGTGAGCACAACCATGAGCAAGCTGACAGCTTCTCTTTCCCTGGCAAGCCACTCTTCATCCACCTTCAGGGTCAAGGGCCCCATCCATAGCAGCTGCCCTCCTTAAGTGCACCCAGTAAATGGCCAGATCGGCTCACACTCAGAGGCGGCTGTCTGTGTCAGCCCCGTGTGTCCCCTTCAGCAGATCCAGCCACCGTCCGGTCTGTGGTGGTGATGGAGGGCTGCGTGCCTGCCCTCTGAAGTGCATCACATTGGAGCTGTAAGCACTGCTCCTTCTGTATTTGCTCACATGCCTTAAAAAGATTTAAATGATTTTTGTATTTTAATTTTAATTTTTTAAAGATTTAGTTATGTATTTGAAAGGCAGAGTTACTGAGAGGGAGAAAGGGAGACAGAGAGATCTTCCATTTGCTCTTTCACTCCCCAGATGGCTACAATGGCTAGGGGTGGGCCAGGCTGAAGCCAGAGGCCAGGAATTTCATCCAGGCCTTCCATGTGGGTGTAGGAGCCCAAGCACTTGGGCCATCTCCCGCTGCTTTCCCAGGAGCATTAGCAGGGAGCCAGATCACAAGCGAAGCAGCTGGGCCGATATGGGATCCTGGCACTGCAGGTGATGGCTTAACCCACTGCGCCATAGTGTCAACCCCAAGAATTATTTTTTAAAGCAAAAAATATAATCGTTTACTTAAAAAAATATTTATTTATTTATTTGAAAGGCAGAGTTACAGAGAGGCAAAGCCAGAGGCAGAGAGAGAGAGAGAGAGAGAGAGAGAGGTATTCCATCTATTCCATCTACTGGTTCACTCCCCAGATGGATGCAATGGCCAGGGCTGGGTCATGCTGAAGCCAGGAGCTAGGAGCTTCTTCCATGTCTCCCATGTGGGTGCAGGGGCCCAAGGACTTGAGTCATCCTCTACTGCTTTCCCAGGCACATCAGTAGGGAGCTGGATCAGAAGTGGAGCAGCTGAGACTCGAACCAGTGTCCATATGGGATGCTGCCATGGTTGGAGCTGGGCCAATCTGAAGCCAGGAACCAGGAGCCAGGAGCAGCCAGTTCTCACACTGGCACCCATGTGGGATACTGGCACTGTAGGCAGCAGCTTTACCAGCTATGCCACTGTACCAGTCCCAGTGCTGTCATCCCATATGGGTGCTGGTTCTAGTCCTGGCTGCTTCTGTTCCAAGCCAGCTCTCTGCTATGGCCTGGGAAATCAGTAGAAGATGGCCCATGTGCTTCAGCCCCTGCACCCGTGTGGGAGACCTAGAAGAAGCTCCCGGCTCCTGGTTTTGGATCAGCCCAGCTCCGGCTGTCGCTGCCATTTGAGGAGTGAACCAATGGAAGGAAGACCTCTCGCTATGTCTCTCCCTCTCACTGTCTGTAACTTCACCTCTCAAATAAATAAATAAAATGTTTTTTAAAAAATTTATTTATTTGAGAGGTAGAGAGACAGAGAAAGAGAATTGCTGTCCACTGATTGAGTCCCTATTTGCCTACAACGACCAAGGCTGGAGCTGGGAGCCAAGAACACAGAGATACTTAGATTGCAGGAACCTAATTACTTGAACCCATCATTGCTGCTTCCCAGAGTCTGCGTCAGCAGGAAGCTGGAGTCAGGAACCAGAGCTGAACATCAAATCCAGGCGCTCAGGTTGGGAGGCAGGTCACCCACATGGGAGACCTGGAAGAAGCTGCTGGCTCCTGGCTTCAGCGTGGACCAGCTCTGGCCATTGCAGCCATTAGCTGTTAGGCCGAATGCCTGAGCTGCCACCTACACTGTTTAAGCTGGCTCTTCTCTCCACCCTGCATTTGTTCCCTCCCTCAGTGGCCGTTTCTCAGGCTGGCCTTTCAGGGTGCCAGCTCCTCATATTGCAGTCCGCCCCTTCTGTTGTAAGCTGCTGATGTGTGGCCATCATTGGTGAGGTTGGCAAGGAATCCACAGCAGCACAGAACACATCCCAGAACTGACACAATCAGGGCTGAATATATGTCGCTCCCCGTCTTCGTGGAGGAACGACACAGGACCCTGCGCTGTTCTTTTGTCTGCTCGGCCCTCCCCGGGTTTGCTGCTGGTTCTTCCCGGGTTGGCTACCGTCCCTTCCACCTCTGTGGAAGGGCGGTTCCCCCTAGCCACTTTCCCCACTTCCGCGGGGGAGCGGCACACCGCCGGCCGGCTCTCTCGGGGGCTGCACAGGTGTTCCTTCAGATAGATGTTCCTGGTGCATGTTGTCTCTCTCCTCCTTTATAGTCCTCTTCCACCAATCCCAACTCTGCTACCCACACGCCGAGTACGCTGCTCTCCTCCAATCAGGAGTAGGTCCTACAGTTTATTGGTTGAACTGGAGGCAGCTGTGTAGAAGCTGTTTCTCCCTTCTCAGTGCCATATTGTGGGAGAGCAGATGCATAGAATAAGTCTTAATTCCAGTAACTTAGTCTAGTCCGAGTTGCTCCCCACAATATAGAACACTTTTTTTATGCGCTAGTATTTGAAAGTCATGAGATTTTATTATTTTTTTATAGATAGATAGGGTCTGTCATTACTTAATAGGAAAATAGTAAAAATTTATTTTTCCACTCCTAGTTTTCGATTATAATGTTTAATGTGGATATTCAAATGATTATTTTTGGTCCCCCCCCCCCCCTTTTTTTTTGAAAGACTTAGTGACAGACACAGAGAGAGCTATCTTCCATCCACTGGTTCACTCCCCAGATGGCCAGGCTGGACCAGGCCAAACTCCACCTGGGCCTCGGATGTGGATGGCAGGGCCCAAGTACGTGGGCCATGTTTTGCTGCTTTCACAGGTACATTAGCAGAGAGCCAGATCAGAAGTCTGAACTCGTGCTCAGATATGGAATGTTGGGATCATAAGTGGGGGAGCTTAGCCCTCTGTGCCACAATCCAGCCCCACTTTTGGGTTCTTACTTGTTAAATAAGCATTAGACTGATTGGCTTTCTTTTGTTCTGGTTTTTTGCTTCGATTTTTTTCTATTACAGTAAAATACACCTAATGTAGAACTTCCATGTTAACCATTTAAAAATGCTAGATGCATCAATAATATTGTGCAGCTATCACCACAGTCCATCTCCAGAATTCTTTCCATCTTGTAAAATTGAAACTCTGCAAGCATTAGACAGTAATTCCCTGCTTCTGCCTCCGCCTTGGCTCCAGGCAACCCCCATCCTGCCATCTCTTTTCATCTGACTACTATGAATGCCTGGTGTGTTGTTTATATAAGTAGGTCATGTTGTATTTGTCTTTTTGTGACTGACTTACTAGTTCTGATGTTGAATCTTCTGGTAGTATGTACTTTTTTATTTTTTTCCCTAATTTTGGGATAAAATATGTTTGAGGCCCTGAAGACCCTGAACTTTGACATCTCCCAGACTTAAATACAAGCAAACAAACAAAAATATGTAATTTTTGCCCTTTTCCCACATGGAATGTTGTCTGGGCAGAAAACACTGGGACATGATCATATCTGAGCCCCTTGACCTGAAACACTCAGGTCAGAGGTGTTGTTTCCCAAGGATTTGCAACCCAGCCTTTACTTCTTAATTTAAAAACAAGCAAGGGATTAGATTCTAAACAACAGCAAAATCTGCGCCTTTGTTGGTTATTCAGGGAATCAGCTTGCAAAAGTGTCCTAGTTGTGTGTGGCCATGGCTAACTTCACGGTTTTTTTTTCTCCCACCAGCCTCTTGCTTGCCTGACGGGACTGCCCTGGAGCCCGAGTACTACTTCTCCACCATCAGTTCCAGTTTCTCAGTCCCTCCCCTGTTCAACGGCATCACCTATAAGGAGTTCAGTATTCCACTAGAAATGCTGCGGGAGCTCTTAAACTTGGTAAGCAGAGCAGCCCTGGGTGAACCGACTGTGGGGATATCTGTCAGTGAAATGGCCAGTGGGGAAAGCCTGTATTTAAAAAAAAAAAAAAGGATTTATTTATTTATTATTAGTTATATATAATATATTAATATATTATTAATATTAACAAATATTTATTTATTTGAAAGGCAGTTACAGAGAGGTAGAGCCAGAGAGAGAGAGAGAGAGTGGTTTTCCATCTACTGGTTCACCTACCTCCCAAATGGCCCCAACGGCCAGAGCTAGGCCAATCTGAAGCCAGGAGCTTCTTCTGGGTCTCCCATGTAGATGCAGGGGCCCAAGCACTTGGGCCATCTTCCACTGCTTTCCCAGGAACACTAGCAGGGAGCTGGATCGCAAGTGGAGCAGCTGGGACTCGAACCTGTGCCCATATGGGATGCCGGCACTGCAGATGGGGCTTCACCTGCTACACAACAGTGTCAGTCCCAGCCTGTAATTTTTTTTAACGTTTGCTTGTTTATTTTTGTTTGCTTGAAAGAATGACAAAGATAAAGAGACAAAGAGAAATCTTCCATCTGCTGGGTTACTCCCCAAATGCCCACAGGGCTAGGGTAGGCCAAGCCGAAGTGGGAAGCCAAGAATTCTATCCAGGTCTCCCACATGGGTAGCATGGACTCAAGTACTCAGGTGTGACCACCCACTGCCTCCCAGCATGCACATTAGCAGGAAGCTGGATTGGAAGCAGAATGCCCAGGGTTCAAACAGGTCGCTCTGATATGGGATGTGGGTGTCTCAAATGGTAGCTTAACTTGCTGTTCCCCAGTGCTTGCTCCAAGCCTGTATTTTCTTTCTTTCCTTTTTTTTCCCCCCTTGGTTAATTTATTTTGTTTATTTGAAAGGCAGATTTAGAAAGAGAGGGAGAGAAAGAGGTATCTTTGTCTACTGGTTCACTCCCTAATTGGCCAAAACGGCTGGGGCTGGGCCAGGCTAAAGCCAGGAATCAGGCGCTTCATCTTGGTCTCCCATGTGGGTGCAGGGGCCCAAGGACTTGGGCCATCTTCTACTGCTTTCCTAGTTCCATTAGCAGTGAGCTAGATTGGAAGTGGAACAGTCAGGACTTGAACCAGCACCCATATAGGATGTTGGCCTTGTAGGTGGCAGCTTAACACATTAAAAAAAAAAAAAAAAAAAAAAAAAAGATTTGAAAGACAGAGTTAGACACAGAGACAGATAGAAAGAGGGAGAAAGAGAGCTTGTCCATCCACTGGTTCACTCCCCAGATGGCTGCAATGGCTGGAGCTGGACCAGATTGAAGCCAGGAGCTTCTTCCAGGTCTCCCATATGGATAGCAGGGGCCCAAGCATGTAGGCAATCTTCTGCTGTTTCCCAGGCGCATTAGCAGGAGCAGGATCAGAAGCAGAGCAGCCGGGACTTGAACCGGTGCCCATGTAGGATGCCAGCGTCCAAGGTGGTAGCTTAGTCTGCTGCACCGCCTGCCGGCCCCAGCTTCACACATTATGCCATGATGCTGGCACCCAAGCCTGAATTTTTCAAAAGAAAAACTCAACGTACAGGTTGAATGTCCTTTTCCCAAAGTACTTGCGGAAGTGTTTTAGATTTTGGATTTTTTCAGATTTTGGAATTTTGCATAAACATATCTTGAGGATGGAACCCAAGTCCAAACACAAAATTCTTTATATTTTATATATACTTTATACACATGGGCTGAGGGTAGTTTTATACAGGATTTGTAATCATTTTGTTGGACTCATTGTAGGAAGTCTGGTGTGGTATATTCCACTTGTATTGTCATATTAATACCCAAAAAGCCTTGAATTTTAGAGCATTTCAGATTTTGGATTTTCAGGTTATTTCAAAGTCCTATTTTGCAGTCTCAAATACTTAGGTTAAAGAAGGAGAATAACATTCATGGAGATACTTTTCACTTTGGATTTTTATAGTGAGCATGTGGGAAGGCCCTGTGCATCCCCGTGTAGAGATGAGGAAATCGATGGCAAACACTCAAGTGTATGCCGGCCCAGGGCAGGGCTGGGTGCAGTCCAGTGATTCCCCCTTAGGGGTTGCTCTTATCTGGATTAATGCAAAATCTGACTTTTTCATATTTGGCCGCCCCGGACAACCTTTGGGGTAATGTCAGAGAAGACTTGAGTGCTGTTATCTGGATCCTGAAATAAAATCTGTGGTCATTTCCAAGGGTTCTGAAGTTGTGATGGAGCTGAGATGGTGTAAGGCAGATCTGAGCAGATGGGGTGGTAGCACATCGAGGACAGACTAAAAATGGGGCTTTTAGGGATGGGCGACGTGCCAAATTAAGTTGCTGCTTGGGATGCCTGCATCCTGTATCAGAGTGCTGGTTCAAGTCCTGGCACCTCCACTTCCTCTTCTTCTTCTTCTTTTTTTTTTTTTTTTTTTTGACAGGCAGAGTGGACAGTGAGAGAGAGAGAGAGAGAGAGAGAAAGGTCTTCCTTTTGCCGTTGGTTCACCCTCCAATGGCCGCCGCGGCCAGCGCGCTGTGGCTGGCACACCGTGCTGATCCGAAGGCAGGAGCCAGGTACTTCTCCTGGTCTCCCCTGGGCTTCAGGGCCCAAGCACCTGGGCCATCCTCCACTGCACTCCCTGGCCACAGCAGAGAGCTGGCCTGGAAGAGGGGCGACTGGGACAGAATCTGGCGCCCCGACCAGGACTAGAACCCGGGGTGCCGGTGCCGCAAGGCGGAGGATTAGCCTAGTGAGCCGCGGCGCGGGCCTGGCACCTCCCCTTCTGATCCAGCTTCTATTCATGCATCCTGAGAGACATCAGATGAGTTTCAAGTGCTTGGGCCCTGCCACTCACTTGGGAAATCCAGATGGAGTTCCTGGTTCTTGACTTCAACCAGACCTAGGCCTGATTGTTATAGGCATTTGGGGAGTGAACCAGCAGATGGAAGATTCTCTCTCTGTCTCTGCATCTGCCTCTTGCTCTGCTTTTCAAGTGGATGAAAATAAATAAACATTTTGAAAAAATAAATAAAGTCAGGCTTTAGTGGTTAAGACACCTGTGTCCCATGTTAGAGTGCTTAGGTTCAATTCTCAGCTCCAACTCTCTGGATTTTAGCTTCCTGCTAATGCAGACACTGGGAGGCGTCAGTGATGATTCAAGGCATTGGATTCCTGACATCCGCGTGGGAGACCTGTGTCGAGTTTCCAGCTCCTGGGTTTGGCCCTGGCCCAGTCGGAGTTGTTGCGGGCATTTGGGGAGTGAATCAATGGATGAGAGCTAGCTGTCTCTGCCTCTCTCTTCTGGTTTGTGCTTTCTTTAAGGAAGTGCTTAATTTCTCCTGGCATGTGATCCCTGTCTTCAGCAAATACAACAGCTGTGGGGCAGGGCAGTTTTTACCAGGTGGTTCTGCAGTTGACAGACAGTTCATTCCCATACTAAACGCTGTACAGAACAGGTGAAAACGATTGCTTCTGGCCAGCGCCGCAGCTCAATAGGTTAATCCTCCGCCTGCGGCACCAGCACACCGGGTTCTAGTCCTGGTCGGGGCACCGGATTCTGTCCCGGTCACTCCTCTTCCAGTCCAGCTCTCTGCTGTGGCCCGGGAGTGCAGTGGAGGATGGCCCAGGTCCTTGGGCCCTGCACCCGCATGGGAGACCAGGAGAAGCACCTGGCTCCTGCCTTTGGATCAGCGCGGTGCACCGACTGCAGTGGCCATTGTGGGGTGAACCAACGGAAAAGGAAGACCTTTCTCTCTGTCTCTCTCACTCTCCACTCTGCCTGTCCAACAACAACAACAACAACAACACAATTGCTTCTGTTAAGAATTTAAAACCTGTGCTCCAGTATGAGTACCTGGGAAGCTTTGGCAGAGCTGTCACTGCCCAAGGGCTGTCTGAGGGGGTGGCCTGGACAAGTAGGAGGGGTCTGAGGGTGGCTGTCACACAGCTGTGCTTGCTAACTGCAAGTGGCTGAAATGGCAGCAGTGCCTGGAGTCTGAACACTTCCACTTCCTAGAGATGAGACTCTGACCCAACCAGTTTGAGGGCTCCTTTTCTGTTTCTATGTCCTGTCTATCATGGTATGGGAAGAAGTCACATGTGATGATTTGGTGTGTCACTGTGATTTGTGTAGTTGTGTGTTGTTGGCTTGTTATTTCCATCACATTTTTGTGCTGAGGGTTTTTTTCTTTTTCTTCTTCTTCTTTAATATTTTTATTTATTTGAAGGCGTCACAGAGAGAGAGAGAGAGAGAGATTTTTCCATCTGCTGGTTCACTCTCCAAATGGCCACAATGGCCAGGGCTGGATCAGCCCAAAGCCAGGAGCCAGGAGCTTCTTCCACGTCTCCGAAGGGAATGCAGGGGCCCAAGGACTTGGGCCATCTTCCATTGCTTTCCCAGGCCATAGCAGAGAGCTGGATCAGAAGAGGAGCAGCTGGTTCTTGAATTGATGTCACAGGCGGCAGCTTTATCTGCTACACTACACCTCCCCACCCCCCTACCCCCCTTTGTTTTTTCTATTGATGACTTATCCTTGGCAAACTGAAGTTGCCTCATGGGACTCTGTTTCGCTGATAGGTGAAGAAGATTGTCGAGGAACCTGTTCTCAAATCCCTGGATGCAGTTGTGACCTGCGTGATGGAGGTACGGCCCTTCTGAGGGCACTGCCCCAAGGTCAGCCTGTTTTCCGTTTCTTATGTGGACCAAGCAGGAGGAGTTGATGCAGGGAGCCAGAGGGAAGAGGGTTTGGCAGTGAGTTTTCATTTCAACTTCTCTAGTCCTGTGTGATAGCAACACACTTGCCACCTGAGCCACAGGTGGCTCTTGTAAATGCATCACCTCACAGTGCCTCTGGCCGGTGGTCAGTGTCTCCCTTTCACACCTGGAAGGTACAGGGGATACACACTAGTGTGCCCACGTCATACAGTTACCGTGGGAACTAGCAGTCTAGCTGGGCCTGTCCCTTCCATCTTCCTTGCTCCTTTCATGTTTCCAAAGCTGCTTCTCTGGGCTTGGAACTACGTTTTCTAGGCACATACAGGCCCTGGCATTTAAGTGTAGGGTGTGTAGCTAGGGAACTTTTGTCTTTAATGTATTTGCCGCCAAGGCCCCAACATTGTTTATGAAGTCATTACATGCTGGTGCTGGGAGATCTTAATGTCTCAGGGGACATTTGGGGCAGGGCCCTTGGAGTGCAGGGCCCAGAGACACTGCTGTTTGCCAGGCTGGATCTTGCCATGGGTGTGACTTGACCCAGGTCCCTTGGTTGATCGGTGTTTTCTCCCTCCTGAGCATGAGACACACAGTGCCTGGTACCGCTGGGGCCCAGGTCTGAAGTAGGGCAGGAACTGGCAAGAGCCCTCTTGTGCTGCAGCTCATGTCCCCTCCTCCCCTGCCCCTGCCAGCAAGTTTCTGGCAGCTGGCAGATGCGTGTGCTGGCTGTGATTTGCTGTGCTTGGTTCTTGGATAAGACACTGTTCATTTAACTCCAGGTTGCAGTCTGTCATTTCCTACCTCCCTGCAGGCTGTTGTGCTGTACATTGGCCAGTGAGCTCTTTCACCCTCTCCCTCTATGCCTGTAGTCTCAGAGGCTCTCAATTACCTTAGTCAGTGTGTGATCACGTGGGATCCAGGGCAGGCCAGGAAGGCCAGGGCCAGGAATTCAGCACCTGAAGACTTGCTGGCTCCACTCATCTCTGCTGAGGAGAGTCAGTCTTGATACTAAGGGCAGAGTTGGGGCTCTGTGGGGATGCCCTTCAGGACTTGTCTATGGACAGAGAACTGTGAGACCCTATGCCCTGAACAAGGCAGTTTCTGGTATTTTTGTTTTATAGTTGGGATTTCAGTATACATATCCATTTGAAGAAATTGTTTGGGGACTAAAAAAAAATCCTGACTAGAGTCACCACAGTGTATCATTATCCATAAATACTGTAGCAGTCACTAACAACTGTGTGTGCTAACTGTGTGCAAAACATTTGATAAGACTTCGCTCATTTGCTTCTAGAATCCCACAACAACAAACCCAGTTTATAGATGGGGAAACTGAGGCTTACAGGGAGCTGAGGAACTTGAATTGCATAGCTAGTGAGTGATGGAGCTGAGCTGTTGGGTTGTTGGACTCCAAAGCCCTCAAGCTTCCTTCTGTCCTGGATTCCTGGAATCTGACCTTGTGCCACCTTCACCTCTCCTGGTCCTGCTTCTTCATCCCTGCCCTGCGGGGGTGTTGTGAGGACCGTGTGTCTGCAGACAGCTTCTGTGGCACCCATCAACTTGCACTTGGCCTAGCAGCTGCTCTTCCTGTCAGTGCAGCCCCCGGAAACCAGTCCAGTGTGACCTCACTCACAACCCCCGCAACCCTCCACCAGCCTTATACTGCAGGTCCCTTCCTGTCCCACCCAGCCTCCACCCCTTCTGCACGTTTGCATGTGTCAAGACTTGTAATGAACCATGCCTTTCTGTCCTGCTAAGTGGGGCATGAACAGAAGCTAAGGGCTGCATCTTATGTAACTCATGAGACCTTGTGTGGAATTTTTCCCCAGAGAAAGAACAGTGCCGCATTTCAGAATTGTTTGCCAAAGATTAATCTAAAATGAGTGTTAATTACAAAACATGAGCTGAATCTGAAGGGTCCTGGCTGTAGTCTCTCTGGGGTGATAGGGTGGGTAAGTCCCTGGGTCTGGTGGCCCTTGGCTGTCTTTCTCCTCCTCTTTCCATGTCCCTGTTTGGACCAAAGAAGACTAAAGATGGTTTTAAGTGACAGGAAGGCAGCTCTTTCTTCCAGGGCAGATGGCTGTTCCCCTGCAGGCCTCTCTGGACTGTGAGAGCCTCCTGTTTCCTTGGCCTCATGCTTTCCTGCTGAGGAGAAAAGCCAAGGTGTCCAAGTGATGAGTCAGGATCAGCGGTTTTTCCATTTAGAACGCTAGGTCTTGGGTATAAGTGTTACTCAGTGGGACGTGGACATGCAGGGACAAGGGTGGTTAGCAGAGGGTTTCTGAAGTGTGGTCACTGCCCCTGCCTCCCCCACAGGCCAACCCCAGCGCTGATCTCTACTACACCAGCTTCAGCGACCCCCTCTACCTGACCATGTTCAAGATGCTGCGCGACACTCTGTACTACATGAAGGGTGAGGACTCCTGGCGCACACGCCTCTGAGGGTGGGGTGGCAGGTTCCCAGGCCACTTTCTGCTGGAGCTGCGTGAGACACACAGAAGAGCTACATGGTCACGTGAATGACATTTTGTGGGGGAAAAATAGGAGAAAAGATCTGTCCATGGTCCTGTGACCCCAGGACCATCAATAATGGCTTCCCTGATAGATTTATTTAAGGTGCTTCTCTAACATGTACATGTATATATTGTACATATACAAATATCGGTACATGTTCTCTTTAGATATTTTAGAACGTAAGAAAGTGGGGCACTCATAGTCTAAAACTCAGAGATAAGGACCAGTCTGTGGCACAGTGGGTTAAACCACCACCTGCAATATCAGTATCCCATTATCAGAACACCAGTTCAAGCCCTGGCTACTCTGCTTCCAACCCAGCCCCTCACTCCACCCCCACCACCACCAATGTGCCTGGGAAGCGGCAGAAGATGGTCCAAGTGCTTGGGCACCTGTTCCTGCCACTGATATGGGAGACCTAGATGGAGTTCCAGGCTCCTTGCTTTGGCCTGGTCTAGCTCTGGCTGTTGTGACCATGTAGGAAATAAACCAGCAAGTCGAAGATACCTCTCTTTCTCAGTCTCTCCCTCTCTGTCACTCTGCCTTTCAAATAAATCTTTAAAAAAAAAAAAAAAATCCTGAGAGGTAATATCTTTTTTTTTTTTTTTTTTTGACAGGCAGAGTGAACAGTGAGAGAGAGAGAGACAGAGAGAAAGGTCTTCCTTTTGCCATTGGTTCACCCTCCAATGCCCGCCGCAGCCGGCGCACTGCGCTGATCCGAAGGCAGGAGCCAGGTGCTTCTCCTGGTCTCCCATGGGGTGCAGGGCCCAAGCACTTGGGCCATCCTCCACTGTACTCCCTGGCCACAGCAGAGAGCTGGCCTGGAAGAGGGGCAACCAGGGCAGAATCCGGCATCCCGACCGGGACTAGAACCCGGTGTGCCGGAGCCGCTAGGTGGAGGATTAGCCTGTTGAGCCACAGCGCCGGCCAAGAGATAATATCTTAATACCTTAGTATTCTTTTCAGTGTATTTTCTGTGCTTTTTTTTTTTTTTTTTTTTTTAATTCAAGAGACAGAAAGACAGCAAGAAAGAGAAACAGGAAGACAGGGCTCCCATCTGCTGGTTCACTCCCCAAGAGCCAGGACTGGTCTGGGCCAAAGACAAGAACAAAGAACTCAGTCCAGGTCTCCCACATGCCAGGAGGGACACAACTACTTGCCATTCCCACGGTCTGTAGCGATAGGATCTGGAATCAGGACTGGAGCTGGGAATCAAACTCAGGCACTCTGAGAGTAGACACAGGGGACTTAACCACTAGGCCAAATGCCCACCCCTCTTGGCATTTTTAAAAACATTTTTTCCTGTGTTCTTCCCTCATGCTTTTGAGTGTTCTTTATGGACATAAATTTTGATGCCCCCCTAATATTTTGTCATGTAGATATTCTAAAATTTAGCTAACTCCTTGCTAATCTGATTCTCAGTGTCACTCAGGAGAGGCTTCAGGAATTTCTTGGCCAAGCCTGGCCTCCTGGAGGCTCTGAGTCCTCCCCTCTTGCCCATGTCTGTGTCTGGCTTCCTAGGCTGGTCTGGCTTATCCATCAGAGTGACTGTCCTGAACTTCCAGACTCCAGGATGAGAGTTGGAGGAGTCTATGAACTCCAGGTGCTCCAAAGATCCAGAGAATTCTCTCCTTTGGGCTGCAGTCAGTTTTTACCCCTGATAACTGACTGACAATCTTTCTTTTCTAAACATTGCTAAACTTTCCTGTTGTCAGGCGAACCAATTCCAGAATGACACCCCCCAGTTTATGTGTTCATATGTTCAGGTTTTAGTGTTTTGGCTGCTTAAAGCATGTGGCTCTGACTTCCCTGGCCAGTCATGTGCTCTGACTGCCAGGTAGGGTGCATGTGCAGGACCACTGTGCATGGCCCATCCACGCCCTTTCTGAGGGTGTTCTTCCACCCACAGCAGCCAGCAAACGCCACTTCTGTGGGGTTTGTGCTTCTGAGGGAAAGACCACAGTGGTTTACAGCTGCTGCCCGGGTCTCATGCAGCTTTGCCGCCAGCTGGGATGTCTGTCCTCTCTCCCACAGACCTCCCGACCTCCTTTGTGAAGGAGGTGCATGACTTTGTGCTGGAGCAGTTCAACACAAGCCAAGGAGAGCTCCAGAAGATTCTGCACGACGCAGACCGGATCCACAATGAGCTGAGCCCCCTCAAACTGCGCTGCCAGGCAAACGCCGCCTGCGTGGACCTCATGGTGTGGGCTGTGAAGGACGAGCAGGGTGAGCCCGTGCTGCCCGCAGCGTCCTGGGGCCAGCCAGACTGCCTTTCCTTCCCTGGGAGCTCCAGGCACGCCAACTGACTTCTCGAATGCTTGGCTCTGCGGCCAGCGTGGGCAGTCACGCGAGGAGTGCTTGCTTCCTGGGCACGGGCAGAACTGAGCATCCGGTCTTGCCTGACCCTGTGTGTCTGTTGTTCCGTCCTGCAGTAGAGGATGCCGTCCCTGGGATGAGGGGAAAGCCTAAGACCGCAGGGCCCATGTGTCCTCTCTACTGCTTCTTGCTGGTTCTTTAGGCCTTTCCTGAAGATGGGGGCTCGGTGCTGGAGGGGGAAGGGCTTACCTGGGGGAGGGGCAGAATGGGAAGCATGTGGCCTTCAGATTAGGAGCTGGTGGGAAAGAGGGCCTTGGACGCAGCAGAGAAGAGAGAGTCGTCACACGATGCAGGGGGGTGGAGTACAGCAGCAGGAGAGGAGCAAAGGGGGAGATGTGAGCACAGGATTCCTGCCTCCGGACAGTTTCTGGTGCGGTCTGTCCATAATAGTAAGCCTACAAACAGCATGTGTGAGGGGCTGAAGTAGATTATGTGATTAATTGAGGAACGGTTGCTTTATGATTGTTGGAATCTACTCATCCTTCGTACCAATCCCTGATTTTGAACTAAGGCGCAGAAAATCTTTGCATCAAGCTGTCTGAGAAGCTGCAGTCCAAGACCTCCAGCAAAGTCATCATTGCCCATTTGCCCTTGCTCATCTGCTGTCTGCAGGTCAGTCTCACTGGCCCTTAAGGGGCTTAAATCCCCTCCACAGGGTGTGCCCCTTGTCGTGGTGCTCAGGTGGGGGCTGGTGGAGCAGCAGGGATGGTATTGTCTGAGCTGCTGTCTGGAGTAGCTCCAGGAGAGCCTGCGAGGGCACAGTTCCTCGCTGAGAGAGCGCTGCCCTCTCTGGGATGGCAGGAATTCCTGCAGGGATCGTCAGCCTTAGCCCTCCTTTGTTGTGAGGCTGCCCCACATCTGTTGGGCCATGGCCAAGGCCAACAGATGAAGGCCATGGACACATGCCATAGGGAACAAGAAATGACATCCTCCTGACGACTTCAGTGCTTAGCTCTCCTCTGCCTTAATGTAGGTCCTAGTGAACACACCTGCCATTGTTTACAAAGCATATTTTGAACCTTTTTCCCTAAATTTGCTTCCAAAAGCAATGAACATACTTTTTAAAAAAGTTTTGTTGGGCCGGCGCCGTGGCTCACTAGGCTAATCCTCTGCCTTGCGGCGCTGGCACATCGGGTTCTAGCCCCGGTAGGGGTGCCAGATTCTGTCCCGGTTGCCCCTCTTCCAGGCCAGCTCTCTGCTGTGGCCAGGGAGTGCAGTGGAGGATGGCCCAAGTGCTTGGGCCCTGCACCCCATGGGAGACCAGGAAAAGCACCTGGCTCCTGCCTTCGGATCAGCGCAGTGCGCCGGCCGCAGCGCCCCAGCCGCAGCGGCCATTGGAGGGTGAACCAACGGCAAAAAAGGAAGACCTTTCTCTCTGTCTCTCTCTCTCACTGTCCACTCTGCCTGTCAAAAAAAAAAAAATAATAATAATAATAAAAAAAAAGTTTTGTTTAGGGCTGGCATTTTGGCACAGAGGGTAAGCTGCTACCTACAACACTGGCATCCCATATGGGTACCAGTTTGAGTCCCAGCTGCTCCATTTCTGATTCAGTTCCTTGTTAATGCACCTGGGAAAGTAGCGGAGCATAGGCCAAGTGCTTGGGCCTGTCTTCCACGTGAGAGATCTGGATGGAGTTCCAGGCTTGGCTTGGGGCTTTGGCCTGGCCGAGGCCTTGTCTGTTGTGGCCATTTGGGAAGTGAACTAGCAGATGGAAGATTCTCTCTCTCTCTCTCTCTCTCTCTCTCTCTCTCTCTGACTTTCCCTTTCTCTCTCTAACTGTGCTTTTCAAATAAATGAAATAAGTGGGAAAAAAAAGTAAAAAGCTTTATTTATTTGAAAGACAGGGAAGGCCAGAGAGAGAGAACTCCCATCTGCTGGTTCATTTCCCCAAATGCCTGCAACAGCCCGGGAAGGGCCTGCCTGTGAAGTGGGGACCCATTAACTCCATTTGTGTCTCACTTGGGTGGCCAGTGCCCAAGTACTTGCCTCTCACCTGTTGCCTCCTGGGTGCATTAGCAGGAAGCTATATTAGAAATGGAGGTGGAACTCAGTCTCAGGCACTTCTATATGAGATGCACAGATCCCAAGCTACTGCTTAGCCTGCTATGCCACAGCACCTACCCTACTCACTTTTTTTTTTTTCAGTAAACACAGTTTATTTACATAATATATATTTTGTCATTCAGCTTTTTGAATTGCATCCCATGTAATAATAATAATAATAATATGGGCCGGTGCCGCGGCTCACTAGGCTAATCCTCCGCCTAGCGGCGCCGGCACACCGGGTTCTAGTCCCGGTCGGGGCACCGGATTCTGTCCCGGTTGCCCCTCTTCCAGGCCAGCCCTCTGCTGTGGCCAGGGAGTGCAGTGGAGGATGGCCCAGGTGCTTGGGCCCTGCACCCCATGGGAGACCAGGAAAAGCACCTGGCTCCTGGCTCCTGCCATTGGATCAGCGCGGTGCGCCGGCCGCAGCGCGCCGGCCGCAGCGGCCATTGGAGGGTGAACCAACGGCAAAGGAAGACCTTTCTCTCTGTCTCTCTCTCACTGTCCACTCTGCCCGTCAAAAAAAAAAAAAAAATAATAATATGACAAACACTGTCTTGATATTTGAGATTTGCCAGAAATGAGCACACTTCTCACGTTTGTCCTACTTGAGTTGAGAAAACTCCACATCATCCTTCTTCTCCGTCCATGATTCCCAGAGGCCACCTGCCTCTGGGAGCTTCGACCTTGGAAATTTCCTGTAAAACTTGAGTGTCTGAAGGGTGGAGCTTCTCACTGCTCAGGCCTTCTCAGACAGGCCCCCTCCAGGCCTCACGACCGGTCATGGTGTGTTGCAGGGTTTGGGCCGTCTGTGTGAGAGGTTCCCGGTGGTGGTACACTCGGTGACACCGTCATTGCGAGACTTCCTGGTCATCCCATCCCCAGTGCTGGTGAAGCTGTACAAGTACCACAGTCAGTACCACACAGGTAACAGACGACCTTAGGTCATGCTTTATCCTCAGCATCCAGTCCCTGTGTGCCTTTGAGGCTCTGTGAACCGTGTGAGCCCCAGAAGGGTTCTGTGAATGTTCCTGGGCTCACTCCTCCTCCATACCTCTGCTTCCGTTTCTCCCTGTGCGCCTCCCTTCCGGCCGTAGACCTTTCCTTCCGCTTTGTCCCCCATCCTGTACCCCTGCCACTGAAGGCCCCTCCGAGCCCCATTTTCTTTTTGGAATTTCTCATTCTCTGAGATGGCTTCTAGTGTGAGTACACTGTGCTCCCAGTGGTGGGCCAGGAGCTTCTCATGCAGTACCTGCTGACCTCAGGAGAGAATCACAGTGTTTCCAGGGGTGAGGATGTGGGCTCAGAGAGTCTGGAAATGTCAACAGTGGTGGACATGGAATACCAGCTGTGTGCTGGAGGCTCTCACTTAGCAGCCCTGGCTCACCCGACCCACTCTCCTATGCAGGTGGGCGTTTTCATCTCCCTGCTTCAGAGAACAAAACCCAAACTCAAAGCAGCTGAAAGACTTCCCTTGGATCCTATAGCCAGGAAGGCTCTCAGGTTCAAATGCTCCTGCCCTGATGCTGGGCCCCTGCCCTGCCCTGGGCCCATTAGCCAGATCACCCCTGGGACAGGACCATGCCTCAGTCACCAGTCATATGGGTGCTCATCCATACTTCTGAGCAATTTATTGAGAAATCGCTGGTTTTTTTTTTTTTTTCAGTCCTATCACTTTGTAACCTAAATATTCTTCTTTTTAATTGAAACATGTTCACTTCAGCCCTCCTGTTGGTCTCAGAATCTTTTGTTTCTGAAGTGTTTGGTCAGATGTTTTCAGGATGATTGTTTTTGTAAGCTAAAAAATGTTCAGCAGATTATCTTGGGTTTGAAATGACAAAGAAGAGGCTGGGGAGTGAAGCTGAACCAGATACAGATGTCAGTGTTTCCGTTTAGTTGCTGGCAATGATATAAAAATCAGTGTCACCAATGAGCATTCCGAGCCGACCCTGAATGTCATGTCGGGCAAGAAGAACCAGCCCTCCATGTACGAGCAGCTCCGGGACATCGCCATCGACAACATCTGCAGGTGGGAGGCCTGACTGGGCGGGCACTGCGTTTTACACACGGGCTTATTACGAAATGAGAAGTGCTTCTCATTATTACCTGTTTGCTTAAAAAGCAAAATAATAGAAACATCTATTAGAAAAAATATGTAATATAGAGAGAAGGAGAAGAACAATTATCCATTAACCCACCAACCAGAGTAACAGCATGTTGTGTTTTCTTGATCTCCCCCGCACCATGTAATATTTAATATAGATGAGAGAGGTTTTTTTGTTTTGTTTTTTGAGTATCCCTGATGCCCAGACTCCTGCCACATGTACTCTTGCTTTCCCGACTCTGGGAACAAACGCATTCCAGTTTCCCTGAAAGCATCTCTCTCCTCCAAATTCTGGCTCCTTGCTCCCAGAAGCCAGATCCAGATGGTAACTCCTGCCCCATCAGGCTTCTGCTGTTCTGTGACACTCTGGGAACCAAACAGATGGGGAGAGATTCCTTGTGGGGCTTTATGTTCTTAGGGGCTTTTAAAATATCCCCCTTGTTTCTATAACATAAGCATCTCTCCTTACTATTCCAATTTTAAATTGTAATTGTAATATTTCCTGAGTGATCCTGGGACCCTCTGCCTCTTGAATCAGTCATGTGACTTGTTAATGAACAACACGAGAAATGTAAGATGGGATTAGGGTGAGTTTCCTTCCACAGGAAACTGTTCTGGGCAAAATAATGAAGGTATTGTTTCCAGCTGAGATATTTATCACATGAGCACCATCTGTAGCAATTCTGTGAATTCATTCTGTGTAATGACTTTCATCCATATTTCTGGGACAGAAAATTCAGAGCCCTTCTTTAAGCTTTATAAATCTGAGAAAAGAACAGTTAAAAGTAGCTCACTTCATTGTCGTGCTGCCTCATGCCACCCGGGTTTCTTTGCTGCTCAGGTGCCTGAAGGCCGGCCTGACAGTGGACTCTGTGATCGTGGAAGCCTTCCTGGCCAGCCTCTCCAACCGGCTCTACATTTCCCAAGAGAGTGACAAGTACGTCCCTGTCCCTTGGGGGAGCCGCGTGTTTTCAGCTGACTCATGGGGGTTACCTGGCATTGTGCACATCTGCCTCTTTCCTGGTCTTAGAGCAAGGGCGTGCATTGGATGTGTCAGAAAATTTAAGGTGAAGCCCATGTAGGTATGTCCACCCTGGACCAATACATGGGAGTAAAGATGTTTGTCCCCTAGCCTAGCACCTTGGGCTCTGTGTTTTCACCAGTAGGCAGAGATCCTAAGCTGTCAACAGATTTATACTTCATCAAGACCATGATGGAACTGCCGCCTAGATCATGACCTCCAAGCCTGGTTTCACCCTGGTGTGCTGGAACTGTGTTCCTAGGGTTCTCCTGCTCTTCCCCTGTAGGGATGCTCACCTGATTCCCGACCACACCATCCGAGCCCTGGGACACATTGCCGTGGCCCTGAGGGACACCCCGAAGGTCATGGAGCCAATTCTGCAGATCTTGCAGCAGAAATTCTGCCAGCCGCCTTCACCCCTCGATGTGCTCATCATCGACCAGCTGGGCTGCCTGGTCATCACCGGGAATGTAAGGGGGCCCCTGCCTTGGGCCCATGAACCCCACTCACCCTACACAAACAGCCCCTTTAACATCCTTTGACTATAAGGAATTTAAAAATGTAGATAAATGAACTGAGTGCTCACAACTGGTTTAACACTGAATAGTGAGAATAATAAAATGGTTCCCTAAGTGCTGGGAGGAAAGCAGTTTACTTTCTTGTCCATGCTGGAGCTGGTGTTGCAGCACAGTGGGTTTAAGCCACCAGCTGTGATGCTGGTGTCCCGTATCAGAGCACCTGTTCAAGTTCCAGTGCTCTGCTTCTCATCCAGCTCCCTGCTAATGTGCCTGGGACGGGAGCAGAGAATAACCCAAGTACTTGAGCTCCTGTCACCCACGTGAGAGACCTGGATGGGGTACCTGGCTCTTGGCTTCTGCTTGGCCCACCCCAGGCCGTTGGCAGCCATTTGGGGAGTGAACCAACAGATGGAAGTTCAGTCTCTCTCTCTGTCTTTCTGACTACCTTTCAAATAAATAATCTTTTTATTAAAAAAAAAAAAATTCTGTCCGGCGCTGCGGCTCAATAGGCTAATCCTCTGCCTGTGGCGCCAGCACCCTGGGTTCTAGTCCTGGTTGGGGCGCCGGATTCTGTCCCGGTTGCTCCTCTTCCTGTCCAGCTCTCTGCTGTGGCCCAGGAAGGCAGTGGAGGATGGCCCAAGTCCTTGGGCCCTGCGCCCGCATGGGGGACCAGGAGGAAGTATCTGGCTTCTGGTTTCGGATCGGTGCAGTGCCAGCCGTAGTGGCCATTTGAGGGGTGAACCATTGGAAGGAAGACCTTTCTCTCTGTCTCTTTCTCTCACTGTCTAACTCTGTCTGTCCAAAAAAAAAAAAAAAAAAAAAAATCTTGCCAATGTAAATAATATAAAACAAGATTTAATTAAAGCTATTTTGAGTTTTGAGTTTACTTTAAGCTTTAGAAATGGATGCCCTTGCTTTTTTTTGTCCATTGTGATCCATGATCCCAGAGCTGCTCCTGTTTGGGGCTTGGTGCAGGAGACGCAGCGTGCTAACAGTGCCCCTGGCTGTCTTCCAGCAATACATTTATCAGGAAGTGTGGAACCTCTTCCAGCAGATCAGCGTGAAGGCCAGCTCCGTCGTGTACTCGGCCACCAAAGATTACAAAGACCACGGCTACAGGTAATGGCTTCTGGACCTCGGTTTTGCTCACACCCTGAAAGTGTTTAATCCTCCTAGAATATGTGAAGTTTGGGCATTTGTCTTGTTGTTTGTTTGTTTGAGGGCTGGAGAAGGAGACAAGGAGGGCTATGATCCACTGGTTCACTCCTTCAAATGCTGGGGTTAAACTAGGCCAAAGCCAAGAGACAGGAACTCAATGCAGGTCTCCTCCTTGGGTGGCAGGGACCCAATTGAGTCATCACCACTACTCTCAGAGTGCACATTAGTGGGAAGCTAGGAGCGGAAGTGGAGTCGGGACTTAGAACTCAGGCACCCTATGCGATTTGGTTGTCCCTAGCTTATCTTAACCTAGCTGTCTTAACTACTATACCAAATGCTTATCTAGGAGCATTTATTTTTAAATTTATTGGAAAGGCAGAGTGACAGAGAGAAATCTTTGATCCGCTGGTTCACTCCCCAAGTGCCCGCAACAGCTGGTACTGGGCAAGGCTGAAGCCAGAAGCCAGGAATTCCATCCAGGTCTCTCACATGCTGGCAAGGACTCCAGCACTTGAGCCATCATCTGCTGCCTCCCAGCACAGCAGCAGGAAACCGTGTCAGAAGCAGAGTAGCCTTGGGGCTGGCATTGTGGTGCAGTGGATTAAACTGCTCATGCGGGAGAAGTGGGCTTTAATTTTAATCCAGGTCCTTGCCATTTACTTAGAAAGCATTTTAAGTTCAGGCATGGATACGGTGCACAAAGTGATAAAGTTTATTTAAAAGATAAGAAAGCAAACATACACAAGTGGGCACAGTTGAAGAGTGGAGTGGATCAGAGAGAGAAGGGAGTGGGAGAAGGGAAGCAGAGAAGGGGATAGCAGCCCTTGGTCTCCTCCAGAAGAGAGCAAGCACCTCCCAGCACCGTGTGTTAGGAGGTGGTGTGTTCACCTGGGAGGTTTATGACACCTCTGTAAAATTCCACATGGGGCTTAATGTACATGTTTACACGGTTTCTTTTCCCTAGGTCCCAGAAGGAAATGAAGCATCCTGGGAAATGGAGTGTTCTGACAGACAGATAGGATAGAATTGCACAGGGCAGGGCCCTGTGGTTGTGGTTTGTGTCCTGAAGCTCAGCCAGCTACCTTATCCCCTATCATTGCCTCCTGCAATACCAGCATCCCATATCGGAATAATGACCACCGTGCTTCTTTTTATTTATTTATTTATTTGACAAGTAGAGTTATAGATAGAGAGAGAGACAGAGAGAAAGGTCTTCCTTCCGTTGGTTCACTCCCCAAATGGCCAGCGCTGCACCGATCCGAAGCCAGGAGCCAGGTGCTTCCTCCTGGTCTCCCATGCGGGTGCAGGCGCCCAAGCACTTGGGCCATCCTCCACTGCCCTCCTGGGCCACAGCAGAGAGCTGGACTGGAAGAGGAGCAACCAGGACTAGAACCTGGTGCCCATATGGGATGCCGGTGCTGCAAGGCGGAGGATTAACCAAGTGAGCCACAGCGCTGGCCCTGCCACCGTGCTTCTGATCCAGCCCCCTACAAATGCACCTGGGAAAGCAGTGGAAGATGGCCCAAGTGCTTGGACACCTGCCACCACATGGGAAACCCAGATGGGGTTCTAGGCTTCTGGGTGGCTTTGGCCTGACTCAACCCTGGCCATCATGGCAGTTATAAAGCAACCAGCAAATGGAAAATCTTTCTCTCTCTGTGTTTCCCTCTTTCTCACTCTGCCTTTCAAATAGATAAAATAATTTTTTTTAAAAAAGAAGAAGAATGGGGCTAGCGTTGTGGCATGAGATCATAGATGTGAAAGCTGTCAGTCACTACAAGGTCTCAGCCTTGTTACTTCCTGCCTTCACACTGCCACGATGGCCAACCTGAGGACCAGGAGAATGGCAGGACCAGACTCACCTCCTGCTTCCATTCGTCCTGATGCGCAGCCCACACACCTCTCCCCATGTCGCTTCCTTGCTCTGAGAGTTTCTGCTGGACCTCCTCACTCCTGGGTGCCTTCCTTTCCTGTGCTGGTCTGTGCCGGCTTCCTCTGGCCCTCGGGGGCATCCTTATTGCTGTTCCTTGTCCCTGCTGTGAGTGGGTGCCTGCCCTTCTCCATCTGGCTCAAGTTGCCCCTCTTTCCATAAAACTTTCTCTCTCCTTTCTTTTTCTTTTCTTTTTTTTTTTTTTTTATATATTTATTTATTTGAAAGGCAGAGTTAGAGAGGCAGAGTTAGAGAGAAAGAGAGGAGGTCTTCCATCCGCTGGTTCACTTTTTTTTTTTTTTTTTTTTGACAGGCAGAGTGGACAGTGAGAGAGAGAGAGAGAAAGGTTTTCCTTTGCCGTTGGTTCACCCTCCAATGGCCGCCACGGCCAGCGCACTGCGCTGATCCGAAGGCAGGAGCCAGGTGTTTATCCTGGTCTCCCATGGGGTGCAGGGCCCAAGCACTTGGGCCATCCTCCACTGCACTCCCTGGCCATAGCTGAGAGCTGGCCTGGAAGAGGGGCAACCGGGACAGAATCCGCTGCCCCGACCGGGACTAGAACCTGGTGTGCTGGCGCCACAAGGCAGAGGATTAGCCTATTGAGCTGCAGCGCTGGCCCAACCGCTGGTTCACTTTCTAGATGGCCGCAACAGCTGGAGTTGTGCTGATCTGAAACCAGGAGCCCGTAACTTCTTCCGGGTCTCCCACATGGGTGCAGGGGTGCAAGCACTTGGGCCATCTTCCACTGCTTTCCCAGGCCATAGCAGAGAGTTGATCGGAAGTGGAGCAGTCAGGACTTGAACCGGCGCCCATATGGGATGCCAGTACCACAAGCAGCAGCTTTACCTGCTACACCACAATGCTGGCCCCACAACTTTTTCTTTTTGCCACCATAAATGATTTGTCCTCTGCCTCCCCGTGGAAAGCATTGACTACCCTTTGATTGTCCACAGCTACCATTTGCTCTGAGATTTCTGGGGGCCAAACCTGTGCTCGATGCTTCGTAGAGTGTTCAACTCCTCCTGAAGTCCTGTGAGAGGAAATTATTATCATCCTTGTATATCACTTAGGAAGCAGCCTAAGGCTCAAAGACTCAGGTGACCCTCCCAGGGTCATGCAGGACTGCAGAAGCCTGGCCAGCCTTGCTGGTACACATTGAGTGGCAGAGGGGACAGTGGCAGTGTGACAGGCTCTTGACATTGGGAGGGAAGTGTCCCGAGACTCTCACAAGCCTTCTCCAGCCCCCTGGAGGCCCTCAGTACATCTCAGGAGAGAAGCTCACGATCATTTCTGCAGCCTTTATTCCAGGGGTCCTTTACATGAAGTGTTCCTTGCCCTCAGGGCTCTTTGTCCACAGGTACTGAGAGGAGCATGGTGAGGCAGGCTGGCGCCCAGCAGTCAGCTGCCTCACCCCCGCATGAAGGAGAGCCTGCCAGTGTTACTGTGCTCTGTCCCCTGCAGGCACTGCTCCCTGGCGGTGATTAATGCCCTGGCCAACATCGCAGCCAACATCCAGGAGGAGCACCTTGTGGATGAGCTGCTCATGAACCTACTGGAATTGTTCGTGCAGCTGGGGCTGGAAGGGAAGCGAGCCAGTGAGCGGGCGAGTGAGAAGGGGCCGGCCCTGAAGGTAGGAAGGAGGGGACTGTCACCACCTTCCCATCGGGGCATCTGTCCATGCTGGCCTGGCTGACTCAGTCTCAGGGCACCGTCTTAGTTGAAGTATTGTGCTTTCTTGGTTATGTGATTTGAATGCAAGAAAGGGGAGGGTGAGTCTTGTTTCTTAGAGTTGCTGGTGTGGGTTGGGGAGAGGGCTGCTGCTTCTTGCATTAGATTGCAACTTGACAACAACCCAGCTTCCGACCCCCTCCTTTCTTTCCTTCATCCTAAAGCCCAGGCCGGTAGGGGGAGGGGGGAGAGCAGGAGGACAGTGGCTGGGCCTAGGAGGATTTTAAGTGTCCGTCATGGAAACGGTGACAACACAGGAAGAGCAAGATTTGTCCTAAGCTCAGGCCATCCAGGAAGGTAGGTCTGTCGGGACAGAGGAGACGTCACATGTTTAGTACTGAGGTTTGGGAGGGGTCACAGCAGGGGAGGTCTCTTACCTTCTCCCCAGTGGTGTGTCGGGGCACAGGTCCCTCTAGCGGATCTGCATCTTCTTCCTTCCCCAGACCGGTGCTTTTCACCTATTCTTTGCCACTGTCCTAAGTCAGAGGTCAGCTCGCTTTTTCTGGAAAGGCCCAGCTAAATATCTGATGCTTTGTGGGCCATGGGGTCTCCTGCAGCTGCTCAGCCCTGCCGTGGTAACGTGAGCACATTCATGGTCAGTGTTAAACACCATGAAACTTACCCACTCCTTGCAGAAGTACCGTGATTTATGCAGATACTTGTTTATGTTGGATGCTGCAGTGTTTTGGTTTTTTTGTTTTTTGGTTTTTTTTTGCTTTTAAAATTGTGCTGGGTGAGAATCTTTATACCTTTCTATGTATAGCTCTCTTCATTTCTTTCAGAGTCTAGAATTCCAGATTTACCTAACACTGTGTTTCGTCTTGTTTGTTGTAATGCAAGCAACACATGCTTGTCAGTGACACCAGTTCTGTTCTTTTCTAGGCTTCTAGCAGTGCGGGAAACTTGGGAGTGCTCATTCCTGTAATAGCTGTGGTGAGTGGTCATCAGTCACAGTTAAACCAGACACCGTGCTCGTGTTTCCAATGGCATGTGGCAAATTCCTTAGAAAATGCTCTCTAGGGACTCCAGTGCTTCTGGATGTGGCTGTCGTGGCCACCATCAGCTCTTCCATGTCAGACCCACTGGCGTGTGTCACCTGCGCCACACCTCCCCACCAGACCTCTGTGTCACACCCAAACCCCAGCAGCCACCTGACTGTGGAGCGCCCTGTGGGTCCCTTCCCACAGGGCCCCCAGGCCCGGGGTCTGACTCCACTTCCGTCCTCTGTGTCTCACCTCCTGTGCTGGTCTCTGACCTTTCCAGGGCTCTGTTTCTGTCCCTTCCTCAGCTCCTCCTTGCCAGATGAGACCTAGAGGCTTCTTGTTGCCTAGGCCTCCAAGGCCCCTGGAGCATGGGGGTGTAGCCTCAGCCTCTAGCCGCAGCCCCACCATGTAGAGGTGCCATTTCCATCATGTCCATCTTAGCCTGTGCCCGCCTCTTCCCATGTGACCTTATTCCCCATTTTCAGTCGTTCCCCACTGCAGTCCTGAGCGCAGGGCCTCTGTGTTCTCAGGTTTGTTTTCATCCCTTATTCTCTACCAACCAGTGCCTTCCCACCTCGCCAGCCCCCAGCAGGCATGTCTTGAGCACTTAGGGTGCCTCTTTCACCGTGTACACAAGGAGTCCACCTGGCCGCAGAGTTGATGGGATAACCGGGGTTGAGAGGTTGGATAGGCAGGTAGAATTGAGGGCACGCACAAGCATTACTCCCCATCTCAGTAGAGAGCGGCTCCTGTGTCCCCACCAGTCCGAGTGCTTACCATGTAGTCATCATGAACTGGTCTACAGCTGTGTGTTAGATGTGCCTTTTGTTTGGCCTAGAGGAAGGGGTGACAGGCGTGAAGTTGAGGCATGCAGCCCGTTGGAGGGGCAGGGGACTCAGCTACTGGCTCCGCGGGAGAGCAGGTTTCAAGCAGAGAGGGAGAAGCTTGGGGTGATGCTTGGTGGGTTCTGGTGTCTTTGAACACCAGGCTGCCGTGACCCTTATTCCTGTGAGCTTGCAAACCTGTCTAGTGATGGTCATTTAGAAGAAACCTGTTGGGGAGTGAGGTTAGCTTGTGAGCATATGGATTTCAGGGTCACAAGGGCCCAGGTTGAACTGCTGGTCCTGTGTGTGGCCCCCACGTGGCATCTGCGCCTTGCCACACTGGGGGGTCAGTGTTGGCATTATGGCTATCAGTGACGGCTCAGAACACAGCCATGTAAATACGCCTTGCTGATCTTTACGTGAAAAAGGCGTTTTTAACAAAAGTTAATGGTTATGTTATGGGGGAGGAAACAAACATTTGCTTGTGTTGCTCAAGAGAGAGCAGAGATCACAGGTTCTGGCATTTGCTGGATGCTCACCCCTCCAACCATCAGGGAGAAGCTGTATAATATCCAAAGACATTTCTCTTTTGTGGGTTTTGCACTTTGCTTTTTTGTTTGTTTTGTTTTGGCCTTTGATGACATGGTATGTGGATTTAGTTTGTCTAGTGGGTTGGGAGGCCTGGGTTCTGGTCCAAAGGTAGCTGTTCACTCCCTGGTGACCTGGGGAAGCTGGAGACAGTCACCGAGAGGGCAGGTCGCATAGTCTGTGAGCCTCCTTCCTGCTTTGGTTTGGTGATCTTTGTCCTGTGCCTTAGTTAATAATGCTTCTTCAGAAGCAGCATTGATTCAGTCGTTTCTGTTGTTACCTAACGCACTGGTTAAGCATTTTGAGCTATCTAGTCACTCTGCTGCAGGGAAGTGGTGCTTTGATTAAGAAGTGCCTCTTGCTTGAAGAGCACCCAGCACGTCCCTGACTGCACGTTTACCTTTGTCACTGGTGGCCTTTGTGGCCTTGCACAGGTTACTTATTCTCTCGGTGCCTGTAAAATGGGGTTTGCAAGTTAACATTTTCCTGGTCATACACCCTTTTTGAAAGCCATGTACTCCCTTTCCTTATCACCACTGTGCAGGTGAGAACCCTGCAGCGGGAACTTGGCAGTGAGTCCCACAGCTGCTTAATGTCAGAGCCAGGATTCAGACCCAGGCAGCCTGGCTTGGAGTCTGTGCTCTGCTGCCTGAAAAGTGGGTGGTCTGGAGGGGGTAGGAGGGGGTCCTCAGGGATTCTGAGTGGCTGAATGTGAACCAAAGCACAGGGAGTGGGGCGGGGGAGAATGCTGTCAACCTGTGCGAGGGCACAGGGGAGCCTGGACTGGCTGTAGCAGAGGTCAGGCAGGGGGTTGGCAGTGAGACCATTGGCTTTCTGGGGAGCGGACAGACTTGGTAAAGGACTTCAAAACAGAGGGCTTTTGGAGACAACTATGTTTAGTTAAGGGAGGAGCAAAACAAAGCAGCAGCAAGAGGAGAGATACAGGACAAGGGCCCTGAAGAACAGTGCTGAGGCAGATTGGATTAAAAGTCGAAAGAATGGATCAGCAGCACTGTCAGGTTTCACTGAGAGGCTACAAGCGTGTGACGGGGGGACCTGGCCTCAACCCTGTGCTGTCCCTTCTCAGTCAAGTCCCGGGGCAGCCCTGGGCACAGGAAGTTAGGACAGGAACAGGTAAAAAGGGTTAAGTGGGGCTCCAGGACCCACTTGCCTGATTTTGGATCCCTTCCGTGAACTTTAATTGTCTTCAGCTGAAAAAGAGTTGCTAACAGCATGACCCTGCCCACCCCCAAGGTTGGTTTGAGAACTCAGTGAGATGACCCACAGACACAGCCATGCGAGCAGTGCCTACGCCTGTGTTGCAGCAGCAAATGCTCCATGCTCCCCTTTTCTCTATCCTGTTACTGGTATTGGTCTTGTTGTTTAGAAACCTTCTGTGACAAAACTGTGAGCATGACCCTGGAGTCAGGCCAACCCGCCCTTGAACCCAGCCCTGCCACACACTACAGCAGCTCTCAGAACCCTGTCAGCCCTGTCTTGCTCTCCTGCAAAGTGGGGAAGATGAGGCCTCTCCTGCTAGGCTCTAGGGGCTATAGACAGATAACCCGCTGGCTGTTGGCTTTCCCCCTTGCGGAAAGCATGCTGCTCCTGCGTCCTGAACAGCTTCTGCGGGCTCCCTTCCGATTGTCTTAGCCAGGTGTGAAGGATGCAGAAACATGTTCTTCATGTGCCGCCTGTTTCACCAACCAGACCTACAGGATCGTATCCCAGGGATGAAAACCAAAGCACTTGCCCCACGTAGACTCTGGGAACCTTGGGTTTGTGTAACACTTGGGCTGGTCCTGAGAACATGCCCTGGGTAGTGCACCATCACATGTGGCCCTCGAGTCACTTTCTGTGTTCGTCACTCTCAGGACGTCAGCTCTTTGGGGTGTGGCCCTTGTTCTTTGAGTTTCAAAAGACAGAATTTGTGCCAAAGTCACATGAAAAGTGGCTACATTTATCTTTAGGGTGGAAGACATGGCCACATGCTGCACTGTCCTCTGGGTCTCAGCGAGGCACCAGCAGGAGGGACAGATGACTTCACGTGGATTTGGAAAGTTGGGCCTTGAGAGAATTAAACCGTACCGTTAGCCCAGGGCACTCCACGCCTGTCTGTCTCAAGGTTGCTTCTCCCTTGGGAACATCACAGATGGTGAACACTTTGTCACACTCCTCATTTCTGTGCTCAGAAAGGGGCCCTAGTTGAGAAAGGCTTTGAGTGACGGAAGTAGATATACCCTGCAGGCTGCCTGGGAAGGAGGTGCCCAGGGCGTACTGTGCAGGTGTGCTTGGAGGAAGGGGGCAGGAAGGTGGTCTGGCTCTTGGTGAGACCCTTGGGGGAGCAGCTGCATGCTGCAGTGACCTGTCTTCTGTGGATTCTCGGCGTGATTTACTCTGTAGGATTGATTCCCACCTGCTTCTCAGTCCTTAGCAAATTTCTCCTCTTGTTTGGCCTTGGGTTCAGATTGGAGGCATAGACCACGGAAGTCATGGTGCCAAAAATCTGTGTCCTCGTTGTTGGAATAGAAACAGAACCACAGCACATCCCCAAAACACATCAGATGCCCAGAGCTCCACCCTAAGACCTGACAGGGTTGGCCACTCTCCCCATGAAGAGCAGGCAGCTGGTGCGGTGCTCGTAGACCAGGAACAGAAAGGGGCGATCCACTGTGAAGCGGACTTGGGTGGACAGTGGCATGAACCCCACCGTGGTCACAGCTGCAGCTTGGGTGCCCTCTTCGTTCACCGTGATGGTGCCTTGGTGCTTGAACTGTTCGAATTGGAAGGGAACATGTCAGGTTCCATAGGTTGACACAAGAAGGGCAGAGAATCTAGTGTCCCATCTCATTCAGGAAGGGGTCTGAAGACCACGTGAGCCGTGAAGATCACAGCCGGTCACAGTTAGCCTGATAACATCCGTCATTACATATCGAGTGCAGTAATTGTGCTTAGAGGCTGTGCCATGTAGCAAATCCCTTTAAAGTCTAGAACCACATTCTCTCCTGGCCCTGCCCACAGTCTGTGAGGCTTGGGGCACCAACACAGGTGCCCCTGCCTGCCCCCGCCCCCTGCAGCAACCGAGAGGAGTGCAAGAGCCTGGATCTGTTGCACCGTTGAGACTGGTAGCTATTTCACAGACTGAAGCACACGCCTCCCCTTCTGGTGTCAGGAGTGGAGCTCACTCTAAGGCTGTTCCCTGTGGCAGCACTGCCGGCTGAGTGCCTGGCAACTGCAGTGCCCCCACCCTGATCCCCCACCCCGCACCCCCCATGGCAGCTGCAGAACTGAGTGCTCTACGTGTCACAGCCAAGCCAGGAGAGCCACCCCAGGACCCCCCAACATGGAGAGTCAGACAGCTGGTGCTAGCTGGAGCACAGTGGAAGTGGGGGCATCCCGAGAGTGGCCCCGGGGACAGGAGAGAAGGGAGTGGTTACCAGGTCCATGGTGATCCCTTGGTCTGAAATTCCTGACATGTTGCCGTTTCTGTCAAACAGCTCCGTGACCCCCATTGACTTCAGGGCCTCCACCAGGTTGTAGTTCTTCTCCAGCTTGAATTTAGGAAGGAGCACCTCTCGGGTTCTAGACAGAGCAGAAGGGCCTCGTTTGATTGAACTACAAGTTACAAGAGAATTATGCTTTCCCTTTAAATGTCCACAGCCTACTCCCCAGGTTGCTCTTACCACAGAGATGACACAACATTTGTTAAAATTTATATGCTAAGGACAGGTGTTGTGCTACAGCAGATTAAGACACTGCATGCTATATCAGAGTACCTGGGATCGAGTCCCACCTCCAGTTCTTTTTTTTTTTTTTTTAAGATTTATTACTATTATTATTTTTGAAAGATTTAGAAAGAAAGAGAGCACTCCCATGTGCTGGTTCACTCCCTAAATGGGCCCAACAGCCAGGACTGGGCCAGGTCAAAGCCAGGAGCTTCTTCCAGGTCTCCCATGTGGGTGCAGGGGCTCAAGGACTTGGGCCATCTGCTGCTGCTTTCTCAGGTGCATTAGCAGGGAACTTGTTTGGAGGCAGAGCAGCCGAGACTTAAACTGGTGCCCATATGGGATACCAGCACTGCAGACAGTAGCTTAACCCGCTGTACCACAGTGCCAGCCCCCACCTCCACTTCTAATCTAGTTAACACACTTCAGAGGCATCAGGCTCAAGTACTTGGCTCCCTGCCTCCCGTATGGAAGACACAGATTGAGTTCTGCCTCCTGGCTTTGGCCTGGCCCAGCCCCAGCTGTGTGTGAAGAGTGAGCCAGCAGATGGAAGGTCTCTTCCTCTTTCTCTCTGTTGCTGTACTTTTCAAATAAAAGTAAATAAACTTTGAAAAGTGTGTATATGCTAGAGACCGGCGCCGTGGCTCACTTGGTTAACCTCCACTTTGCAGCACCGGCATCCCATATAGGTGCCGGATTCTGGTCCTGGTTGCTTCTCTTCCAGTCCAGCTCTCTGCTGTGGCCCAGGAGGGCAGTGGAGGATGACCCAAGTGCTTGGGCCCCTGTGCCTGCATGGGAGACCAGGAAGAAGCACATGGCTCCTGGCTTCAGATCAGCACAGCCCTGGCCATAGTGGCCATTTGGGGAGTGAACCAAAGGAAGGAAGACCTTTCTCTCTCTCTCTCTCTCTCTCTCTCTCTCTCTCTCTCTCTCTTTCTCTCTCTCTCTCTCTCTTTTTCTGCCTATAACTCTACCTGTCCAAAAAAAAAAAAAAAGTATGTCTAAGTATGTATATGCTGGTCCTGTGAAGTGAGCGTTTTGGAAAGACTAGCCTTCCACACTCACTGGATCTGCATCCCCATCCCACCAGAATTCCAGTCACAGCCAGCCTTCCAGCCCCACACTGTAATTGTAGTTACCAGCAGCCCTCCAGGCCTACAGATCTGCATCCTCAGATTCAACAAGTTGGAGCTCAGATATAGTCACAGGAAAAAATTACATCTGTACTTGTCATTATTCCCCCCACCCCCCAAAAAATACAGTGTAGAAACTATTTACATAACGAGTGTTTTAGATACTGTAAGTAATCTAGAGATATTTTAGTGTTAAGGGCCTTGAGCATCCATGCACTGTGGTATCCCACAGGGAGTCCTGGAACCAGCCCAACCATCATGGATACCAAGGGACCCTTGGAACTTAAAACTGGGGCTTGTTTACTGTTGTGTGGCCATTTCCTTGATGCTGTGTGGTTCATTTGCTGTCTTTAAAGTCAGCAGCATGTTTGAGAAGGTATATAAAACGGTCCTCTTGTTTGGTTCCCTAACTTCAGACACTTATTTTACTGATCAGAGTTGAGTTTTCTGGTCATATGTATGTATACCTGACAGGGCTAAAATCCTCAGTGCTTGCTAAGCCCCAGTCCAGCCTGTTGTTCTCTGTTATGGGAGCCTTAGCAAACTAATATGTGGGATCTTTACAAAATTCATGGAAAATGCATGTTATGAAAAAATTACACATGGGTTTCAACTTTTTTGCACCAAAATAAACTTATCTTTGAATTTCATCTTCCATGAACTTTTTGAAGTACCCCTAGATTTCAGACTTGCAGTTTTAACTCTGGAGCAGGCTGGCGCTGCGGCTCACTAGGCTAATCCTCCGCCTTGCGGCGCCGGCACACCGGGTTCTAGGCCCGGTCGGGGCACCGAATTCTGTCCTGGTTGCCCCTCTTCCAGGCCAGCTCTCTGCTATGGCCCGGAGTGCAGTGGAGGATGGCCCAAGTGCTTGGGCCCTGCACCTGCATGGGAGACCAGGATAAGTACCTGGCTCCTGGCTTTGGGCCACGGCAGCCATTGGAGGGTGAACCAACGGCAAAGGAAGACCTTTCTCTCTGTTTCTCTCTCTCACTGTCCACTCTGCCTGTCAAAACAACAACAACAACAACAACAAACTCTGGAACAATAAATAACAGGAGGAAATTGTAAATGATGCATCCTCAGAGGGCTGAGAGGACTTTGGAGTTTCCTAATGAGGGAAGGGGCAGTTAATCTTTGTTGGACACCACCTGGGTTCCAGATGCTGGGAGGAATATTCCAAGTCCCTTGTTTTATCTATTTCTCCTAGTGACCCTGGAAAGTAATGCAATTATCCCCATTTTAGAGTTGATGAATCTGGGGCCCAGAGCCACACAGCAAGTGCATAGCAGAGGTGGGATTATTACTGAGCTAACTCTAAGTCACCTGCCTTAACTTCTGAAATGGCCCCGTGGAGAGCAGGTGACAGCTTCTCGGGTACCCTGATCGCATCACCAAGCAACAGATGATGAACAGACAGCCCTTGTGGCAGGTTTTGGGTAGGTAGTCATACTTCTCCCTTTTCTCAAGATGCCCACAATCCCAGGACTCCTGGACACCCCCAGCCTTTGGGAGATGGAGAGAACTAGCTCGTGTCCTGACGTACCTGTTTGTCATGCTTTTTTGCCATCTCTCCACCACCTGGGGTGTCAGCTGTGCTTCCAAGGTCTTCATCCCCGACAGCTTATGTGGGACCACAATTAGCATGCTGATGCCCCCTACGTACTCCAGCTGGAGGACATCACAGTCCAGCTCCTGGTCATTTGCTGCGAGGAAGTTACCCTTGGTCTGCATCATAGAAACCTTGACCACCTCCCTTTCATTCAGCCGGAAGTTGTGGTTGTGTGTCATTTCCACGGGGAACTTATTCACCCAGGTTCCTGTAATGCCAATAGGAATGGGTCTGTTATTAGAATGTTCGAGAGCAGTGGCCCTCACCCTTGAGCTGCATCCAGAGTCCTTGAAGGGCTTTGCAGCACCCATCCCAGGATCTTTGATTCCCTAGATCTGGTTTGATCCGAGAATTTGCATTTCTTTTCTTTTTTTTTTTTTTTTTTTTTACAGGCAGAGTGGACAGGGAGAGAGAGAGAGAGACAGAGAGAAAGGTCTTCCTTTGCCATTGGTTCACCCTCCAATGGCTGCCGCGGCTGGCCTGAAGCCAGGAGCCAGGTGCCTCTCCTGGTCTCCCATGCGGGTGCAGGGCCCAAGCACTTGGGCCATCCTCTACTGCCTTCCCGGGCCACAGCAGAGAGCTGGCCTGGAAGAGGGGCAACCGGGACAGAATCCGGCGCCCCGACCGGGCCTAGAACCTGGTGTGCCGGCACTGCTAGGCGGAGGATTAGCCTACTGAGCCGCGGCGCCGGCCGAGAATTCGCATTTCTAACGAGTGAGGTTAAATAGACTGAAGTGGATTCTGAGTGAGATTCTGAACCTGACCCTGATGAGTTGGGTGGCTTCTGCCTGGGCTTCCGCTTCATCTGTAAGGTGAGTGTCTTGGAGCTGCTCTGTGGGGTGATTTCCTTCCCACACTCTGATTTCGGCAGTCCCCGGCGCGATATGCGCATGAGGTGGTGCTGCCTACAGGGTCTTCACCGTAGGTTTGGGTGCGGCACAGTGTATCCAGGGATGAGTCCAAAGACGCTCTGAGGTGTTTGAAACTAGTAATGCTGGGTAACCAGCAGTTGAGTACTTGACATGCCAGGCTCCTCTTCTCTAGGCGCCTCTCCTATACTAGGGCTTCACAAAAAGGTCATGGAAAATGCATAGCATGAAAAATATGTAAGGATATTTAAAAATTTGGGGACTAAAGAAAACTTTACCATTTCATTCTACTTTTTCCATGAACTTTCTGAAACACCCTTGAATCGTGTCTTTTCCGCTCCAGCAAACCTATGAGGTGTGTGCTTTTCGTTATTATCCCTGTTTTATAGATGAAGAGACAGGCACAAATAACTGAAGTGACCTATCCAAGGTTTCCCGCTGGTGGGTTGAGCAGTCAGGATGAGAAATGGGAGGTGTCTTAGGAGGAGGTTACACAGCAGACAGCTCCTGCCTGTCCGTGGTTGTGCTCAGCACTACTGACATTTGGGCAGACAGTTCTCTGTGGTGGGAGATTGTCCTAGGCACCGTCAGGTGCTGAGCAGCACCACTGGTCTCCACTCTAGCCAGCAGCAGTGCTTCCTCCCTTCACCCCAGGTTTCCAGTGTTTGCCAGGGCCCCATTGGGAATCACCGTGCTTTCCAGCTCAAGTTCAAGTTCAGTTCAAATTTCAGGTTCAAGTCCCGGCTGCTCTACTTCTGATCCAGCTTCCTGCTAATGCGCCTGGGAGAGCAGTAAAGATGGCTCAGATGCTTGGGCCCCTGCCACCCACGTGGGAGACTGGGAAGCAGCTCCTGGTTTCTAGTTTTGGACCAGTTCAGCTCCAGCAAGGTGTGTTTGGTGACAAAGGGGAGATGGACCATGTGTCACTGCTCTTGGTTCTGATGCCAAAGCATCCTTGTGTGTGCTCCTAAGAGAGTGTGTGTGGGACTTAGAGAGTGAAGTAGAAGTTTTTTCTGAACACGTCCCAGTAGGGCATCTGAAAGATGAGGTCTGGATCCATGCCCATTTTTCCCTAAAATTCCAGATGGGGTGGGGTGGGGAGGAGATCCTGTTTGTTGGGGGGTAAAGCCCTCTCTGAACAGTCTCTGGCGCCTGGCCCATCAGTGCAGCAGTGTCCTGAAAAGGAGCAGCAGCTGTTAGTGTCAGCTCATCAAGCTGAGCCCTTGACGTGTTTCTTCAGCTTTTTGTCTGTATTGCTGAGTGTTGATAATTGGGAAAGAAAATGGAAGGAAAAAAAAACAAAACTCAGATCGAGGTTGGCCAAATGCTAAAAAGTTTTTTGCATTATTCTGGTTGACTGAATCACTAGAGGTGACCTGTCTGGATTCAACCTTGGCTTTGCTCCTTACTACCAAGGGTGCCCTTGGAGCACCCTTTTCTCCCTCTGCGCTTTGGTGGCTCTGTCAAAGTGGGGACACTGGTACCAGTGATGATTTCACAAGGTTGTGCTGGAAATCCAGTGACTGAAGCAAAGAGTTAGGACTCAATATGCTTCATCCCTTAACAGTATCCCCCGTCCCTGTGTCTCAGCTGACCTGCTGTCTGCATTGTGTCTCCCCACTCACTGGGAAGAGTACATTGTGAGCCTGCTTGGCGAGCTGTGAAGCTGTTCTTACCTTTGAAGTAGATGCAGTTCAGAATCATCATCTGAGTAGCAGGGTCTACGTTCTCCAACGCTTCTTTAATGAGGCCCTTGGTGACCTTTAGGATGTGGTTGTTGGCTTTTGATATAAAAGCAGGGTCCGAGAAGTCAGCCGCCTGGGCCTCAGCAAAGTAATACTCTCTTACTTTAGCCTTGAAGTCCTCCCGGATGGGAAACTGCTTCTGGACGTAGAGGTCATTGACTGACCGCAGTGTGTACCCAAAGTTCCTCCTGAAGAGGCGATGCGTCAGCTTCCGGAAGAGGTTATGAATGGTCAGGATCTCATACTTGCTGCTGGCGTTAACAAAATCTCTAAAATGCAAAATGGAGTGCACCTGTTCATGGGTCTCCCCCTTCAGACCCAAGGAGATCATCCCCATGGCAGTAGAAATGCCCACAGGCGCTATAAAGATGTTATCAAAAGCGTTGGCCTGGTCCTTCAGTGCTCGGTAAAGGCTGAAAGCAAACTTTGCATTGAGGATGTTAAGACGCTGGATCCTGCTCTTGCCTTGGAAGAGCTGCAGGATGTTCCCGGCGCTGGCTTCCGAGTCGGTCGGGGAAACAGCGTCGATGATGTCTATGTAGTCGTCATCTTCACTGAGTAACTTCTCCAGGTCCAGGTAGTCGTCGTCCTCCTCCCCCTCTGGAATCCAGTCATTGGTGACTGTGTTTTCCTTGTGGAACTCGATCGGCAGCAGGGGCATGGTCAGGTTCTTGTTATTCAGCTGATCCGTGAGACCGTTGCTCCCACCACACACAGACATTATGGTGAGAGAAACGAGAAGCAGGTGGGGTCGATGTTGCATTTTTGCAGAGCTGAAACCAAGAGTGAAAACAGAGGACACAGTGAGAGGTGGCCAGACGGACCCCCATGTCGCTGCAGCACTCAGTTGCCAGGTTTGCTGCAGCTCTGGCTGAAAGAGATGTCTGGGCACAGCACCAACTCAAAACGATTTTAGGATTAGGGACTTTAAAATGATCTGATGGAGATAAACATGCATAATATTTTGTGTGGGCTTCATAAACCTCCCCAAATGATCCGTGGACCCTTACTTACATCAGAATCCCCTCTTTAAAGGTTTGCAAGGGGCCAGTGCTATGGCATAGCAGATAAAGCTGCCACCTGCAGTGCCAGCATCCCATATGGGCGCCGGTTTGAGTCCTGGCTGCTCCACTTCCGATCCAGCTCTCTCTTACAGCCTGGGAAAGCAGTGGAAGATGGCCCCTGCACCCACATGGGAGACCCAGAAGAAGCTCCTGGCTCTGGATCAGCTCAGCTCCAACCATTGCTACCATCTTGGGAGTGAACCAGCGAATGGAGGATCTCTCTCTCTCTCTCTCTCTGCACCTTTGCCTCTCTGTGGCTCTGCCTTTGAAATAAATAAATAAATCTTTAAAAAAATAAAATAAAGGTTTGCAAAACTACCCTTCTAGAATCCTGAGAGCTCAGAGGTTTCAGAGGGAGTTTCTTTATTTGAAAGGCAGTTACAGAGATAGAGGGAGATATAGAGAAAGATCTTCCGTCTGCTGCTGGTTCACTCCCTAGATGGCCACAACAGCCAGGGACTGGGCCAGGCTGGAGCCAGGAGCCAGGAGCTTCATCTATGTATCACACATGGTGTAGGGGGCCCAAGGACTTGGGTCATCTTCTCCTGCTTTTCCCAGGCACATTAGCAGGGAGCTGGATTGTCAGTAGAGCTGGGACATGAACTAATGCTCAAATGGGATGCCTGCATCACCCATTATGCCACAATGCTGGCCCTGGGCCTTGAGCCCTGGGGTTTGTTTTTCATGTATGCACCAACCATTGTCTTCCATCTCCAGATGCTTAGTTGACACTAGAGTCGCAGAGATCCCAACTAAAGGGCCACTGAGCTACTGTACATATTGACACGTACAGTAAAGCAAGGGCTCCCAGAATCACAGCACTAGGACCTGTGAGTGCTCTGCCTTGCATAGCAGGCGTGGGGAGGACAGACAGCAGGGAAGCTTCACTAGGGCTTGAGGCTTGAGACAGAGATCGGCCTCAGCACTTAATTTCCAGTGGCCGGACTCGTCCCTACCTGCACTCCTGCAAACTACTCTACCTTTGGAGCAGGGATGTTGAAAAGTGTGCATTGGCCGGTGTCGCGGCTCACTAGGCTAATCCTCCGCCTGCGGCGCCGGCACCCCGGGTTCTAGTCCCGGTCGGGGCACCAGATTCTATCCCGGTTGCTCCTCTTTCAGTCCAGCTCTCTGCTGTGGCCCAGGAGTGCAGTGGAGGATGGCCCAGGTCTTTGGGCCCTGCACCCCATGGGAGACCAGGAGGAGGTATCTGACTCCTGGCTTCGGATCAGCGCAGCGCACCGGCCGTAGCGGCCACTTGGGGGGTGAACCAATGGAAAAAGGAAGACCTTTCTCTCTGTCTCTCTCTCTCTCACTGTCTAACTCTGCCTCTCAAAAAGAAAAAAAAAAAGAAAGAAAAGAAAAGTGTGCATGGGCCAGGATTTCTTTTTTTTTTTAACTTTTATTTAATGAATATAAATTTCCAAAGTACGGCTTATGGATTACAATGGCTTCCCCCCCCATAAAGTCCCTCCCACCCGCAACCCTCCCCTTTCCCACTCCCTCTCCCCTTCCATTCACATCAAGATTCATTTTTGATTAGGATTTCTAAAAACAGGATATCCTCAAGATACTTGAAATTTATGCAGTCATTTGGGGTTATTTAATTTCCATAAGAGTTGGAACTTGTCTCTAATGCTAAGCCCCTCCTCGAGGCCTGGTGAGATGTGGCTGGTGGCCTGTCACTCACTGCCAACTCCAGAGGCTATGAGGTTATCTGAAGACACTTCAAAAGTTCATGAAAAATTAAATGAAAAGTTAAATTTATTTTGGTGCAAAAACTTTGTAATTCATGCATATGAGGGTACTTTTAAAAGTTGATGGAAATGAATACTTTGAAAAAAAAAATTATGCATGAATTTCAGTTTTTTGAAACCAAAGTTGATCTTTCCGTTTCATTTTTGTTGACCCTTTTGAAGTACCTTCCTGACTTCTGCTGGTGTGCTTTTTTGTATCTTTAGCCAGTTGGCTCCCAAAGGTGTCAGGGGAGGGTAAATATGTTCTCTTTCACTGCTTCTCATCTACCCCGTCTTTGCAAGGTGGATGTCAGAAAACTCTCACTGAGGGCCCGAGGGGCATTCTCTTTATTTAGATAAACAAGATATGTAACACATAGACCTTGTGGCTAGCCTGTCCTTACTCATCCCCTGTCTTGTTCCAAAGAGGATTTGACCTGGCTTGTCAAATCCAGGTTGGCCACCACATGCCTTTGTCTTTTTCTTACTTCTGTACCCTAGTAAATGAGGTGTTATTTGACACACCCATGATTTGGCCAGGACAGTGGCTCTAGGTATTTATCATGCTGAGCCAGGGGCAGACGTTCAGCCTAGCGGTTAAGATGTAGGTTAAGATGACAGTGGCTCTCCAGTACTTGGGCTCCTGCCACCCATGGGAGAAATGCAGATGGAGTTACTAGTGGCTTTGGCCTGGCCCAGTCCTGGCTGTTGTAGACATCTGGGGAGTAAACCAGAGAATGGAACATCTCTGTCTCCCTCTCTCTTGCTGTCTCTCAGCCTCTCAAATAAATAATTTTTAAGATATATATACTGCTGGCCCTGGATCCCAACTTCTGTACATGATCCTAACTTCTGATCATCCTAAGAAGCACTGTGTTTTGTTAAGTTTACTGTATATCTACGGCCATTTCCTGTTAGGTAGATATTTGAGGGCCAAATGTCTGCTACCAGTGTAGACCCAATACGAGTTCCTGGCTCCTGTTGGGCAGATATTTGAAGATGGGGCTAACTGTACAGATACCCGACTTGGTTTTGTGGGTGCTGAGAATGGCAACAGCTGTTAATGGTGCCTCTGCTGGATGCCAGACATTGTACGAGGCCCTTTGTGTAACTTCACGTCATCTGCCCTGCAATTTACATCAGGAGACCGAGCCTTTGTCACTGTCACTAACAAGTGGCAGCGGCTAAATCTGGTCCTGTTGGTTCGGTCCCCCAAATCCTGTATGCCAAGAGCTCCAGGATGTTCCCAGCTGCCCAGGCTGGGGGAATAACATGCAGCCTGGTTTCCCTGTTGGCATTTTCTGTCCTCTGGCCTTCCCCCATAGTACTGTTCAAATAATCAACTCAAGCATTGTTTGCCTCACCACTGGGAAACTTGTGAGTTGCACATTTTGGAAAGGGAAGGTCACATAGTTTCTGACTTTGAAAATGTCTACTGTCTTTCCCAGCCTTCCCCTTCTCAGCACCCTGCTCGTGCTCCAGGGCCACACTTACAGTCTGCATGCAAGGGACAGTGTCTGATGTGTTTGGCTGTGAATAGAACCTGGCCCAGTGTCCAGGCAGAATCAGGCATGGGTATCAGCAACAATGCACTTGTGACAAATAAGAAGAGGAGAAGGTTAACAACTTAGTAGAAGTCTGCTTGTTTGATTGCACTTAATAGTGTATAGTGTCTCCTCTGATTCAAAAAATAAGGTTAAAGAAAAAAAAAACCAGCTTGAATAAATAAGTGTTCAGGAACGGATCTGAGGCCAGATGGGGAGGCAGGGTGGAGACATTCATGTTTTTATCGTGGTTCCCAGGGCATACGTTTAGAAGTTTCTTACACTCTCTTCCTACATATTGTGGACAAATGCCAGACACTGTTCATTATTCCTTCACAGAGGAACGAAAACGTATCTCTGAAATGAAGACTCTGGAAGGTAAATCTTCCTTGTTGCTATTTAGTAGAACAGCCATTATGTGAGGCATTCAAAAGCATCACTAGGTTGTATTTAAACCCGGATTACTGTGTTGACAAGAAGCAGTACATTTTGGAGGTTAACCATTCCAGAGTTTGTTTCTCTGAGAACCTCACATGGCGCTTTCACGCTGGCTGGAAGGAGTGAGATTTGGACATTCCACTGTCGTGTATCAGGGCAGAGCACACTCCTCTAGCCCCCCCCACCCCCACCCCCACCCCCAGCTTAGTCTTCAAGCCCAGAGCAGGCGGAACGGGAGAGAAGTAGCTTCCTGGAGCTTGGAAAAGTCTGTATTTTGAGATAATTTCAAACTTCAAGAAAAACTGAAAGCAATAGTGTAATAGAACGGCCGCCGGATTCAGCAGATTTTTAAATTTCCTGTAGACGTTTGCTCACTTGTGTGTGTGTGTACACAGGCACACACGTACACATTTTTTGTTCTCTGAACCACTGAGAGGTCTCCTGTGCCACGTCTCTCTAATGTGAGCTCCTCAGGGAGAGTGGCTGAGAACAAGGCCCTTCCCTTCTCAGAAGCACATGGCAGGTACCCGTTTGACAGCACAGGTGCAGCGCCTTCACCTAGTTCAGTTCCTACTCGAACCTTGTCAGCGTCCTAACAATATAGCTAACAGAATCTGCCAGGCTGCGAGATAGAAACATTTTCCCCACTTCTAAGCATAGAAAGCTTCTGGACTCATGGTCCAATAGAGAAGCAAATCAGTTGCCCATGTTTGTGTACCCCAAATAAGAACTTAGGAATATTATTGACGAAAATGTTAAAAACCGAACTTACCTCTGTGCTTCAGAGAAGTAGCGTTTCAGAGACAAAATCCGCTAAGATCACCAGCAGGCTTTCAGTGTGAACTTTGATTGCTGGGCTGTTGGGTGTTTTCCAAAGTAAATATGTCCCAATTCAAACACCACGCAAGTAGCTTTGTCAGCACAAACCCCCTCACCAGTGTCTCTGATTGCTGTTGAGTGGAGACTCCCCCCAGTTTGTATGTAGCTGATGTCTTGAAGTTTGGCTGTGCACAGGCAGCGTCACTGCAAGGAGCAGCCCCCACCGGGGCACCCCATCACCGAGGTGCTGCAACGGGGTAGCTTACTGCTCCCTGGAAAGTAGAAGCTGTGCCTGCCCTGCAACTACGTCTTACCCCTCTGGGATGATCGCAGCATCTGACCTTGCCCTGGTCTCCCGAGCTCATGTCTCTGGTCTGACTACTAGGCAGCTGTCAGCACCCTCCCGTGAGCTTGTGCCTCAGTGAGAAACGGAGCCAGGAAAGCGAGATGAGGTTAGTGACTTCACCGACAGCGAGGCCGTGCGTAGACCTTTCCTCAGTCGGGGATCACTGTGGTTGCCGGAATCTGCAGCCCCACTCTGCTGTGCTCTAGGACCGAGAGATTCCTGAGCAGTCCCTCCCACACTCAAGTCCACCTAGGCATTCGCAAGGATCTGTGAGCCATGATACATTTCTTTAATTTGTGTTTTTAATTCTATGATCTAAAAAGTTGTGAGAACATTCCGGATTGTCTGGAAGACCAGCTCATCCCAGAGCACTGCTCCCTGAGATTGGGCCCTGAGAGCATTGTATTGGCGCCCAGAGCCCTTCCACGTGGTGGGAGTGTACGTGGCTCAGCATGAGAAATGCTGGCATGTAAAGGGCCATTGTGTGCAGGACACAGAAAGTGTGGCTGGGTTGGAGTCTGGCGTAGTGCTCTATGGCTTTTGCAGAGCTGTGTTCTCAGAGCCTCCATCTGTCCAACTCAGTGCTGAGTCTCCAGCGTGGCCACATCATGCGGCTCCGAGAGGCTGTCCCCTGTGTCTGGACTGCTGCTCAGCCTGCTGGGTTCTGCTCCTACTTGCTCCCTTGCTCTCTGTCCTGTTCTCACACGTTCTAACCCAGCCTTGGCAGAGCTTTGGCCTGTGGCTGCTGCGCTCTCACTGTTCCCTCTCCATTCAGTGAACCTTAGCAGCTACCCTGGTAAAGTCACAGCTCCCACCTCCCACTCTCTGCACCCTCCCCTGGAAAACGAGGCTGGGGCAGGTGTTTGGCCCAGCAGTGAAGACATTGGCTAAGATGTCCGCTCCCACATCAAGGGCCTCGGTTTAACTCCTGGCTGTGGATCCCATCCCCAGCTTTCTGCTAATGTACTCCTTGGAAGGCTGTGCTTACCTGGGGGTCCTGCCACCCATGTGGGAGGCCCAGATAGCTCCTGACTCCTGGTCTAGCTCGCGTTATTGCAGGCATGTGGGAGTGAACCAGTGCCTAGAGGCTTTGTCTGTCTCTTTCTCTGCCTCTCACATAGATAATTGTCTTAATGAAAATAAGGGCTCAGCATCGTGGCACAGCTGGTTAAGCTGCCTCTTACAGCACTGGCGTCCCATATCGGAGCACAGTTCCAGGCCTGAGTGCTCTGCTTTCAATCCAGCTCCTGCCATCACGCCTGGGAAAACCACAGAAGATCGTTCAAGTGCTTGGGCCCCTGCCACGCATGTGGGAGACCCAGATGGACCCCCGGCTCCTAGCCTTGCCCTGGCCTACACCTGGCTGCTAACGGACATGTGGGGAGTGAACCGGTGGACGGAAGATCTCTGTTTCTCTCTGTCACTCCGCCTTTCAAAGAAATAATACATTTTTAGAAAATAAAATGAGAGCGATAAGTCCCCCTGCCACATGAAATGGCTGTGAGCATGAACAAAGTCATGAATGCGTCAAAAGCAGAGTAGCGCCGGATGCCCCGCATGCTGAGCACGTCATTTTCACAGGGAACTTCCTTTCTACTCCACATACTTCCATACTGGAATTTCTTGTCTGTGAGTATGTATTAGTTTTGTTCTTTAAACTAGTAGCCCCTGGCATCCCCTGATGTCGCACACCCACTGTTTGGTTGCACACCCACTCCTGAAAAAGCTGGATTTTGGTCTCTTTCTTGACATTTTGGTTTCTCTGTCTGCTCCCCTTTGAAAGGAAACAGTGGGGACCTCCTGTCACACACCCTCCATCATTTTTATTCCAATGTAAAGCTTTTACCTCATGGTTTGATTTTTTTTCCCACCTTTTGAATATGAAATTTAGAAAATAAGCGAGTTGGAAAATTGAATAATCAACATGCAGCTGCCTAAGTCAAGCAGTTACTATTTTGTCAAATCTGCTTGGTGACATATTTGGGGGGACTGTTTCCTGGGGTGCTTGCAGGGGAGAAGACAGGACAGCACGTCAGCTGTGGCCACTGGCACCTGTTCTCTTAAACAGAAGGGTACCTGCCCTGCTGCTCCAGGGAAGAGCACAGCCCTCGTGTGTGTCAGGGATCCAGTCCAAGTCAGATTGCTCTGTAACTTCCAAAAATGTCATACAGCTTTTTTCATTTTTTCCTTTAAATCCAAGATCCAGTCAGAGTTCATGTGTCGGCCATTAGGCCTCTTGAGATTCCTTGATCTAAGTCTGGTCTTTCCCCTGACCTTTTTTTTTTTTTCCCCTTCAGTTTTCTTATAGTCTCTGTCTTTCCTTTAGGGGCCAGGCCAGACTCTTCTAGAACATGCCAGCTTCTTTCTGTCTCTAGAAGTACAGGAATATTTCCTTGCACAGGGTCCTAACCAGCCATAGTTCTATCAGGTCTCTATCTCAGGACATAGCAAAAGCACCTCTGAAACTTTTTCTGATGTGACACTAGTTTTTCTGGGGGTGAGTGCAGCCTCAGCAGTGATGATGGCCAACCGACCAGGAGCCTAAGAGAAGGGAGAACTGCAGGGCCACTGGACAGCCAGATCCTTGGAGGGAACTAAGATATTCACAGGGTTAGCAGTAGGAACCCAAACAATGGTGGAGTTGAGTCACTTTGTCTTACCTGTGTCAAAAACACAGTGGGCTTCCCAGATACCTGGAGCCTCTGTTTCCATGAGTGAAGCCTTCTAGAAACCTGACTTTCTCCATAACCCCATAGGCAAGTTCTCTAAGATACCAGAACCTCTTAGGCTCATACGCCTTGAATTCTGCAGTCTGGGAAACCCCGTCTCTCCCAGACCATCATTTGGAGCCTCATCCCAGGCAGGCTGTCCTTTTTGTGGCCAATGTCCTGTGCAGCTCTGGGCTTCCTGCGCTGTGGTACTTCTATCCACTGCTGCCCTCTCCCACAGCCCATCTCTTGCCTTCCCAGAGTTCACCCTGCACCCCCAGGTTTTGGTCCCCTCTCTGCAAGGACATAGTGCCCTGTTACCCTTAAACAAAGACCACACCCTCTCCTCCACAGGCTGCTGAGCCCTGAACAGCACCTGGGTCTTTTCTTTGCTTGTAGAGGCACACAGTCACGGCAGAACTTTAGAAAATATAAAGTTAAAGATAAAAGTAGGCGATCCAGAAATAATCAACTAATAATACATAGCTATTTTCCCCCATCTTTGTTCTATGCATATCTATTCTGACCATATTTTTTTTAAATCTACATCATATTTATACATCTGGCTTTTTTTTTTTTTTTGACAGGCAGAGTTAGACAGTGAGAGAGAGAGAGAGAGAGAAAGGTCTTCCTTTTCCATTGGTTCACCGCACAATGGCCACTGCGGCCAGCGCACTGTGGCCGGCGCACTGTGGCCAGCACACCGCGTTAATCCGAAGCCAGGAGCCAGGTGCTTCCTCCCGGTCTCCCATGCGGGTGCAGGGCCCAAGGACCTGGGCCATCCTCCATTGCACTCCCGGGCCACAGCAGAGTGCTGGACTGGAAGAGGAACAACCGGGACAGAATCTGGCGCCTAGATCCCGGTGTGCCGGCGCCGCAGGCAGAGGATTAGCCTATTGAGCCACGGCGCCAGCCTACATCTGGCATTTTTTTCACCTGAAATATTGTGGATTCTACCTGTATACTAGATAGTCTTGGAAAAGATGATTGTTAATATACTGTAACTTACTTAAATTCCCCCTTTGGGTAGGCATTTAGTGTTTTTCCATTTGTTTCAGTGTTAAAAACAAATACTACAACATTTTTGTGCCCAAATCAATGAATATTTTTGGATAGATTCCTATAGATGAGATTTTGGGTGAAACAGGTTGGGGGACATTTACAATTTTTGATGAATATTGCAAAATTGCTTTCAGGAAGGCATGCGCCCATTCGTAGTTCTACAGCTAAGTGTGAATGTGCCCTCCACGAGCATTGTCATTGGTTCCACCTCTGCATCCCTGGCCAGGCCTGGCCCATACTGTGCTTGGATCACAAAACCCCTCCCTGCAGGCAGATGGTCGCTGTACAGAGGCTCGACCTCTGCTGGGGGTTCTGTGAGGACTGACCTGCCCAGCTGGGTGTGGTGCACAGATTTCGCCATTGTATGTAACTCTCCTGGGCTCGCCTCACGGCAGGATACCAAGGGGAGCAGAGCTGTGAAGCTTCAGCACGTCACACCTGCTGCCAAGCAGCTCCGCCTCTACCTGTTTTACATGTCAGGGACTCTGCCTAAGATACTTTTGGAAGAAGTTATACCCCTAAAAAATCAAGATTTGAAAACCACTTCTCAGCCCACAAGGTTTCTCACGGTCGATCTCTGGGCTGCCCTGATCGCTCCTCTCCCTCTGAGTACCAGCCCCTGTCCATTGCCTTTTCCCAAGTGCTTCCTGCCCTCTTCAGCCCTGGCTTCACACTTGATGCCCCTCATCAGGGACTTACCTCATTCGCCTGTCAGTTTGAAACCCATGGCACCTTCTCCAAGAAGTCTGCCCTGTGCTGTGATTGTGTGCGTACCTGCCTCCACACTGGATAGAAAGCCCTTGGAGTGCAGGAATGCAGCTCTTTACCTCCCTTGCACAGTGCTGGGTGCACGGTAGGAACTCAGTGCATGGCTGAATGGATGAACAAACAAACCATTGATTGGCAGTATTATCGATAAGCATCTGTCGCTGCTCAGTGTGCCTTTTCCTACCCATTCTGACTGCGCGAGTCCCCGGGAATAGTCTTGGAGCACGAGTCTGGGTTAATCTACACCTACAGGTGTTAAGGTATGTAAGCAAATAACCTGCTTTCTTGCTTTCCCCTCTGTGCCTCAGCTTACTCGACGATTGCCGCCCATCAAGGAAGCCAAACCTCGGTTACAGAAGCTCTTCCGGGACTTCTGGCTCTACTCCGTCCTGATGGGGTTTGCTGTAGAAGGGTCAGGTAGGGGACGATCCCTCTCCAGTGGAAACAGAGGTAGGCAGGTCTTCCTCGTCATGACCATGAACAGTGAGTGAGACCAAATGCAGCTGCAAACATACTTCCCCGATGGAGCTTAGGGGACTGAGAATACCACATGAGGAAGGGAAAAGCCGCCCAAGGTAGGAAGTTTTACATTTTTAAAAATGTATTTGAGGGGCCCGGCACTGTGGCGTAGCAGGTAAAGCCGCCGCCTGCAGTGCTGGTATCCCATCTGGGTGCCAGTTCGAGTCCTGGCTGCTCCACTTCCCATCCAGCTCTCTGCTGTGGCCTGGGAAAGCAGCAGAAGATGGCCCAAGTCCTTGGGCCCCTGCACCCATTTGGGAGACCCAGAAGTTGTTCCTGGCTCCTGGCTTCAGATTAGCACAGCTCCGGATGTTGTGGCCAATTGGGGAGTGACCCAGTGGATGGAAGACCTCTCTCTCTCTCTCTCTCTCTCTCTCTCTCTCTCTCTCTCTCTCTGTGTGTGTGTAACTCTGAATTTCAAATAAATCTTAAAAAAAAAAAAAAAAGATTTGAGGGCTAGTATTGGGACATGGTAAGTTAAACTGCTGCTTGCTATGCAGGTATCCCATATCAGAGCAACAGTTCAAGTCTGATTACTCCTCTTCCAATCCAGATGGCCCAAGTGGTTGGGCCCCTGATACCCAGGGAGGAAACCAGGATGGAGTTCCTGGCTTAGCTTGACCAAGACCTGGCTGTTGCAGCTATTTGAGGAGTGAACCAGCAGATGGAAGACACCTGTCTCTCTCTCTTTCTCTCCCTCTCTCTTCATTGCTCTGGTTTTTGAATAAGTAAATAAATCTTTAATTAAAAATAAGTAAATAGCTGTCAGTACTGTGGTGCAGTGGGTTATGCCACAACCCACAGGGCTGGTGTCCCATATGGGCTCCAGTTCAAGTTCCAGCTACTCCATTTCCAATCCAGCTCTCTGCAAATGTGCCTGAGAAGGCAGTGGAGGATGGCCCAAGTCCTTGGGCCCCTGCACCCACGTGGGAGACCTGAATGAGTTTCCTGGCTCCTGGCTCCTGGCTTTGGCCTGGCCTGGCTCTGGTTGTTGGAGCCATTTGGGGAGTGAATCAGCAGATAGAAGATCGATATCTCTCTCTCTCCCTCTCTCCCTCTCTCCCTCTCTCCCTCTCTCCCTCTCTCCCTCTCTCCCTCTCTCCCTCTCCCTCCTTCTCCTTCTCTCTCTAACTGTGTCTCTAGAACAAATAAAAGCTTTTAAACAAGTAAATAAAGAGACAGCAAGAGATTTCTTCCTCTGGTTCACTCCCCAATTGTCCACAATGGCCAGGGACTAGGCTAGGACCAGAGCTGGGAGCCAGGAACTCAATCCAGGCCTCCCATGTCGGTGATGGGGACTCGATTACCTGAGCCTTCATCTGCTGCTCCTGAGTGCACATTGGCAGAAGCTGGAGCTGAGAATGAACCAGGCACTCCAGCGTGGGACGGTGCATCCTAACTGCTGGGCTAGATGCTTTCTCCCAGCCGCATTCCTGTGCCCTGTTTTGGGATAATTGCCTCAACAGAGCCACACCTCTAGAAACAGTCAGCATGTACGCCAGCGCAGTGCTGCCCAGCCATGGCAACTGTCTCCGTTTGCATTCGCTCTCTCACAGGACTCTGGCCAGAAGAGTGGTACGAGGGCGTCTGTGAGATAGCCACCAAGTCCCCCCTGCTCACCTTCCCCAGCAAGGAGCCGCTGCGGTCTGTGCTGCAGTACAACTCAGCCATGAAGAACGACACGGTCACCCCCGTACGGCTTCTCCTCTTGTCTGCGCGGTGCCGCCGTCGTGTGGAACGCTCTGGCGGCTCTGTTCATCGTCCCGTCTCCCCGCAGGCTGAGCTGAGCGAGCTCCGCAGCACCATCATCAACCTGCTGGACCCCGCTCCTGAAGTGTCCGCCCTCATCAGCAAGCTGGACTTCGCCATGTCCACCTATCTCCTGTCTGTGTACCGGCTGGAGTACATGAGGTACGCAAGCCCGTACCCCCATGCCCATCCACCATGGAGCAGGTGTTCCTCTCTGACGTCCTTCTAGCCGTGGCACTTGTTTCTACTACCCTTCCACACAAGTGCAAAGCACCCCTTCTTCCTGAGTGCCAAACACCATGTTGACAACACATCCCGGTGTCTAAACTTCACCAGCCCCTCTCTCACAGGCAGGAGACTGCTGAGCAGTCACAGCCACAAACTCAGTCCCCGATCCCTGATCGGACAAGGGCCCTGCTGAGGAGCCAGCTCTCACTGAGCTGGTCCATAGTTGGGTACATCAGCAGGTGCGATGTGGGAGACTGGCATCCTCACAGTCCTGCAGGTGGCCTAACGCTTAGGGTGCACCTGTGAGCGCGGCCATCCTAACAAGTCTGATTGCCGCCACAGTAACATCGGGAGCTAGCGTGGACTTAGTGCTCAGGCTGCACCAGGCATTGTGCTGAGTTACCCGTGTTGATGCACTCGTCCTCCAGCAGTCCTGTGAGGTGGGCACTGTTACATACTCCTACAGACGAGGAGATGGAGATACTAAGCCGTTAATTGCTCAAGGGTTAATCCCTGATGTGGATTGAAACCCAGGCAGTCAGTCTCCTAAGCACTGTGCCCTGCAGCCTGTCCCAAGTGAAGACTGGAGAAAGCAGCCGAGGTGCCCAGAGCCCAGCTGCCTGGAGTTGGCCAGCATGGGTCCTGCAGACCCACTGTGGGAGGGCCTGAGGCACCCTAGGACCGTGCCCAAATATGATAGCTTAACAAAGCGATGCTGTCTGTCATCTGTGATGGTCACATTACACCTAGCTTGTTTGTCACAGGAAGGCTGCAATAAACCAAATGATAATTTCTTTTCCAAGTGATTTGAGAAAGAACAGTGTAAGTTCTTAAAAGGAGACAATTTTGGAAAACATTTTTTTTAACCCTTCTTTGGTGCCATGAAACACTCTGGTAAGAAGTAGCTTACTTGAATGTAAAAAAGATATAGGTGTTTTGGTTGAGTGGGAGTGCAGGCCTCTTCCCCCCCCCCACCCCAATCCCCTTTGCTCCTCTCAGCAGCCAGAGGGCAGAGCATAATTCGAAAACTAATTACTCATTCTCCCCAGAGCCCCACAGAATCTAGGGAATTTTGACTTTCTTTTCTATTTTCATTATACAATTTTTTTCTAAATTCTCAGCTGTAAAAGTCATTTGGGAACATTGCACAAAACCTTCCATTATTAGTACAAGGGAAAAGAAGTCACTGACCTCACCACCATCCCCTGTAGCATATTAATGTAGCCCCTTATACTCTCTCTCTCTCTTTTTTTTTTTTTTTTTTTTGCTAAGAGTATGTTTTCAAAGAAAAGCCAGAACGAAAACAGAGCAAAGCCATGGTTTTAACCCTAGTGTGGATGGCTGAAGAGATGTCTCCAGACCCCCTCAAGCTCATGTGCTCCAAGGCAGGCCTGGCTCCAGCCTCCCCATGGGAGCCAGTGCCCCGAGTGCTGGTCTCAGGTTCTTAGGACAGATTCCGAGTTACTGGCAGACAAGGATACTAAGAGGCCAACCCACAGGCAGCTACATGATCCCTGCCCCAGCCTGGGCTGCCTGCCAGGTCCCTGAGAGCCGTGTCCTAGTCTGGAGAGACAACTCCAAAGCCTCGGGCAAGAACCTGGCTTAGCTTCCCCAGCCCCTGGTCATTAGGAGAGCTTTAAACCACCAAGTGGAAAACGTGGGAAGTCAAGTTAAGCCGTGTAAACATGAGCACTCGAGGAGGCGCGTGCTTCCTGCCACCTGGCCTACCCCAGTGAAGCTTAACTCTTTTTTTTTTTTTTTTTTTAAGATTTATTTATTTGAAAGTCAGAGTTACACAGAAAGAAGAGAGGGGGAGAGAGAGAGAGGGGGAGAGAGAAAGAGAGAGAGAGAGAGTGTGAGTGTCTTCCATCCGATGGTTCATTCCCCAATTGGCCACAACGGCTGGAGCTGTGCCAATCCAAAGCCAGGAGCCAGGAGCTTCTTCCAGGTCTCACATGCAGGTGCAGGAGCCCAAGGACTTGGGCCATCTTCTACTGGTTTCCCAGGCCATAGCAGAGAGGTGGATTGGAAGAGGAGCAGCTGGGACTTGAACCGGCATCCGTATGGGATGCCGGTGCCCCAGGCCAGGGCGTTAACCTGCTGTGCCACAGCACCGGTCTGAGGCTTAACTCTTGAAAAGCTGCATGGAGGTCAATGGTAGGGGAGCTGTGGTTGAACCAAAGTACACTCATTTCTTTCCTTTTCTCCCTCAGATTAAAGGTATTTTTTTCCTGTAAAAGTAATAATGTCAGGGGCCAGCGTTGTGGTGCAGTGGGTTTAAGCTATAGCTTGTCTCACCAGCATCCCATATCAGAGTGCTGGTTCAAGCCCCAGCTGCTCTACTTCTCTGATTCATCTGCTTCCTTTAGCACCTAGGAAGTCAGCACATGATGGCCTGAGTGCTTGTGGCCCTGCCACCCACATGGGAGCCCGGATGGAGTTTCTGGCTCCTGGCCCGGACTTGGCTTTTGCAGCCATTTGAGGATATAACCCTGAGGGTATATCCTTGTGGTAGGGTTGCTGGTTGAAAATAAGGGAATTTGGCCAGCGCCGTGGCTCACTAGGCTAATCCTCCGCCTGCGGCGCCAGCACACCAGGTTCTAGTCCTGGTTGGGGCAGCGGATTCTGTCCCAGCTGCTCCTCTTCCAGTCGAATCAGCATAGCGTGCCGGCCGCAACGCACCGGCCGTAGCGGCTACTTGGGGGGTAAACCAGCGGAAAAAGGAAGACCTTTCTGTCTCTCTCACTGTCCACTCTGCCTGTCAAAAAAAAAGGGGGGGGGGGGGATTTGTGATCAGTGGTGCATGTCACCGTGACCCTGCAGAGTGTTCACATGGGTGTGTGATCCTGTAAATTGATGGAGACCTGTGTTCCTGCAGCCCCACCAGTTCTGGGCAGTATCAGATATGTGACAGGGAGGGCCTGGGTTTTCCACAATTTAGTTTAAAACTGTTCTCCTTGTTAGGGTACTGCGTTCAACAGATCCTGACCGCTTCCAGGTAATGTTCTGCTACTTTGAGGATAAAGCTATTCAGAAAGACAAATCGGGTAAGCTTATTATTATGGTATTTGCATGATCAATTGCGCTTTCATGGGATGAAAAGGAATGCTGCTTCATGCTTTTTGTCTGCTTGGAAAAAATAGTTTAGGTGGTTATATACATTAGGCAGTTGTGTGCATTGAAAAGACCAGTAGGAAGCATATAAGCTTAAAAATGACCTTTTTCCAGCCCTGCCGCTGGTGTGAGGGGCCCATGCAGAAGCAGCCCACCACCCATGCTCGAGTGTGCACTAGCACCCAGACTTGGGCCCCAGTGCTGGCCTGCAGGGCCACTCACATTGTTGGACTTGGAGGACCTTGCTGTTGGCAGAGCACTCCATGCTTTGTATATGTCAGGAGCAGGCTGGGAGGACCAGGGGGACCAATTTAAAGGAACCCTTGGTGGACAGATTAGCTTAATGTGAACATAAGTAAGACATTCTTAATACTTTACTTATTTGAAAGAAATTTATCCTAGGAAGTATGAATTCATAATGGTACTCTAAAATAAGCAAAACTTAACAGAAAACAGAAGATGGTTGTAATTACGAAAGGATGAATGCAGGCATCCCCTAGTATCTTTGGAGGTCTGGTACCAGGACTCCGTTGATACCGAAAACCACCATGCTCATGCTCATGCTCTCTGCCTTATATAAAATGGCAAAGTGTTTGCATATGATCTGCATATATCCTGCCGTATTCTTTGATCATCTCCAGATTGCTTCTAATAACCTAATGTAGTACTATGTGAATAATTGTTATACCATATTATTAAAAGAATAATGACATGAAAGTCTACGCATGTTCAGTATAGGCATAATTTTTTTTCCCAGATATTTTCGGCCTACAGTTGGTTGCATCCAGGGATGCAGAATGGAGAGCTAATTACACACACATGATGTTTGTTTCTTCCATTAAGTCTTTGTGAAGTGGGAACATGTAGCTGTTTCTCTTTTTTATAAGCTGGGAAGAGGGAAGACACCAGGAAAGAGCCACACGGTCTAAATACAGTTCCAGCACCAGCACCAGGGGGACTGTGACCGTTGGCCTCAGTGACCAGGCAGAAAGGGTGTCCAGTGGGCATCCAGTTCCACAGAATAGCCAGTGACGGATGCTTGTGCACTGAAGCTTCCACGGAGAGCTGGCAGTGAGCTCAGCCCTCATTGTGAGCGTCTGCACACCCCAGTAGCCCTGCAGAGTAGGGAGAGAACCCATTCAGGGCCGCCGGGCGGCAGGCCAGGCCCTGTGCCGTTTCTGGGAACACGCCAGGATGTGGAACTCTGTATGAAACACAGTCCTAGCAGCAGCGTCATGCACAGAGGGCCTCGGCTGTCAGCGGTCCCGACCCAGAGGACAGAAAAGTGACGGGAACTCTGGGAAGGCACCAGACACTGGCCAGGGACACACAGTCGGCAGAGGGGTGGAAATGTTCTGCATCTCGTCCGGGTGGTGCCTCAGTGGGTGAATACAGTTGTTTCCTGTCCTCAGATTAAACCCGTGATGTTTGTGAATTGCCATATGTGCAAGTTGTACCTCAATTTTTAAACATTTCAAAGGACTCACACTAGAGTTTTGGAAAAGTTTAGCCTAAGAAAAAGAGGTAGTGAAATGGAGACAGCAAAGAAAAAGGTTAAATGAGTGATACAAACACTTTTTGACCAATTTTAGTTTAAGGAGACTAATATGTCTAATTCATAAGGTTTTAAACAAATTGAGATGTTGAAATATTAAACCTGGTTTAATTAAATGCTTACAGTAATTTGATTAGTTTTTGTGATCATGTTTAAATATGCAGTGGAATTGGGTAGAATCCACAAATTTTTGATTAACAGTATAGACACAATTTTTGAGGAATAATGATTAATTCTTTTTTTTAAAGAATTATTTTATTTATTTGAAAGTCAGAGTTACACAGAGAGAGAAGGAGAGCCAGAGACAGAGAGAGGTCTTCCATCTCTGGTTCATTCCCCAATTGGACACAATGGCTGGAGCTCAGCCAATCCAATGCCAGGAGCTTCTTCCAGGTCTCTCCGCAGGTGCAGGGGTCCAAGGACTTGGGCCATCTTCTACTGCTTGCCCAGGCCACAGCAGAGAGCTGGATCAGAAGAGGAGCAGCTGGGACTCGAACCAATGCCCATATGGGATGCCGGCTCTGCAGGTGGCAGCTTTATCCGCTACGCCACAGCACCGACCCTGATTAATAAAGTCTTAACATGAACAAATTTAGTTATCAATTAAGTACAACTACTAGTGAGTAGTTGATGCCAGAAGTCCTTCTTTTTCATGCCTGAAGCTGTTGGCACATTGATGAATCTGTCAGTTCGTTCTTGTAGTGAAGTTATCGCCAGGTACTTTGGCTACTGTTTTTTCCCCTGGGTTGAAAAACCAATGCTTGAAGAAAATGTGTTTTAAAAAGCCACTCTAGGGACTCTTGAGATGCTGTTTCATAGAAGACTTTGATCCAAAAAGCCCTTCACAGAGCCCTTCACACTGCTGCACCCCAGCCAGGGAATGAGGTGTTTGGATTTTTTTCTGCAGCTGGGAACCAGTGGGGTTGGCCAGGAAGGAGGAGGTGAGGGTTTTAGAAGTTCCCTCTGCTGGAAGGATTGGAGTGAGCCAGAGTGGCCGTTTCTATAGAAGGAAGGGCAGAGAACACCCCAGAAGCGGCCTCCCGCTGCGAGGCTCTCACACACCCAGCTTGGGGTGGAGAGGAGGTGCTGTCTGTCGCTGGCTGAGCCGTCCGTCCCCACCCCACCCCACCCCCATTTGCAGCTAGTCGTGCCAGACAGTTGGCTCACCCTGAGATGCTTTGGCTCCAGCAGGGAGATTAAGAAGGAAACAATAAAATAAAATGTGAAGCTGCCAGTCCCTAAGGGACCTAAGGACCTAGCGCGTTCTGCCAGCCTCCAAGGGGACATCCGTGGGTGGAATGAGACCCCCTTCAAGTGCGAGTCTCACCCGCCCCTCTGTTACGGGGTCTTCAGAGGAAGTGAAATGGCACTGGGGAAAGTTGTGCTCTCCACCGCCACTTCATGCTCGGCTCTTCCAGGGGATTTCGAATTGTTTGTTTATTTTTGTTCTGAGTGTGGTACTTGAGTTAAGCCAGTACATATGCAGCTCTTGGGTTTGTTCCCTTCCTTTTCTCTCCCAAGATGTAGTTAGGAAGGAGACCTCTGTTACTCATGCATTTTCAGAACTGACCCAGGAGATGGGTATATGAAAAGTGTAGCCACCCCTGCCTCTTCTGCGCAGGAGTGAACTCCACCTCCGCGTGTTGCTGGCTGCGTGGGAGTGTGAGGGCAGGAGCTGCTCACCTGCCAGCCGTCTAGTTAGTACACCGGGAGTGCAGAGCCAGCCTTGGGTGCTACTGCGTGATAGTGATTGGCATCCAGCCGCTATTTGATTATTTTAAATTAGGGAACATACAGTTTTAGTTTCCTGAGAACTATATGGAAAAATTTTATAATATATATCCCTAAAATTTCACCCACCCCAGCCACCCTCTTAAGAAAGCAGCCTCTTGGGGCCAGCACTATGGCGTAGCCAGTAAAACCGCCACCTGCAGTACCAGCATCCCACATGGGTGCCGGTTCAAGTCCTGGCTGTTCCACTTCCCATCCAGCTCTCTGCTATGACCTGGGAATGCAGTAGAAGACAGCCCAAGTCCTTGGACCCCTGTAACTGCATGGGAGACCCGGAAGAAGCTCCTGGCTCCTGACTTAGGATTGGTGCAGCTCCAGCCATTGCAGCCAATTGGGAAGAGAACCAGCAGTTGGAAGACCTCTCTCTCTCTCTCTCTCTGCCTCTCCTTCTCTCTCTCTCTGCCTCTCCTTCTCTCTCTGTGTAACTCTGACTTTCAAATAAAATAAATTTTTTTTTTTTTAAAGCAGCCTCTCTCTACCCTTAGGCATCTGTCTGGGGCACACTTTTCAGACTGCTGACTGCTGTGTTAGGACCCATTCAGCCTGTAACAAACAGCTGTGAAATACCTTTTTATGTCTCAGGCTCTGAGCTGGGCCCAGGGATACAGTGTTGGTAGTCGTGCCTAGTCTCTGCTGTTACAGAAGACAGCCCTGTTATTTAGCCACCCCTAGTTGAAGACACTGCAAGTGGGGTAGGCCTTTGGCACAGCAGTTAAGTTGCCGCTCGGGGCACCTTTGTCCCCTGTCCGAGCGCCTGGTTTAAGTACTGGCTCCTCTGTCTCCAATGCAGCTTCCTGCTAATGTGCACCATGGGAGGCAACAGAAGGTGGCCCAGTACCTGGGTCCCAGCAAGTACAAGGCTCCCAGCTTCAGCACGGTCCACCTCTGATTACTGTGAACATTAAATAAATAAAATTTAAAAAAAAAGGCAGACACTGGGTAGAGCACAGCATTGTGGAGTATGAATTGATGTATCTTAAGATGCTTGCTTCTGGGCTACCACTCTCAGGGTGTTCTGTTGCTTTTTGTGATTTTTGTTTTTGTTTTTTAAGAAACAGTGCTCCCATTCATTCCCCTAATGCCTGCAATAGCCAGGACCAGACTAAAGCCAAGGGCCAGGAACTCAATCCAGGTCTCCCAAATGAGTGGCAGGGGCCCAGCCACTTGAGCCATCACTGCTTCCTTTCAGGGTGCACATTAGCAGGACACTGGATTCAGGGGTGGAACTGGAACTCGAACCCAAGCACTCCAGCATGGACTACGGGTGACCCAGCCACAGTGTCTTAACCTCTAGGCCAAAGGCCCTGTTGCTTATGCTTCTGTGACAGTGAACACGCCTGGTGCTCAGACCTTGGTTTCTAAATGCCAGTCTCCAGTGTAGGAACTGCGGCTCTTTGGAGAAATGGCTTGTTTCAGGGAGGGCTGGAACAAGGGAAATATAAGATGAGCCTGGGGTCCTTTGTCATGCCAGAAAGTAAGTATGTGCTAAGAAAGGAGAAGGGGCAGAAAAGGCGTGGGGAGTGTCAGGCCACGGGAGCCAACCCCAAAGCTGGAATGATGTGAGCAAACAAAATAATGATAGTATCGGATTATAACCTGATGAATAAGATGCCCATGAGTCAAGCTTTGCCCAGTGGCAGTATCATAACCAATGAGATGCATCCAAGGCACAATTGCTGCTAATTGAAAACTCCCCAGTGCCCCAACACAATGACTTGAAATGTAGCTGGCGTTGAAAATTCTGCGGCCAAATTCCACAAGTCCATACTAGTCCATATTAGATCATTGAACAAGAATTGGAGAAGGAAGGACAAACCCAAGAGTTCCTGTAAGTTTCTACTTTCTATAGGATGAGGAAAATAGGAAAGCCTGGGACGGCCACCACACTGCAGGCAGAATCCACTGACGGCTGCTAGCGAGCAGAGCTTTAAAGAGAAACGACATCTTGCATACCCTCCCAGTGTCTTACCCAAGTATTGGTCAGATGATGTGGGATTTTTAACTCTCATCCACAAGTTCTCTTCAGGGATTACCACTTAATTCCTGGGTGCTAAGTGTGGGCTGGACCCAGTGACTGACTTCTAAAGAGTTGAGAATAGAAAGGGAAAGCTATCCCTGAAAGCAGGCGATCAAAGTTAACCCAGCCGCGATAGGAGATGCTGATGGCATGTACCTTGACAGGATATGACAAGAAGGGCCGCAGTGCTGTTCTCCCCAGATCTGAGCACCAGACGATTAAATTGGGGGGAATTTTAAAAAGCCCTGTATTCAGAAGTGTCAAGGTGGCAAAAGACAAGGACGAGCAAGGAACCAGCAGAGGCTGAGGCATCCTGAATTGGCTCCTCGCGCGGAGAAGGAAAATGATTGGGAGAACTGGGAAAATGCAGGTGGAGCCTAAAGTTTTGGCAAACGCAGCCTTGGTTGCAGCCTGTGTTAACATCCGGGGAAGCCAGAGAAGGGTCTGCAGGAACCTGGCCATCTTTGACAGCTCTCAACTGTAAAATCATTCAAAAGAAAACACTTGCAGATAGCCAAGCTCAGACCCTTTGTGTTGCTGCGCCTGATCCGCGGAAACCTCCTTCTCGTTCCAGGCATGATGCAGTGCGTGATTGCCGTGGCAGACAAAGTATTTGATGCCTTCCTGAACATGATGGCGGACAAAGTAAGCGTCCCCAGGGTGTGAGTGTGTGTCCTCTGGGGCCCCTCGAAGGGCGCCGGCGCACCTGTCTCTCCTGACTCTCCAGGCAAAGACCAAGGAGAATGAGGAGGAGCTGGAGCGGCACGCGCAGTTCCTGCTGGTGAACTTCAACCACATTCACAAGAGGATCCGGAGGGTGGCGGACAAGTACCTGTCTGGCCTGGTGGATAAGTGAGTTCACGTTCCTGCTCACGCGGAGCCTGAGCGCGCGTGTGTGCATGTGTGTGTGTGTGTGTGTACACAGCTGTGATCCGTAATGCAGCGAAAATCACCCGGACTCAGCGGTACAGACAACAGTGGAGTCAGAGTGAAAATGCCCAAGGCATTGCTCCCACAGGATGTTGGTGAGTTTGCCACAGAGCCGCTCACTCTCGGCTGTCACTGTTAGAGCGCGTCTCTCACTATTCAGGGGGCTGCAGTCCCTATGTCTCCGAATCCCACCCTGGTGCCACCCAGCCCACCATCTCCTAGCCAAGGGCACAGGCAGAGGTCTGGTGTCCTCAGGGCATCTAGAAACAAAAACCCATGCTCATCCCTTTCTACTTCATGCCTTCGGTGCTGGGAGCCAGGGCAGACCCACCGAGGACAGGTCTGCAGGCCAGTCAGAGGTGGGCTTGGCCAGTGTCTCTGAGACATGAAAGCCAGAGGCAACAGACAGGCACACCGAGCCTGCCACAGATGCCACATGCTGGGTCCAGGCAGCAGCGCCGACTATGTGTGGGTCCAGAGCCAGCCAGGGGCCATGAGAGCCAGTCCAACACACACCTGGCATGGTTGGAGCTGGGCTCCCTGAGCAGTGGGCCATGATGAGTTACAGCCACATGGGCATACCATTCCTGCAGCTATGGGGCTGCCAGAGCCTGTCATTTTCATCTTCTCTTAAAATTTTTTTTTTAATTTATTTTTGTTTGAGAGTCAGAGAAAGAGAGAGCTCCCATTCACTGATGTACCAACCAAATGCCCACAACAGTGGAGCCAGGCCAAAGCTGGGGGAGCAAGGAGCTCCATCCCAGTCTCCCATGTGGATGGGCCATCACCTGCTGCTTCCCAGGATGTGCATTAGCAGGGAGCTGGAGTAGGAAGTAGAACTGGGACTCAACCCAGGCACTCGGATAAGGGACATGGGTGTCCTAACCAGCCAAACCCCCACCCCACCCTGTGTTTACCCTGCGGCTGTCAGGCAGCTACTGCTGTTTTCTGTTTGTGCCATAGGGTGAGAAGTCCTGTGGGGAGAAAAGGCTGTGGCCTGGTTGCTATATAACCAGGCCAGCTGGTGTTGTCAGAACAGGCCGCTTAGACTGTGTCTGACCCTGAGGAGTGGGACTGCCCGGGGCCTGGAGAGCATCTCTGAGCTGGCACTCACTACCCACCTCACTGCAGAGAGTCTTGGGGTAGGGGCATCCTGCCTCGGGGCCTCCTGACCCCCGCTTTGAGCAGCCAGCAACAAGTGGTGCAAGGGAAGGCGGCAGAGGTGGGGTGCCCGCCAAGGCACAGGTGGGACGGGCCCTGAGAGCCGGCTCTCTCTGCAGGTTTCCCCACCTGCTGTGGAGCGGGACTGTCCTGAAGGCCATGCTAGACATCCTGCAGACGCTGTCGCTGTCGCTGAGCGCCGTGAGTGTCAGCCCCTGCACCTGCTGAGTTGGGAATGGGGCCCAAATCCCACCCTGGTGTTTGCAGTAAGCCCCAGCCAGCTGGGGAGCCTGTCCAGATGGACATGTGGTAGGGTGGGAAGTGGTGGGGGCCCTGTCGGGGATGTGGCGGCGGCAGCCTGGGGAAGGCGGTTTGGGAGAGGGAGTCTCCCTGTGCTTGCAGGACATTCACAAGGACCAGCCTTACTATGACATCCCCGACGCCCCCTATCGGATCACCGTTCCCGACACGTGTGAAGCCCGAGAGGTAGGCCCAGCGCGGTCCCGCAGCAAGGGCTGTTTTCACTACCATTCCCTAAGTGTGTGAGGGCAGGTGCCTGAGGTGTGGCAGACCCTCCGTCCCCAGCAGTTTGCAGTGTGGGTGGTCCCATCCCACAGAGAAGCCATGAGCTGTGCTGAGATCCCCGTACAGGCTTGCGTGTCCTCCAGGCCCATGCTCACCTCCGGGCCTCGCTGACTCCTGGCTGTAGTCTCGCTTTCACTGCCAAAGAGCTTTTCAGCTACAACACAGTTCCTGTCCTGTCAAATCTACACCACCTCACTTCCTCCAAGCATTTGACCTTGTTATTATGGTAACGGAGTCACATGGCTTTGGCTTCGCACTGTGCTGTGTGTGGGGAAGGGCAGAGGAAGTACAGTCGTTCCTCTTATTTGCACTTGTACTTTGCTGTGGTGTCATTTATCCCTGTGTACTACAGCCCAAAAATAGGAGTAGAAAATTCCTGAAATAAACAATTCCTGTCCGGAGTAGTGTGATGAAATGTCACACTCTCCCTCCCATAGCACACGTCAGCCCTTAGTCCACAGTAATCATGCTGTGTGTACCACCTGCTGGTGGCAGTTGAGAGAGTAACAGACCACATTATGTAACTGTCACTCAAGTATTTTGTTGTAGTTGTCCTGTGTTATTGTTATTTGTTATTTTTAATCTCTTATTGTGCCTAATTTATAGATTTAACACTAGCACAGGTATGTAGGTACAGGAGAAAATACAGCACAAAGGTACTTCAGAAAGTACATGGAAAATGCAATTAAAAGTATGAGTTAATTTGGGGCTGCGCTGTGGCATAGCAGGTAAAGACGTGGCCTACAGTGCCAGCATCCATATGGGTGCTGATTCAAGTCCCCACTGCTCCATTTCTAATCCAACTCTCTGTTATGGCCTGAAAAAGCAGTGGAAAATGGCCCAAGTCTTTGGGTCCCTGCACCCACGTGGGAGACGGGGAAGAAGCTCATAGGTTCTGGCTTCAGATCAGCCCAGCTCTGGCCTTTGTGGCCATTTGGGGAGTGAAACAGTAGATGGAAGACAACTCTCACTCTCCCTCCCTTCCCCGTCCCCCGCCTGCCTGCCTGCCTCTCTCTCTCTCTCTCTCTCTCTCTTTCTCTCTTTCTGCCTCTGCCTGCCTTAGCCTCTCTGTAACTCTGCTTTCAAATAAATAAATCTTTAAAAAGTATGAATTAATTTTGGTGCAAATGAAAGTTTGAAATCTGTGCACATTTTCCGTATATTAAAAAAAGTTTTTTGGTACCAGAATAAACTCACGTGTTTTTTAAAAAAAGGATTTCTTTATTTTTTATTTTATTTTTATTTATCTTTTTGAAAGGCAAACTGACAGGAATATTCATCTACTGGGTCACCCCCAAAATAGCCACATCAGCCAGAATTGGGCCAGACCAAAGTCAGAAGCCAGGGACTGCCATCTGGGTCGCCCATGTGGGTGGCAGGGTCCCAAGTGCTTGAGCCATCGTCTGTGCCTTCCCAAGGGCATTAGCAGGAAACTAGATCAGAAGCAGAACCGCTGATGAGGATGTGGCTGTCTAACCCACCATGCCACAATACCTACCCCTAAACTTAGACTTTTTATTCCATCTTCCGTGTACTTTTTTGGGGGAGGGGATGTGTGTATATGTATAGTACTTCCATGGATTCAGGCTGTCCCCTGAGGAACTTGGAACATGTCTCCTGCAGATAAAGGGGGCTGAGAGTATCTCAACTCGAGGAGGGGTACCAGGCGTCTAACTTGGGCCGGCCCTGCCGTAGTGGGATTGACTCAGCTCTGCTTGGGTCTCCTTCACCCTGGGGCAGGCTCACATTCCAACTCCAGCCTCCCAGACAGACCAGGTTGTCAGAGGGGAGTTTCCCCACACAGTGAGGTGATGCCTGTTTCCTGTACTTGTCACCCGCCTTCTCCTACAGTCACTGTCCCAGGACAGTGTGGTGTATTGATCATGTTGATTCTGCCACACAGCCCTGCAGGTATGGCTGTGGGCTTCCTGTCCCCACGAGCCTGGGGCTCAGACATGGTCGTGTCAGTCTGCTGGGGCTGTCATGGCAAAGTGCCATCCACTGGTGGCTTAACTAATGGAAATCATCTTCTCAAGCGTCTAAGTGCTGCAGGTCCACAGTGTTACAAGTCCTTGGCTTATAGGTACTGCATTCGGTGTGAGTTCCCACACGGCCTTCCTCTGTGCTCACATCCCTGGTATGCCTGTGTCCAGATTTCCTCCTCTTGTAAGAACGTCAGCCAGATTGGGTTAGGGTCCACCCAGAGGGCCTGTTCATTCAGCCGCCTCTTCACCCGCCCTGTCCCTCCAAATGTAGACCCACCCTCAGGCTCTTGGGGTAGGAACTTGAGGAGACACAGTTCAGCCCATCAGTCACCACAGCAGCCCGAGGAGCTCATTTCAGACTTCTGAAAAGCCATCTCTCCCCTTCCAGAGCATTGTGAAGGACTTCGCTGCGCGCTGTGGAATGATCCTGCAGGAGGCCATGAAGTGGGCGCCCACAGTCACCAAGTCCCACCTGCAGGTACCTGCTTGGCATCTTCCGAGGTTCTCAGTGAGCTGTGCACTATCCAGAGAGCTTTATAGACAGCACTCAGACCAGACAGCACTGCACAGTGGGCCTGCACAGAGACCAGACGCAGCAGGCCCGTGCCTGGGAGCAGCAGGTGCTCAGTGGCGGTGCTGTGCTGGAGCACCTGCAGGGGTGAGTGTGCTGGTCGGGGCCAGCGAGCAGGTGACCGTCAGGAATCTCTCAGCACTGGGCCTCACGGCCTTCTGACTGTGTTCTTGCGTTCACTGCCAGAGAGGTGTTCAGCTACCAGGTCATGTCCTCTCAAGTCTGCATTGAGCCAGCATGATTGTGGCACCACCTCATATCCTCAAGGAGTGCCACTTTGTTATGAGGCTCAGAGTCACAGGGCTTTGGAGAGGGGCAGAGAACCTGACCACTCGACACAGGGTAAGGGGTAGAGGATGTGACAGGACTCAGGGGCTGTGGACAGTGTGGTAGGTGTGGATGGCTAGCAGGCCCTGGCATCTGAAGACTAGGGCCTTCATTGGACCTCTGCCCCCAGCATGGGCTCGGCAGGGGCTGTGGAGGCTGAACAGGGACTTGTGTCTGTCCACAGCTCCACCCAGGCTGCACATGGAGGGGCGGGGGAGTCTTTATAGACAGCGACCCTGGGGTGTAACACAAGAAAGGCTGCAAGGTCAGCCTTTGTCTGGACTCGGTCAAGCAGAGACGGAACAAAAATGGCACATGACATACGAGGAAAGAGTCACATTGAAAGGAGTCAAAGATAAGAAAAAGGCCTCTAGGAGGGGTCTTGGTCAGCAGGGAGCAGACGTGGGGAGGGGCTTGGAAGCTGACCTCAGGACCACTTTCCAAGGTGAAGCCAGATTTTGGAAGTATTTGTGTGTGGCGCCCAGGAAGGACGGGGTGTCTGCCCTGTGGGCCTCTGAGGCCGTCTGGAAGTGCTCCGTGCAGGAGCCTGTGGGCTGGGCCCCACAAAAGTGCCGAGCAGTGAGAGTTGAGTGGTGGGGGACTAGGAGGAGACGGGCCCACAGGTGAGGCTGGACAGAGCAGGTCCTCGTATCTAGGCCACCTTTGCCATTTGGTGCACACTCGAATTCTTCAGATGGCGCTGTTTCTCACACTATTAGTATTTAGGGAATGTCTGATTTCCTTTGGTTCGTACAGTTTAAATAGCAGATCAGATCTGGCCAGTGTACTTCCCTTTTCACCTTGTTAGCCACTTCCCCTCACCGTGGGGGTACGTAAGTGGGTTTCTGGGGCTCCAGGAATCCCCCAACGTCACTGGTGCAATTTGGGGTGTAGAGCTGTGTACGCTTCACTGCAAAGGGTCTTATGAGTCGCCCGAACATCCTTCCCAGGCCTAGAGGCCGTTCCAGCATAGCCTGCGTCTGGCCCAGGCGTGCCCCATACCCTCTGGGAGTTGGTGATCCTGAGGGCCGAGGCCCCCTCCTCCCCAGAGCAGGAGCCCCCACACACCTCTGGGCTCTGTCAGGTGTCCCTTTGCCCCTGCCCTTCTTCCAGTGGTGGACCAAACAGAATCAGGTGCTTGTTCTACACTCTTGTCCCTCCCTCCTGCCTCTCAGGTGCTACAGGGGCACTGCAGTGGTGGACAGGTGGCCTGAACCAGGGTGCCACACAGGCCATCCACACAGTGACAGAGCACCCAGGCTTCACAACCTGTTGCCAGCACTCAGCACAGCACCTGGCAAATGGCTGGTGCCCAGCAAGGATGTGCTAAATAAATGGTCTTGTCCCGTTGACCATGTGGCAGTGCACCCTTGTGTGGTGGCTGCTTGGGAATCGGGCCCTGCCCACATTTTCAGACGAGCAGTAGTGTGTGAGAGGGGCCTGAAGTCGGTGAAGGTTGCACAGCTGGTGAGTGGAGGTAGGCCTGGGATCAAAACCTGGGGTTTGTCCTCCACTCCACATCTTAGAATGGCATTTTATTGTTCCCTTTCAGTGGAATAGCATGTTTTTCTTCTTTTGCAGGAATATCTGAACAAACATCAGAACTGGGTGTCAGGCCTGTCTCAGCACACAGGGCTGGCCATGGCCACTGAGAGCATCCTACACTTTGCTGGCTACAACAAACAGAACACGACTCTCGGGGTACGTGCAGGCCTCCTGCAGAGCAGGAAGCCCCTTAAGCCAGGGGAGGACTCAAGCTCATGTGTGGCTTTTCACAGTAGGCCCCCCTGGCACCATCAGGTCACATGTGTGTATCTGTTGGCACGGTCTAAAGAAGAGGTGGCTTTGCACTTTGAGCATGTGGATTTATGGAGCTCAAAGCCTGATTCATTGATGAGAGTGGATTTTGATTTGAGCCTCTCCACATCCAGAGAAAGAGACTGAGAGCACATTCCATGGTCACATTTCACATTTGTTTGGAATGTGTGCTGGAATTCCTTGTGGTTCTTTTTTTTTTTTTTTGGACAGGTAGAGTGGACAGTGAGAGAGAGAGAAGAGAGAAAGGTCTTCCTTTTCCGTTGGTTCACCCCCCCAATGGCCACTGCGGCCGGTGCACCACGCTGATCTGAAGCCAGGAGCCAGGTGCTTCTCCTGGTCTCCCATGCGGGTGCAGGGCCTAAGGGCCTGGGCCATCCTCCACTGCACTCCCGGGCCACAGCAGAGAGCTGGCCTGGAAGAGGGGCAACCGGGACAGAACCAGTGCCCCAACTGGGTCTAGAACGTGGGGTGCCGGCGCCACAGGTGAAGGATTAGCCTAGTGAGCCGCGGCGCCGGCCCCTTGTGGTTCTGTTTTTGCACATGTGTGCCTTCAGCTTCATATTGTTTTCTGCTCAAGATTGATTTAGAGGGCAGCAGGTTCCTGGTACTTTCTGAGTTAAATTGGTGGCAGAGCAGGCAGTGACACCTGGTGGTGACAGGGCTGACAGTGTTGTGTTGTCTCACAACCCCAGGACCCAGTTAACTGAACTCTCTCTGATGCTAAAGAGGGAAGGATGCTTTTTAAAAAGATTTCTTCTCCCCTCCCCTCCCCTCCCTTCCCCTCCTTTTCTTTTTTTTTTTTTTTTCGTATTTATTTATTTATTTATTTATTTTTGACAGGCAGAGTGGACAGTGAGAGAGAGACAGAGAGAAAGGTCTTCCTTTGCCGTTGGTTCACCCTCCAATGGCTGCTGCGGCCCATGTGCTGCGGCCAGCGCACTGCACTGATCCGATGGCAGGAGCCAGGTACTTATCCTGGTCTCCCATGGGTTGCAGGGCCCAAACACTTGAGCCATCCTCCACTGCACTCCCGGGCCACAGCAGAGAGCTGGCCTGGAAGAGGGGCAACCGGGACAGAATCTGGCGCCTGGACCGGGACTAGAACCCGGTGTGCCAGCACCGCAAAGCAGAGGATTAACCTAGTGAGCCGTGGCGCCGGCCTCCCTCCTTTTCTCTCCCCTCCCCTCCCTTCCCCTCCCCTCCCCTTCCCTTCTTTTTTCTTTTCGAAAGGTAGAATGACAGAGAGAGGGGTCTTCCATCCTGATCCAGGCTGAAGCCAGGAGCCTGGAACTCCATCCAGGTCTGCCATGTGGGTGGCAGGGACGCAAAAACTTGGGCCATCTTCCACCTTCCCAGACACATTAGCAGGAACTGAATTGGAAGTGGAGCAGCCAGTACTTGAACCAGTACTCTGCTATGGGATGCCATTGTTGTAAGCCATGGCTTAACCCACTGTACTACAATGCCAGCTCCATGGATACTTTTTTATTGTGTGCCCCCTTGTTGCTGGTTGTGCGTGAGATCCTAAGGTGCCCTTGCCCTGTGGAAAGCACAGGGAGACTGTAGGCCCGCCCCCCGCCCCCGGCCTGAAAGCACCCAATAGAAAACACTCAGTACTCCCAGGGAAAGAGCAGACTGGAGGGGCAGTTTCAGAAGCACGGTTTCAGGCTGGCGCAACTGGAGAATGGAGGAAACCTCTGCAGGGCCCTCCCACAGCACTCCATGGCGTCCACTCCCGGTGCACAGCTGGGAGCCACTGGGGGGGGGGGGGGCAGCCACCAGGTGCTGTTTGCTGCTGTCAGGCTTTGTGTCCGTTGTCACATTGGATGCTCTTACCTTACTTGGCAGGTGGTTATCCTGAGGCTCAGACAGTCAGTGACTTCCTCAAGGTCTTAACAGCTGCTCAGCATCAGAGCCAGCTGCAGACAGAAACACAGGCCTGCTCCATGCCAAAGGCTATGCCGTCTCTAAAAATTGTAAAGCACTTGTGAGTTAGCCTTTTAAAAAAAAAAAAAATTAGGAGGCAGAGCAAGAAAGAACTAGCTCCCATCCATCGGTTCACTCCCCAGATGCCCACCACAGCCTGGGTTGGGCCAGACTGAAGCCGGGAGCCAGGTCTCCCACGTGGATGGCAGGAACTGAACTGCTTGAGCCATCACCGCTGCCTTCCAGGATCTGTATTAGCAGGAAGCCAGAGTCAGGAACCAGAAGTGGGATTGAATCCGAGCATTCTAATGTGGGACATGAACGCCTTAGCTGGCAACTCAACTGCTAGGCTAAACACCCACCCCTGGGTAATCTTCTAAAAAATAAACTAGTTTAATATTTTACAAGAACCATATTTTTTGTTCTTCCTAGCGTTTTGCTTTTTACCAAAATGTATGTTTTCTTTTCCTGACCCTCAATCAACCCCCTCAAAAAAAATTCCTCTGAACTCCAACAGCTGAGAAATTAATTTTCCTGGGTAGTATCTGTGTGTCAGGAAGTGGGTGGACTGTGTGCTACAGGGAACTTACGAAAGGTTGGATTGAAATGCTGGAGTCTTCAGTTCCAGGCCCAGCAGACACTAAAGAAGGAAGCAACAGTAACCAGCCCATCCTGGGCCAGGAAGTCACTGAGGCCCTGGGCCCAGGAGGGAGGGAAGCAACTGGGAAACTGAGGCTGAAGCCCAGGAAGTGTGGGGTGGGAGGGGCAGTGATTTCCCCCATTCACTGGTTGCCTCTGTACTCAGAGCTGTCCCATTCTGTCTTCTGCGTTTCAGGCAGCTAGGGGGTGCTT